>NC_135370.1:44393254-44710754 GCF_049243985.1 Paroedura picta | reverse complement strand
GAACAAAAAGTTTATGTTTTTGTAATACATAATGATTAGATTATTTTTTTTACAGGGAGTCAACTAAGATTTATGTTTATATTTCTTTCCCCTTCCCTTTCAAAAGATTTTTAACACATGTCACACAATCTCCCCCCCCCCAAAAAAAAAACAACTGCTAAATTGGACACAGCAGAAATACAATACTTTGGCTGTCAGCACCGATACATGCATACATTTTGAGGAAGGCGGAGCTACTGCCCTTTGAAGGTTGAAGAATATTGCACAATAACATGCCAGGGACTTGAAAACAAATGAATTCAAGAGCCCTCACTGAAATAATAACATTAATGTGTATGTGCATCGACAAGAAAGCAGTCTGGCGCCAAAGTAGCCAGCATGCATGTCCCACTGTAACAGACAGCTGTCTCCAGTGTCATCTAAGTGTGCATTTCTTAAAAATCAACTCTCAAGCCCTCACAAGAATCAATACAGAAAGAGAATAGTGAAGCACCCACAGACAGCCAGGAATCCTGATTAAATTCCACTCTGCTTGCCTCTTTTCCAGTCAAGGAGGACTATGATGCGTACACTCCCATGGCAATCACTGGGGGAGCATTTCACTTTCCAAGCAGAGGAGTTTAGGCCTGGACTGTAACACCAATTAAAACATTTTGTTAGCGACTTTTAAAACACTCCAAGGTGATGCAACACAGTTGAGAAACCTCTCCGGGAGCACACAAGATTTTCCTCCGCCACCATTGCTCGATAGAAATACACACGGTCTGCGCCACGTTACTCCTCTGTTCGTATGAAATAGTATTTTTTGAGCATCATGTCATGTTGTTAATGACAGGCTGTGTAACCCAATTCTCTCAGTGGGGGCTTGGAATCGGCACTTCTTCCCCCCCATCCTTATTGTCCGACCCCACTGTGCCAGCTGTTTCTGACAGCCAAATTGCTCCACGATAGGTAATAAATGCTGTCAAGAAAAGGAATTTTCATTTCTTTACTGCAAAGTCCTCCATGGACAAATTATACAGTTTCCAAGACTAGGCTGCAGGAAGCAGCTTTGCTGCTGAAACACTGCCAAATGCGGTCTCAAATCCACACCCTCCCCCCCCCCCAAAAAAAGACTTACAGCAAAGAAATCTTAATGACCATAGCAAAATATTTTCATTTAAAAAGATCATCTGTCCCAGAACCAAAAACTCAACAATCTGCAAATCTAACATTACTTAACACATCTGGGAGGTAATTCGGGATTCAAAACCCCAAGTCTTCATGGCTGAGTAAGGTAGGCTTTCCCAACCAGGGTTTCCCGAAACCCTGGGGTTTCTTGATGGCCCTGAAGGGTTTCCTAAATGGGTGGGAGTTAATTAATTTTTATATATATATACCGTATTTGCCGGCGTATAAGACGACCCCCCAACATCCACTCAAAATATAGAGTTTGTTACATTACATTACAGTACTATGGGCCACTATGGGCAGCCATGTCTATCCCAACTGAAGTG
This sequence comes from Paroedura picta, assembly GCF_049243985.1. Classification (NCBI taxonomy): domain Eukaryota; kingdom Metazoa; phylum Chordata; class Lepidosauria; order Squamata; family Gekkonidae; genus Paroedura; species Paroedura picta. The sequence goes on along the minus strand of NC_135370.1, from coordinate 44,709,258 downwards.
CACCCGGCGTATAGGATGACCCCCCCACTTGGAGGCATGTTTTTCAGGGGGAAAAACTAGTCTTATACGCCAGCAAATACTGTGTGTGTGTGTGTGTGTATATATATATATATATATAATTGTTAAACATTTATCAGGAGATATGACCTTATGTGGTCATGTCAACCCTGCTCCCCCCCCCAATGAAGGGCCTAAAGGGCATGGGAAGGGGAGGGGCCCTAGGTGAGCACGTGCATAACTATGATTGTGCCACTTTGGGGGTTTCTCAAAGCGTGAAGAATGTTTCAGGGATTTCTCAACAATCAAAAGTTGAGGAAGGCTGGAGTAGGTATTCAAACTCAGACTTTGCCTGACATTTTATCCACTACATCAGAATGGTTACCTAATTAATAACTGGTGTTTAATAATTACCTTACATACTCCAGATTAATTTATTGTGTTGCCATTCCTGTTAACGTTCCTACTTTTTAGATAATTACTTAAATTGAATCAATTAATTTCGTTGTAATGATTTCTATGGATTCTGTACGCACCCAAAGGTCAGATTTGGTGGAAAGATAAACTTAATTAAAATAAAATACACAAGGTAATTAACTAGCATGATATTTAATCCTCTATTATATGAACAAATTAGCTGCATGTCTAAACTGCTGAACTATCGGTGTTTGAACAAAGAACAGAAACTGTTGTCCAAAAAGCCTTCTACAGGAAGGTAAGTTTATTCAGAGGCAGACTGGAATTGAAAGAAAATGTAAACGCAAAATATAAGCTGGCCTTAATATTCAGAACTCCTCTCATCTAAATCTGAAGCCTTCCTTCACCCTCAGGTAACTTCTTGCAGGGTTGTGTGCGGTGGCGTCCGAATCAGCCATTCCAGGCCAACGCTGCCAGCATGGGCGTGCCGAGTTACGCACTGGCACCCCCCTCCCCCCCCCAAGCACGGCACTGGCTTTGTCCGCCTGGAACAGCTGATTTGGATGCCGCCACTCACAACCCTTTCTTTTAGGGCCCTTGCCATTGCACATTTTCGTTTGGACACGGCCTTTATCCATCTCTGTGCAAAGCAACATGGTGATGCCAGTTTCAAACAGCACTTCCATCCCTTACGTATGATATTTGAAGAGCAACGTCCCCTTCAAGCCAGAATTCACTGCCCCCCCCCAAAAAAAAAAAGTGGTGGCGGCTACAGGCATAGAGCGGAGCATACCTAAAAAAATATTTCAGAATAACCATATTGAATAAAGTTTTTTTTAAAAAAAACCTAAAAAACCAATTAGGATCCAAAAATGCGTAACTATAAAAATTTCCCTACTATGCTGAGCCACTGCATCTGTACTATATTTCCTTGGACCAGGATAGGAAGAGGTTTCAAACTTGACCATCACAATATGCAAGCTCTACCCATCACCAGCAACTCCGATACCACAATATCAACTCAAAAGTTGCTTGAATCGCATGGAAAATGTTTTCAATATCATGACAATTAAATGTTATAGTAAAGAAAAAAAGGCACCTTATTGTTTGTTCTTAAATTAGGGAATCGTAAATTTTAAGGTCAGAATTTTTTCAGCAGCCTTGAACGGTATTTAGGAGGTTTCAAAAGAGGGAGCCATTGCTAAAGGGAGACTTCACTCTTACTATGGCAATTGTGCCTGGCAGGATACCTGTTATATAGTAACACACTGATAACATGAATTGCAGGCATGGATCCTTAGACACACAAGCACACATACACAACTCTGGGGGAAAACTGCAAGGCCTGAAGCACAATAAAACTAAGCCAAACTCCCACATTATCTTAAAAATCCACACAGGAACTGTGCACAACTAAGGGCATTATTAGCCAGATAGATGGGCTACTAAAAGGTACAAAAAGCGTTCATACGAATACAAGATAATTCTATGTTTTTAAATTTGTCAAACCAAGAACGGCCCCAGCGAAATAACTCAACCAACATTCAAACCAGGGATTCAGAGTGAATTTTGAAAAATGACAGATTAGCAACCACAATCCCCAAGCCACATCCCTTGAAGTAAGCCCCACTGAACAACACGGGACTTATTTGCCTTGCTCAGAGGAAATTTTATACAAAATTTCTTCCCTCTCAGATCCTCTCATCAGGTTCAGTCAGTTCCTTTCAAAGGGCTTCCATTAGTACACGGTAACAAAATTCCATATACTTTAATGGCACAAAACCCACGTCTAACCCACGTACAAGAGACTGCTTAAGTTCTATCTATATCTAGCTATCTATATATTTATGCCACAAACTAAGAGTTCCAGACACAATTCTATTGACTCTCAGAAACTGCCAGTGCAGCAATTTCGTTTTCTTTTTTTCTTTTTGGGCATACCTCTCAGCAGGCTCCATTTGCGCTACACATTTTAGCCACACAGCAGCCTGGTCAGGGGGACAGACAGCTGTGTTGCAACATGATCTCATGACTCAGTTATAGCTGCAACTCAGACAAGGCCTAAGGGCCTGTTCTCACCAGTGGCTCAGACGTATGCAAGCCCAATTAGAGAATACTGATGTTATAACTTGTCTTTTGGTTGGTAACAACGATGCCTCGACATGCTCAGAGTCTGCATTATTGTTGTTGTTTTTTTCAAACAATATCCCGCCCAAATCACAAAGCTACGTTTTAAGATAAAATGCTTGCATCCTTGCCAGTGCAGGATCCAATTCCTAGTGTGGATTCGAACACCCACACAAAGGTTCATTTCTCGGGCGGCTGCCTCTTTCATTGATGTTCTCTTGCCTTGTTAAACCTTCTTTGCAAAACAAACACTTGCATCTGCAAATGTGTGAAGATCACCCTTCCATTTCTACATCTCCAAACGCTGCTGCAACTCCACAAAATAGAAACGAAATCCCTTAAACACTGAATAGATCCAGGCAGAGTCAATTACCACATCCTTACTTTTATTGTTCTACGCACATTTTGCAATTCCTATACAGGGCCACACAGGTACCATATATAGGAGCCCTTTTTTGAATGAATGAATGAATGAATGAATGAATGAATGAATGAATGAATGAATGAATGAATGAATGAATGAATGAATGAATGAATGAATGAATGAATGAATGAATGAAGCACCATATACAAAAATGTTTTAAACAAAATTTCTGTAGTGTATTGGATTTTCAGCAGAGTGGCAATTCCACTACACTGGGTTTTTTTACCATACCAAAATCACAAACACCACCTGAGGCTAAGACACTATACAGCAGGCATGACTGAGTTTTGCTCAGAAAACAAATCCAGTTCTACCCCTTCTGACACACCAAACTTGTGCAATCAACATCAGACAGTGCAGAAACTGAATTTGGTCCAGAATGCACCAGAAAAGTCGAGAATGCTTACTAGAAACATACCTCTCTAGTTCTGAGAAATCACCACTACTTTCCAATTAATTTTTCCTTCAGTCTTCATATTACTGGGGCTTTAGCCCTGAAGAGGGTATTCTCCCATGCAACCCAAGACCTACAATGGATGCCTTGCTTTATGTAAGCCTTTTTCTGAAATGCAGTGGGGTCTTCTTAGTAGTTTGGTTTCCATCTGTGAAAGTCTCTCCCACTCAGACATCAGGGGAACATGACGGTTTTCCTGCTTCATAAGCAAAAAGTAAGACATTTCTTCCTTCTTTTCCCCCCCAAGACTTCTGGCTGTTTTTATTTCACACCACTGTTTTTTTAAAGAAACCTGCAAATTGCTTTTGCGTTGTTTTCATTGCTTGTGGTTTCGTGGTATTATTGTACCTGCTGCCATAGTTGACAAAACGGTGACACACAGAAGTGGGCACAAATGTAGCTAGAATGACAGAACTTGACAATCTGACCTAGAAAAGACCCAAACATCCTTATGAAATAAACCCATATATCAGCTAAATTTCCACAGGTTAACATTTATTACGTTCCCATTTTCCCCTACCTTAAAGAGTCTCAAAGGGGCTTGCAATCACCTGCCCTCCCTCTCTCCACAACAGGCACCTTGTGAGGTAAGTGGAGCTGCGTAAGTTCTGCCAGAACTGCGGCTAGCCCAAGACCACCCAGCTAGCTGCATGTGGAGGAGCAGGGAATCAAACCCTGTTCTCCAGATTAGAGGCTGCGGCTCTTAACCACTACACCAAGCTGACTCCTGTTGTTGGTTGAAGGTGCCCTCTCTTGAAGCAATAAAGCTGCCCAAAACTTGATTCCCGGGTTCCCCCACCCACAAATGAACTCCCTGGAAGCTTCTGGCTGGTTATTTATTTGATTGATGATTGACTGATTGATTGATTTACTGCCACTCCCAGGCTAGCTAAATCATGGTGATTTACAATGCTAAAACAATATAATAAAAGCATTACTTATAAAATAAAACATAAAATTACAATAATCCAAAATGGCAACTACAATAATCCCCCAAGAACTACACCCACCCCAGGAAACCCCCTTCTGATGGACCTCGTGCCTCAAGGAAGATGGTGGAGACATGCAGGTGTCCAGTTGTCTCCCCAAGGGAGGGACCCCAAGATCTCCCCTTACCCTGGACTCAACCGAATGCCTGATGGAAGAGCTCCAGGCCCTGCGGAGCTGTTAGCTCCAACTGAGCCCTCAGCTCTTCCAGAAGCTCATTACACCAGCTGGGGGCCAGGACCAAAAAGGCCATGGCCCTGATCAAGGCCAGGTGCACTTCCCAAGGGCCAGGGATCACCAGGTTATTAGTGCCAAAGAGCGAAGTGCCCCACAGGGAGCATAAGGAGATAGACTGTCCCTCAGTTATGCTGGTGATATTAAACAGCAAATGACAAAACCTGAATTTCTTAAATACCACCAAGGAATGGAGAACCTTTATATGTTTTAAAATATTTCAAGCATTCCTTTTCCCAGTGTATCCAACCAAAATACTAACGCCTAGCTCAGTTTGAAACTAGTCCCAAGACCCTTCTCAGAAAAGCTATTCAGAAAAGTATGTTAGCAGAGTGTGACAGAATTGGAGGAAACAGCATATATCAGTTAAAAGTAACCCGGGGAACTGGCATGTTTATTAGTATCAGAAGGTTCATGTTTAAGATCACGCTTAACCAAAGCCTCACCAACCAGAGTAGGTCAAGATACTCTTCCCAACCTTAGCTCTGCCAGTCTGCCATCTTTAAAATGGTGCCAAGAAGGCAAGGAACCCACATGTTGTGCCTCAGAGTTGCTTCAAGGATAAATAAGAGCCTGCAGAGCACTTTAACTCTAAAATACATGCACTAAATCTTAGCAGCTAGCAGTACAAACACTTCAATAAAAAGACCTCACCCCATCACAGGTCACCAGCTCACTGTAACCAAATACATATTTTGAACATTTAAGTCACATCAGAAGTGGAAGTGTACTGCAGGCTTTCTCAACCAGGGTTCTGTGAAACTCTGGGGTTTTCTTGAGGGCCCTGGAAGGGTTTCCTGAATGGGTGGGAGTTAATTAATTTTTAATATATTTTTAACTGATTAAACATTTATCAGGTGATATGACCATATATGGCCATGTCAACCTCCCCCCCCCTCCTAAAATGGCCAATGATGGGCCTGAAGGGGTGGGAAGGGGAGGGGCCCCAGGTGGGCATGTACATCGCTATGTCCCCCCCCCAACCATCTTCTGCACCATCGTGTCACTTCTGGGGTTTCTCGAAGCATGAAGAATGATTCAGGGGTTTCTCAATGGTAAAAAAGTGGAGAAAGGATTGTGTACCAGCTGGAGCTTCCATTTTGACTCCTCCACACACACTTCCGTTCAAACAAGTTAAGAAAAGCTCAAGTGCCGTTTCTTCTCTTACAGTAGTCCCAGATTCTTGCCCTGCAGTGTGTGAGAGCACTATTCAATGCTAAGCCCTGCTGATACGCTGTGTTTGGCCTGCCTGGTCTTAAATCTCTGCAGCCTGAAGTGAAAGAAGCAATGAAGGAGAGACTGACAGCCTATTTATTAGTCACAAATTAGCCAGTAGTTAGAAAGAGAAAATGCAGAAGTGCAGGGAATAAGGGGAACGCAGGCTGTCATGCAGGCCAGGAGAGTTTCAAGAGTTCAAGCCAAAGTCGCCACTTCACTCTTTTCATTTGCATCCATCACACCAACCCCCAAGCTGCCATTTCCAGTTGACAATCACTCCACAAGCTCTACTTAGCAGCCTGCTCTGACCACATACATGCTAATTCATCTCTCTGCCTCCTGTCCTCTCTGGTTTTATTGATGGCAACTCTCACTGCTATCGAACAAAGCCTTTCTGCCTCCTCCCTTTTCAGCCGGCGGTGCTGTGACAGTCCATAATCTGAGCGATGGCTCCATCTACCACCGTCTGGCAAGAGCATAGAGGACCTTGCGAAATATAACAGCCAGCACATTTTGAGAGACCCTACTGACAAAGAGGACAAAATATTAGCATTTGAGGGCATCCAGTAAAGCTGATGGGCAGTGGACTCAGGACAGGAAAACAGGATATATTTATTTACGCAGGGAGAGATTAAAATGTGGAATTTGCTGCCAGAGGACGTAGTGATGGCCACAGGCACAAAGGTCTTTAAAAGGTTAGGCGGATTCATGGATTATTAGCAGTCACTAGCCCTTGTCAACTAGAGCAGGGGTAGCCAACCTGTGGTCTTCCAGATGTCCATGGACTAAAATTCCCATGAGCCCCTGCCAGCAAATGCTGGCAGGAGCACATGGGAATTGTAGTCCATGGACATCTGGAGGACTACAGGTTGACTATCCCTGAACTAGAGCCTCTTGTAGCACAGAGTGGTAAGTGGCAGAAATGCTGCCTGAAGCTGTTTGTCCATGAGGCTGGGAGTTCAATCCCAGCAGCCGGCTCAAGGTTGACTCAGCCTTCCATCCTTCCGAGGTCAGTAAAATGAGTACCCAGCTTGCTGGGGGGTAAATGGTAATGACTGGGGAAGGCACTGGCAAACCACCCCGTATTGAGTCTGCCATGAAAACACTAGAGGGCGTCACCCCAAGGGTCAGACATGACCCGGTGCTTGCACAGGGGATACCTTTGCCTTTACCTTTAGCCCTTGTCACTAAAGGAGACCCTGACCTTCAGAGGCACTAAACTTCTGAATACCAGCACCAGGGGGCAGAATGAGGGGAGGGCCCTGGCCTTTTTGTCCCATTGCTGGCCCTTCAAAGTAACTGCTTGGCCACTGTGTTGACAGGATGCTGGACCACTGCTCCTTATGAGTACATAATTAGGTTTTTTGAGAAATGGCGGGGGTAGATAGGTTTCCAAGGAACAGTAAGGTCCTGGGCCTTATGACTCAATAGCTACGCATACAGAGTAGATGGGCAACGCTTGCTGACCCGGCCTTTCATAGCATTCAAAGCTTCTTGCTGCTTCCCACCACTAGGGAGTCAACTACACAAAATAAGCCACCGTGCACGTTTGGAAACAAGTGTTGTGACAGACTACAACTCTTCAGTTCCCTCAACACTCCTAGCAGATGTGCTGAGGCAATATGCTTCCACTGTCTACAGCTGACTTCATCAGACGCATGAAGTAAACTAATCCTCAGACAGAGGATTATATTCAAGGAGAGGGAGATGCTGATTTAGGATACAGGAAGGTTGGGACTAAACCACAATTGCTTCTTATGTTAGCAAAGCTAATACTGACGGGGTTCTCCATTTTGCCATCATGGGATGCTCAGCTGGCCAACTGTAATTTACAGAAAACGGCAAACATCAAAAATAAACTTTACTTCATTTATATCCCACTTTTCCCCCCAGTGGGAACTCAAAGCAGCTTGCATTGTTCTCCAGTCATCCATTTTATCCCCACAACAACCCTGCTAGGTAGGTTAGGCTGAGAGTACGCAGCTGGACCAAGGTCACCAAGCAAGCTCCCTGGAAGACTGGGGATTCAAACCTGGGTCTCCCGACCCCAGTCCAACACAAACCACTAAATCAGTCTAGTGCATTCTCAATTACTCATAGTTCAGAGTTGGAATCGTTCCATAGAGCCTGTAAGACACAGCTCTTCTGCCAGACTCTTGGTTCGGGTCAAAGCTAACATCTACCAAGGCTTCACTTACCTACTACCTACAACCTACTTATTGTAAGAACTCCCCCAGATCATAACCTGGCCTGGGAGAAGATCACCTGAAAATGGGTTGTCACTGTTGATACTGCACTGATCATCATAAATCAATACTATGTATTTTAAACATTGTTTTAGATAGAATGCTGTGAACTGGCTGGAGGCGGCCTGCAGGGAGGTCAGCATAAAAATCAAATCCATTAAAATAAAGTGATACTGGGTTACAGATGCAAAGGTAGGCTATTGAAACACAACTCACTCTCATTACATTTCTTCCATCAGAAACTCAAGGTGGTATAAACAGGATTCCTATCCACACATTAACTGGACTATCTATATGAATTTAGCTTTGGCATGCTGCTGCTGCTGCCATGTGGGACATGGGAATTAAAAGCCACACTGGTCAAGCTGGCAATGAATTTGATATCGACAATGAAATGGGAGTAAAATGCTGGAACTCAAATTTCAATTACATAGCATAGATGCACAAGGATTTCAAAGGGAATAAGCAGTTCCAAAAATGGGAAATGAGGTTAAATACAAGCAGCAATATCCCCATCCCAAACAGACAAAGACTCTAGAAGGGGAAAAAAATAGGTAAAGGTATCCCCTGTGCAAGCACCATGTCTGACCATTGGGGTGACGCCCTCTAGCGTTTTCATGGCAGACTCAATACGGTGTGGTTTGCCAGTGCCTTCCCCAGTCATGACCGTTTACCCCCCAGCAAGCTGGGTACTCATTTTATCAACCTCGGAAGGATGGAAGGCTGAGTCATCCTTGAGCCGGCTGCTGGGATCGAACTCCCAGCCTCATGGGCAGAGCTTTCAGACTGCATGTTTGCTGCCTTACCACTCTGCGCCACAAGAGGCTCTTGGGGGAAAAATAGTAGACAACAAAAAAGAAATCACAATGAAAAATCTCAGGGCTGATTTAGAGGTTTGTGGTCTGCTCAACATAATGAAGCCCCAGGGAACAAATGTGTGATTTGGCACATCTATGGATACAACAAAAACAAGAACCTGAACTAGCTCTAAAGCTGCAAACACAAAATAAAGTTCGTGCAAAAAAGCTTGTGGGAAAGTCTCTTTTTTATCCTGGTTAGACCTTGTCAAATGGCAGGAATAGTTTCCGAATTGAGGCCGTTTGTGATCTTCATCAGGTAAGGTCTTGTATGGTTAATTGTTCCACAGAAAGAATCACCATCACTTCCAATCAAACGTGACCTAGCACACAATTTGCCACAGCATACAATTTGTGTTTCAGTGCTTTAACATCTTTGCAAGCTTTCCAGATCTCTTATTCTGTGAGACCGGTTTGAGTATAAGACTCTAGCCTAGAATCAAAGAAGCCAGTGAGCCCAAAGCGTTGTGATGAAGGCTGGAACAACAAGCAAATCCACAAAAGTTCCTGCAAGAATTCAGAATGCTGCAAACAGGGGAAGGATGCGGGTTAATAAGATATTCGAGACTTCATGCCTCAAAAGCAGTGATTTCCCCCAAAACTGACTCAGCAACAGATATTTCTGACGTCACCTGATCTGCCTTCCCTCAATGCTTGGCACATCAAAAATGATCAGCCATCTGTGTCATAGGAGGAATACTAAAAAAAACTATTAAAAGTTGACACAAACAAAAGCCGGATTGCCAGTTTCTGGGGAAATAACTAGCATTTTTTTTTTAAACACTGCAGGGCTTCTTTCAATACAACAGTACTATTAGCTCTAGAGAGAATCATCCAAAGTGGCACAAAAAATATCCTTGGGAGATACTTAAGCTATCTTTAGAGGCTGCATAAGAAGAATCTTCTCTCTGCTCTCCATGCAACCCATTCTCTCTAGGTTTCCTGGAAAATGCAGCAAAAAGGAGAACATTCAAAGATTCCATGGATGTACATTTGCAACCCTACCAAGGTACAACTCAAGAGCAGGGAGGTGGCCAGCAGCTAGAACACAGGCCTGCCAAAGTTTACGCTAAGGATAGCAGCAGCAGCTGAATGCAGTTGGGCCTAGGAACTAAAAGAGCAGCAGCAGAAGTCTGGGGCCTGCTGGAGCAAGAATTGCAAGTAGTTCTCTAGTGCGTGGTGCAGACATGGGGCACACACCCCAAAATAGTTTTAATCCCAGTTTTTCTGACATATATGTAGATCCTACACCAGCCAGCTTGGTGTAGTGGTTAGGAGTGCGGAATTGTAATCTGGCGAGCCGGGTTTGATTCCGCACACCTCCACATGCAGCCAGCTGGGTGACCCTGGGCTTGCCACAGAACTGATAGAGCTGTTCTGATCGAGCAGTAATATTAGGACTCTTTCAGCCTCACCCACCTCACAGGGTGTCTGTTGTGGGGAGAGGAAAGGGAAGGCAATTGTAAGCCGCTTTGAGACTCCTTTGGGTAGAGAAAAGCAGCATCTAAGAACCAACTCCTACTCTTCTTCTATTAGGAGCTTTGATTTGCAAGACTGTTACCCAAATTTACAAGCAAGTGTCCACGTTGATTCCCCACTCCTCCTCCACATGCAGCCAGCTGGGTGACCTTGGACTAGTCACGGTTCCCTTAGGGCTGTTTTCACACACACACATGCACGGGCCAGAATGCCCAAAATGGTGGCAACAGGGCTTTGGGGAAAATCCCGATTATGCTCAACATCGCTGCCATCCAGGGCCTGTCCTGACCCAGGGCCTCGGAAGACCCGCGTTAACAAAATGCTGCTTCTTCCGGAGTCCTGGGTCCCCCGAGGGCGCAGGTGAGGGCTAGGTCAGGCTAGCCCTCTGCATAATTGGACCCTGACTTCTCCCCCGACCTACGGCGTCCCTGCAGGGACGCCTCTCACCCCTGCTGGCTCTGTGGAGCCAACAGGTGCTACTCCCCGCCCCCGCCATGGTGGGAGAGCAGCATGCTGCTTCCCACCATACTGGAGTGGGGGTCCCCTGCCCCAACCCCCCCCCCCGTTGCTGTTGCCACCACTTCAAAGCGCTCCTGGTGCTTCCGGCCCCACAATGCATGTGTGGGGCTATTGCGCTGGTGCAGTTCCTCCTCTGTGCATACACGGAGGATGGAGAGGCTTTTGTCCCCGCCACAACAGCACAGCGGCAGTGCAGCATAGCTGGCATAATGAGTCACAGTAGTTTTGTCAGCCCCACCCACCTCACAGGGTGTCTGGTGAGGAGAGAGGAAGGGAAAGTGATTGCAAGCTGCCTTGAGACTCCCTTGGGTAGTGGAAAGTGGGGTATACAAGCCAAGAAGAAACCCCCAGAATGCACACTGGAGAAGTTGCTAAAGGCTTCATTGTACATTACAGAGGTATACACAACCCTTCAAATTCCCAACCAAGATATCATAGCTGTACAAAGTCTACCATGAGGGAAGCAGACAATTATTATGGCAGGAAAGGAAAAGAGGTGGAGGAAGTAACTTGTTTATGAAATGGGAATGCCCTTCCTCATAAAACGTTGAGTTCACCCGATAAGCCTAATTAGCAGAACATCCAGGACAAACAAAGAAAGTGGTGCTTCACTCGAAACTCTGTAACTTCTTAAATTTATGAGTGAATGATAAGGTGACAAAGGTGGCTGAAATGGCTTTAAAGAGGACAAGACAGCTGTATGGAGGTTAACTAGTCATAGTGGTAAACATGCAAATTCCAGGCTCAGAAGCTATGGACCTTGGAAGGCCAGCTCTTAGGGGGCGACTGCATGAGAGGCCTGTTGTTTTCTTGTACCACTTGAAACCCTTATAGGGACACTTAGTTGCCCAAGACAAGATACATGGGTGGACCAGAATGATGCCACAGATGAGGCACTGAAATATACTGCGGACAAAAGGCAGAAAACCCTTTGCTCTTTCTTTTTATATTTTAAACAACATATTCTGATTAGGCAGAGGAGGAAAATACGAAAGATACTCAAATCACAGCAGCTTTCCAAATGTGGATACAGATAATAGCCCTTTGTGCTTGGAAGTAAAGTCTGAAGCATGGATTGCCATCCTTTTAATTAGAGGCATACTTCCAAATACAAGCTTAGGCTGTAAGCCAATAGTACATTAACATGCACCACAAAAAGGAAATGTGGATTTTCAACCGTTTTAAAGACTTGGAAAAAAGTATCAATTTATGCATTCTGGTAACATACATTCCCTCGGAATCAATGTAAATTGCCAATTTTTGCCTTTTTACACCGAGGTGGCAGCTGAAAGTCTTTCGACATGATTTGAAGAGAGTGGTTCAACTGTTCTTTATATGCCACTGCAACAATAGTGGGTCCTGTATAGTGAATTGGGGGGGGGGGGAGAGAAATCAGGACTCCATGAGAGTCACAATTTACAATCAGGGCTGCCCCCAAACATTGCAGAGAACTTGTTGAAAAGTAGGATCTGGGCTTTGGGAGATTTCTCATATTACGCTGTGCCTAATCTGTGAAGTCAGACTTCTATAGAGTGCTTAGAAGCTCATGAAGGATTGATTTATGGAAGCCTGCAAGAAATCGGGACAGGTCAGTTGCAGGCTGCTGCAAGTGATTTAATGCACATATAAAAGTGATCTAGCATTATAGCACAGTAGGGAAGCATGAATGCCACCTAAGACAAGCAGTGACGTGGGTTTCCCAGAAAATTTTGAACTAGGACATGAGCTGGCTGACCATTTCTTTCATTTATGGTCAGTAAACTTTTTAAAAGGATGTCGATTTTCATCACCCAGGAGCACTAAGTACTTCCAACTGAAGTGTTTTCCTTAGGGGAGAAAGTGTGGTTCAAATGTCACATTCAAACAAAGTGTGGTTCAAATGTCACTTTCAAGCAAATGTAAAACTTCATACTATTCTTATGAAAATACTTGTAATAATTTAAAGACAATGTAGCATGCACTTACCTTAATTTATTATTTCTATTAGAACAAAACAAGCACACACAACTGCTAACTCGCTGATATTGGCAGAATAGATCTGGACAAAGCGAATCAAGTCTGCAGAGACGTGGGAGAAGGGAGAAATAAGACAACCCCAGCAGGCATGATTTTTTTCTGAGTCACATACGCCAGAAATTCAGGGAGAGGTGTTTAGTTCAGCCTCCATTGATTTGACCCTGACCTGGATAACCCAGGCTAGGCGGATCTCTTCAGATATCGGATGCTAATCAGGGTAGATCCTGGTTAGTATTTGGATCAGAGACCATCAATGAAATCCAGGGTTGCTCTGCTGCCACAGGCAATGGCAACCTACCAGTACCACCAGCAAAAAGATCTAGCATCCCATTCTGCCACTAGAAGGGTATCCTATGCACCAATGGACTTATACAGATGGACATATTCAATAACAACCAGCAGCCACAGGAATATCTTGTCTTAGCACTTTATCCCCCACACACACACACGCACACACACACAACTTTTTGAGAACAGGCAATATGCTCCCTGTCTTCAAATGGTTTTAATAAGTTTAGTTGAACTGAATTGTATGACGACATTTTATTGAATGTATCTCACTTGTAAACTGCCCTAAACCCTTCGGAAGGGCAGTATAGAAACTTAATCTGTACACCGCCCGTGGCGCCGCGGGCGCCACGGACTAAATAAAACAGTAAGGGGTTCTGGGGCGGGATGTGTCCGGGATGAGGAAGGGTCCGGATTGGACCCTTCCTCATGACAGACAACCGGAGGGACCAAACGGCAGGCGCGAAGCGCCTGCCGATTGGTCCCTCCGATTCCCAGCCCCAGCAACTGCGAGCCGCGCTCAGCGCGGCTCGCAGTTGCTCCCGGCCTGACGTGGTGAGAGGCGCGAAGCGTCTCTCACCGCGTCAGGCCGGCCCCAAGGAAGCCCCCGCCGCAAACACAACACAAGACTCCAGCCGCCGAGAAGCTGCAGAAAAAAAAAAACACCCCCGGAGGAGCCTTTCGCCGCTAGCGCGACGAGAGGCAGCAGAAAAAAAAACCCCTGTAGGAGCTCCAAGCCGCCGCGCCGACGAGAGGCAGCAGAAAAAAAAAAAACACCCCCGGAGGAGCCTTTCGCCGCTAGCGCGACGAGAGGCAGCAGAAAAAAAAACCCCTGTAGGAGCTCCAAGCCGCCGCGCCGACGAGAGCTAGCAGAAAAAAAAAACCCTGCAGGAGCCTTTCACAGCTCCAAGCAGCAGAAAAAAAACCCCGGAAGGAGCCTTTCACAGCTCCAAGCAGCAGAAAAAAAAACCCTGTAGGAGCCTTTCGCAGATCCAAGCAGCAGAAAACAAAACCCTGAAGGAGCCTTTCCCAGCTCCAAGCAGCAGGAAAAAAAACCCCTGTAGGAGCTCCAAGCCGGCACGCCCACGAGAGCTAGCAGAAAAAAAAAACCCTGCAGGAGCCTTTCACAGATCCAAGCAGCAGGAAAAAAACCCCTGTAGGAGCCTTTCGCAGATCCAAGCAGCAGAAAACAAAACCCTGAAGGAGCCTTTCCCAGCTCCAAGCAGCAGGAAAAAAAACCCCTGTAGGAGCTCCAAGCCGGCACGCCCACGAGAGCTAGCAGAAAAAAAAAACCCTGCAGGAGCCTTTCACAGATCCAAGCAGCAGAAAAAAAACCCCGGAAGGAGCCTTTCGCAGATCCAAGCAGCAGAAAACAAAACCCTGTAGGAGCCTTTCCCAGCTCCAAGCAGCAGAAAACAAAAAAACCCTGTCGGAGCCTTTCACAGCTCCACGCAGCAGAAAAAAAAACACCTCCTGGTGTCCCCTGGGTCCTAGCGCCCATTGCATTCCTGGTTGCAATGGGCTTTCTTGCTAGTAAGTAAATAAGCCTAGATGACAGCAGGCCATAAAACAGGACCAGTTTGTGAATATCTGAATCAAGTTCCTCCACCACTAGGTAGGACAGGCATCATGCAAAACACAAGTGGTGCAACAAAGAACCACAAGGCCTGGTTGCTAGAATGAAAGTAAATCACAAGAAGTGTTTTCTCCTGGGAGGAAGCTGCACCAATCTTTGAGGATAGGAATGTGTCTGAACATGCAGGATCTTCAGGTTGGTAATTTCTTCCCTTCATTTCTGACTCTTTTCTTAAGTACCATTTGTCTTCCTTCTAGACTAGTCTTGAATCCTCACATTAGAGCAAGAAATACCATTTTCATTTTTGAGGCAGCTGGGATAAATAAAATGAACCTGAACTATGCTGTTCTTCATTTTACAATTCACCTTTAAGGTACTATGACATTCACCAACCCTCAACATGGTATAATGGTTAAGAGCAGTGGCTTCTGGTTTGGAAAACCAGGTCCCTTCCCCCTACTCCTCTCCATATAGCCAGTTGGGTGATCTTGTGCTAGTCACAGTTCTCTGAGCTGTTCTTGTAGAGCAGTTTCTTAGAGCTCTCTCAGCCCTACCTACCTCATAGGTAGGGCTATTGTGAAGAGAGGAAGGGAAGGCAATTGTAAGCTGCTTTGAGACTCCTTCAGGTAGTGAAAAGTGGGCTACAAAACCCAACTCCACATCTTCTTCTTCAATTAATATAATAGTAAATGAAATGTATAATGGTAGTACTAATTAAATAACTAGATTTGACTTATTTTGCTCATAGAGAGAGCCTGCATTTGACAATCCACCATGAATATACAGGATTTGGTGAAATATTCACCTTCATGATCATCATATCTTTTTTACTATTTTAGAGTTATCTGCTAATGATTCTTTCTTTTTTCAGATATGCTCCATAGTCACAGTATATCACCTACAGCAACAAAGGAGGGATGTATGTTACCAAGAAACAACGTTAGATAAGTAGCTTACTCTTTTGGAGGGAGGGGCACAGCTTGAGACCATAGTGTCCTCCAGCATTCCCTTTGCCTCCCATTAGAACCCTGGAAGAGCCTTGATTATTGCTGGGTTGGGGTTACTTACACTCTGCTCCTTCTATCCTAGCTGCCACAGTCCTCTCTCTTCTAGTCTGGAGAGTGTTCTGCCCCATCCTCATCACGTCCTCCCCAGTCCATCCCAAAGGTTTCCCTGGAGGAGGGACATCCCTGGAATCTCACAACTCCCTTATCCTAGGGTGAAGCTTCCCACCTTGCAGGGCAGGGCCAATGGGATATTCCACCAAAATATCCATCCACCTCACCACAGATTACAAGAGTACTATTTCCAGCCTGTGAGGGCTCAAAGAAATTGAGACTACCCTTCTGCTCCTCCCATCCTTCCTTCCTGGAGGCAGGACCTGGATTAGGTTGTGGTGAGGCATCTTGCTGATGGGCCCTCTCAACAGTGGGGTTGAGATGTTGAACACATGCTGCATAAGGTTAATCTTTGCAATCTGAGGATTCATTATTGATGTGGAACATTTACTGGCGTGCTCCCTCAAATGGAGGTCTATGGACATGATGTCTGTAGTCCTGCCCCCAGGAACCGTGCCAGTAGATGGACCATGGCAGTGGCACCAGAGCACTGAAGTGCACTCATTGCTCTGGCAGCATCGCCCCAGCTGCAAGTCTTCTGAGGCCACTCCTGCCCTCCCAAAAGCGGGGCCAGCCTCGGGAGACTGGAGGGAGCAGGGCCAACACAACACACCAGCAGGTAATAAGAGGGGGCGGGGGAGGGAGGGAACAAGGATTCTCACTCCTTATGTGGATGTTCCTTATGTGAATGCTTGTTGGTTGATTTTTTACATTTAATTGTGATCTTAGCACATGACATTTCCAGCCTGTTTTTACTCCCAATGCAGCATAACCTTAAATATATTATTACACCTTGCTAGAAATTTGGTTGCCTCACAGTATTTGGGGATTTTGTCATTTGTAGTGATCTCCAGAATGGACTCCCCACAAATGGTAAGGTTGGCTGCAAATTGAACCTCATGTCTGTAAGCTTGGAGAAAAAGCAGAGAAACACTTCCCCCCCTGCTCCTTAGATCTGTATGGAACAGGGTAACTGCTTAAAAAGAGAAATGTGTGATAATAGATCAAAATCACAGCCTTTAAAAAAGTACGACAAACACTTTCAGCTCATTTTCATGCAAATATTCAAAACCTGGTACCAAGTCAAACTTAAGATATTGGTGCTTCCAGGTACCTCAGTCCTCCTTGCCCGCATTTTCCAGTATGCTCATAACCTAGAAAAGGAATACAAGCTTTCCGGCTTTTCAGGTCCCAAATGATGTCTCAATTTGGACTCAATAAATTCAGAAGGACAAAATATTCTTTCTACATTGGCTGAAGCAGCCATTGTTGTTAAAAGTGGAACTACATCTTTAGCGGCGACTCACGCCAAGTGCTTAAGTGACTTTTACCAGCTCACTGGTGTGACTTGCTTTAAAACATCAGCAGGAGACATGAAAGGTTCTTGAATGAGTCACCTTTATTATGGAGTTGGCATGATGGAAGGGTTTTTGCTAGATGTCCATGTAATAGCCAGTTCCATCTCTTGTCTTTCCTGTTGACAGCAATTTAATTTTTGCTCAACTAGGTCAACAAAACCATTTTAACAAAAGCAAACTTTTGTGCAGAAAGCCGTGGTGGTTTAATTCAAATTCACCCTGCTCCAAAGAGTTGTACATGATAATCTGTAGATATGACTGTCCACTCATCTATTTCAATAGAACTTAAGAGCACCTTATACTTAAATCCACATTAGACAATTACAGCATCCCTTTCCACCATGAGAGAAGAGACACAAATATGAATTTCAGTTTTGGCTTCAAAGCCCTCATATGTCTTGGAACCAGTATACATATATACCTTATGAAGCTAGCCTTTTTTAGAGAAGTGGGTTCAAAACCGGCTGAGTGGTCTTGGACCAATTAAGTCTGTCTCACATCCGGATTGGGTTGCTCGGCTCCTGGAGGCAGGGCCGGACACCACCCGGACAGGGTGGCTGTCCAGGCCTGGACAGGACTGCCCAATGGCTCTTTTAGAAATATAAGAGCCACTAATGGTTAAGATGTGTAAGTGCCCATCTTTCTCCCAAGTATCAACCATTTTCTAGAATCCATTGTATATTTTTACACAGCAGGCTTTATTGCTAGAATATTGTCATAAAAAACAAGAGTAAAACCCGAATACAGAAAAACAAACTAGTAACCTGCAAAAGAAACACAAAAACTCAATTCAACTGGCTACAGAGAAACTAAAACTATTCTTATAATAATAATGAATTATAAAAGGTTGCATCCAGCCAACCCCCCCCCCGTGGTATTTCTAGGAATCCCAAGCCCCCAGGAGTAGCTTTTCACTGCATTTCACAATGTCCCTCTGAAGGTGGAAGGTGAGAAAGTCCCACTCCATTCCATCAGTGGAGATTTCTCATGGGATCCAACCCAACAAAGTTAGTGTCACATGAGCATCTCTTTGTAAGGTATTCCATACAAAGTACTATAGAAATGGTGTTCTCTCTTTTGCTATCTGGGGTAAATTCCAAAGGTGGGAACAACGACAGCAGGGACTCCAAACAACTCCCGGAGACGTCACAGTGAGGAGCAGTATATAAATCAAATTCAAATGAATAAATAAAAATAAACTTGATCTTTTCAATTGCCTTGAATACATCTTAAGAAAACTGCCTTGAATTCTTGTAGTTCATTACCCATGATGCAGTCACACATTAAAATGGTAGTTTTGCACACATTATTATGTAATTATTATGTAATCCGCCTAGAGTCCAAGGAGGAGGGCGCACTAGAAAAATTAATTAATTAATTAATTGAAAAAGCAGCAAAGTTCAACTAACACTGCTTTCTAACCAGTACAGATAACGAAGAGGGGGTAGCCACAGGAGGGCTGACAAGGGCAATACCCCACCCAAAGCGTGCCCTGCTCCCCTCCACAACCCCCCACCCCAGCCTTCTTTAAAGCAAGCCTCTGCTTGTACACAGATAGGGATGACTGCTTTCAAAGTCAGTCTGATTAAAATAAGAGACTGGTGTCTCTACTGCACCTTTAACAAAAAAAAAGAAGAAGAAGGAGAAGAGGAAGGAGAAGAAGAAAAAGAGTTGGTTCTTATATGCCGCTTTTCTCTACCCGAAGGAGGCTCAAAGTGGCTTACAGTCACCTTCCCATTTCCTCTCTCCACAACAGACACCCTGTGAGGTGGGTGAGGCTGAGAAAGCCCTGATATTATCAGTGCTGTGGTGAGCCCAAGGTTACCCAGCTGGCTGCATGTGGGGGAGTGCAGAATTGAACCCGGCTCGCCAGATTAGAAGTCCGCACTCCTAACCACTACACCAAACTGGCTCCAACAAATAGTCACAGAGAACACATAAAGCTGCCTTATGCTGAATCAGACCATTGGTCCATGGGTATTTAGATGGGCGGTGTCTCTCCAAGATCTATTGGGAGTACCTTTCCCTTTAAAATGGAGATGCCAAGGATTGAACCTGGGACTTTCTGCATGAAAAGAAGATGCTCTACCACTGAGCCAGTGCTCCTCCCCACCGATTTCCACACAACAATCACAACAATAATGAATGTATTTCCATTTCCCAAACTTAAAAAAAATGCAGCTCAGTCATTGCTAAGGAAACTCAACTATCCCCAAAAGAGCTATCTGAGACACAGAATCTAGAATGCAGGCAACATATTAAGTGGGTAAAACATTTCATGCTAAGCGGGCCAAATCACTGCAGGTTTAAACACTTTGTGTGCATACTGAAAAACAGAGATCTTCAAAAACCAAGTTGTGCTTATGTCTCAACCTACTACCATAAATATATTATATATATTCATCCTCTCTGACATGGGGACAGCAGTAAGAACTCTTATTATGTCCACCC
The DNA here is from genome assembly GCF_049243985.1 of Paroedura picta. Taxonomy (NCBI): domain Eukaryota; kingdom Metazoa; phylum Chordata; class Lepidosauria; order Squamata; family Gekkonidae; genus Paroedura; species Paroedura picta. The sequence continues at coordinate 44,689,492 of NC_135370.1, read as the reverse complement.
ATAACTGCTGAAGACAAAACACTGGATTGTTATGTCACTGAGAGGAGAGTAGGGATTAAGGTCTTATTTTAAAAGCAGTATGTTACCTGGGTGGATTGTTGTCAAGACAACTGCTTCAGATTTGCCAGCTGCAGTGGTAAAGGCAACTGACAAACCTGACCAATAGGGATTTGGTTCATCAGGAAGTTCTTCTCAAACTTCATCAAAAAAAAGCAGGTTTCTGTTCCCATGCCCCCTATTCTTTTTTCAGAGGGCTTTCGGTTAAGTATGATCATGAATGGCTGTCAATACTCTGGTAAAGCTTGATGGTAATTTTTGGCTCAGGGAGAAGGCGCTGTTGGATTTCTTTCTTTCTTGGGTACCCTTCGGCCCATCTCTTGCTCCATATTCAGATAGCTGTGCAGTAAAACCGGCAAGCTTTCTGAGCGCACTGTTTATCTTCATTACTTTTAAAGGGCATGTCTGGGATGAAAACAATGATTGGGGAGATCTATCTCAGCAAGGTAAGTCAACATACTTTTGTCAAGCACGTTTGAATTTGGACAACAGGTAGCAGGAACTATCAACAAAATCCCCGCTAGAGGGGCTGGGGCAGGAGAGATTGGAAGGTTGTAGCCAAGAAGAAGGTGTCATCAAGCCTAGACCCATTTTATAATGGAAACAGCTTTTTGCGGACCCCCTCCCCGACATATACACAATGCCTTCTGGGACCTCTGAGGGACTTCCTGCTACAATAGACTGGGGCAAAACCAGGATTGGCTCTTTGCCTTGTGAGAAGATGGAAATGGATGTTAGGGAATATACTAGCAGCAGGGCCCGTGACACCTGCGGACACCAAAATGGAGACTGGATTATAGAATTGCACTTTCACTATGTACAGAAGAGAGAATCAGTAACACAGAAAAAAAGGGAGGGGGAAAATTGGTCAACAATCCTGGCTAGACAAGATTATCTTGCTTATGTTACTGGTATTCATCTAACTTAATGAGACTGCTGTTGAGTAATGTGTGTTAACCCTGTCTCTTCAAGCCCAAGTAAAGAGGCGTATACACAAGGTAGGCTACCTCAAAAGCCATGCTTTCCTGTAACGTCCTTTAAGCGTGCATGTGTGTAACAAGTTGCAGAGTGCTAGTTATTAAGGTCAAAAGCCAAGAGAGAAGAGTACTGAGATGCTTCTGCAGTCTAGTAAGCTGGCATGACACACAATGGATGCAGTAGGCTTTTGCCTCTCAAAGCTCACAACCCAACATCCCAGGCAGTCATCTGCAAATGCACATTTCAAGACCCATGAAGAACAACGTACAGAGAAGTTCAGGGATGTATAAGATTCAAGTGAATTAAACTATGCCCATACACAACACATCTTTTTTCCTATGAATGCGGTTCAGTAACTACTGGATGATCAGTTTTAGTACATCACCTGACCAGAACAAACAAACAAAACAGAGGCAGGCACACCTTCACCAAAAACAAACTTCACAGAAGAAAGTTCAAAGTCAGACTCAGAAGAGCCCCAAATTTCTCACTGAAACAGACCCAAACAAAAGGCACCCTTCTGGGGGAAACCCATTCCTACCTCTTCTTAAGCACACTGCAGCAAAAATTGCTGGGGGAACTCTCTTCAAACCTTATGTATTGTTCTTTAAATGTGCTGAAGAAACAAAATCAGCCCAGAGCCCAGGCTTCACTGAAAGAGGTCAACACCCCTCACAAAGCTCTTCTTCAACATTCCTCCTCAGCAGGGGACACCGTGCAAGTCATGCCCCCACTAACATCTGCTTTAAAGGCTCCAAGCCTCAGGAACACAAGCAAAGCCTAACCCACCCAACATGCCTGCAAAGCAGCACTCTCGTTTTCCATCCAAAATTATCCTCTGCTGTCTCTCTCCACCCCCCACCCCTACCCCCACTTCTGGCTCCCCCCCCGCCCAGCTCTTCTCTGTCTCCCTCTCAGCATTACAGCACAGGAGAGGGAAGGGCCTGTCCTTGGCACAGTAACGAGGAACATCTGTAACCACAGTCGCCCTGCGGGCATCCGAAGAAGATGAATCTCACATTCTTTCCTTTGATGCTGCTCCAGACTGCAGCCAGGAAAGGGAGGGAGCGAGCGAAGGAAAGTTTACAGATCCTCCTCCCTCCCTCCCTCCCTCCCTCCCTGCACAGCCGAGCCGAGGCTGCCCCCCTCCCCAAGTCCCCAAGCGCCGCATCCGAGCAGCCAGGAGAGGCTTCCCCAGGAGCAGCTTTCCCAAGGGCTGGAAAGGGAACTCCCCTCGGAAAGATTCGCTTTTGAAAAAGGGCATTTCCAGAAGCGGGGAGGCCGGCGGGGGGGGGGTGCATTCTGGATCCCCGGGAAAGCGGCGAGCGACGCCCCCCGCCCCACTCACCTCCTCATAGCCCCGCAGACAAAGAAGGCAGGCAGGCAGGCAGGCGGGATCCCTAGAGCAGGAGCAGGCGGCGGCGGCGCAGCAGGGGCTCCCCGGCCATGGGCTTTGCTGCAGCGGCTGGAAGCTGGGGAGACGCAGCCGCCCCGCTCACTGCACCGCTCCCCGCCGCATCGTCCCGTCCGCGGAGTGGGCTCCCCTCGCAATCGGGACTCCCCGCCGAGCCGCAGCCAGGCGAAGTGGGCAGGAAGGGGCCAGCCCAGCCGCAAGCCGAGGCCGAGGCGAGGAGGCGGGGCCAGGCGGGCAAGGCTGCGGCTGCCGCGGGAGGAGGAGGAGGAAATGGCTGCTCCCTCCCTCCGCGGCCAATGGGCGTCTGGAGCCGGGATGAAGCAGGCGGCGCGCACATCATTTCCTCCCGGCGCAGGCCCAGGCGTCGCCACGGGCGCCCCCTGCAGGCGGAAAGGAGGCCCGCGCCGCCTGCCGCCTTCGCCGCCGCCGCTGCAGCCGTGAGTCGCGTGACGCGCCCACTGCAGCCAGGTCCGCGCGCCCGTCTGGGAGCTGCCGCGCCATTTGTTTCCTCAGCCCTGACGGGTGCCGCTTCCCGCCCGCCGTTCTCCCTGATCTCAAGCGAGCAAGTCCCTTCGGCCAATACCGGAGGCTGGATGGAGGCTGGTGGGGGCCCCGACGAACGCCTTCTTTCTTCACTCTTAGCACTAGTTTTCCTGGGCTGATCTGCAATTCGAGTTTTGGTCTGAGGCTGCTATTTGCTTTTTCCAGATGGCGCACCGATAAAATAAAACCATCCATAAAATGCGCAGGACAATTTCAGAAGCGACGTTGTAAAGTTAAAAAATACAAACACTCTCCCCCTACTCCCCAATCAGCCCAAGGCCCTGTTTAGCATCTCCTGAACTGGAGCATAAAGGTCACACAAGTCTGAATGTGTTCACACTGGCTGTTACAGAATTCCAGGCTGGTTCTGAAAGGAGAAATGCAGTGACACCTGGAGAGCTCCAGCTGTTACAGTTGACCTCCAGACAAGAAGACTGGCTCCCCTGGAGAAAATGGCTGCTTTGGAAGGTGGACTCTTCGGAATTAGACACCACTGAAGTCTCTCCCCACCCCAATTTCCACCCCTAAATTCTTCAGGTGTTTCCCAAACCAAAGCTGGGAAGCCTTTGTGACTGCCTTTTTGGAAGGCATATTAATCTGCCATACTTCTGACGTTCTACTAAAGAGTACCGAAGGGTTTCCTCTCAACCTACAAACATGGCCCCCAAAATTGCATAGCCACTGGACATGGAGTCTGTGCCTGACTAGAAGCTCTTTTTAGGTATTCTAACTGTGTCTTGCCACTAAAAATATTCTGCATTTTATGTTTTTTTAAAAGGTTATCTTTCACTTTTTCACTGATGATATAAAAAACCCATATACTAACGCTTCGGATTGATATTCTGTCATTTAAATACCCTTTCTGATGTATTACTGGCGGATGATCCCTTTACGATATTTTAAAACCACTTAATGTTGGAAATGAGAGAAATTATTACGAATCAATATTGTGGATCTCATTTCAATAAGGTTTTATAGGGTTTAAGTTTAAAATTTGTTCGTTCTATTTGTAACTTTCAAGAAATAAATATATATATATGTCGAAGAGTTAATTTATGGAATATATTTTTGGTCTCTATTCACATGATGATATGGATTAAAGGGAGACACATAGTTTCCTGGCAGAGCCCAGATCCCAAAAGATCCCAAGTTGAATCCATGGCATCTCTCCAAAAACTATTTATTGTTAGTTGTTCAAGTCTTTGTATCTCATATTTCTTCACTCCTCCATAAAAGTGGACCTCCATATCTGTACCACATAATATTTAGAGAGCCAGTTTGGTGTAGTGGTTAGGAGTGCGGACTTCTAATCTGGCATGCCGGGTTCAATTCTGCGCTCCCCCACATGCAACCAGCTGGGTGACCTTGGGCTCGCCACAGCACTGATAAAACTGTTCTGACCGAGCGGTGATATCAGGGCTCTCTCAGCCTCACCCACCCCACAGGGTGTCTGTTGTGGGGAGAGGAATGGGAAGGCGACTGTAAGCCGCTTTGAGCCTCCTTCGGGTAGGGAAAAGCGGCATATAAGAACCAACTCTTCTTCTTCTTCTTCTATTTTTAGTGAGGCCTTGGAGAAGGAGCTGGCCTCAGCACTTAACACCCATTCAGGGCGGCTGTTCTCCCCGAGTGCCTCCTCCTCCAACTGGCTTGCCTGTCTGTCCAGCAGCCAGCCAATCGCCTTCTGTCCCTCACCTCTGACCACCCCCTCCTCCTTCCACTTTGAGGCTCAGAACCTGCTGATCACTGCTGTGTGAGAGCTGCCCCTGCTGGTGAATTCCCTTCCCTGGGGACCTCCAGCCTGCAGCCTTTCCAGGTCCTGGGGGGAGGGGGAGGCCATCCGCAGAGGTCTTCCACCCCATCTAGAACCCGTTGTGTTCCTGAATGCAACAGGCTTGGCCCCTAGTTGTAATAATATCTCAATACTAGTTGTCCTACTTTTAAGTGTGCACATGGTTGCACACCTGCATAGTTTCCTTTGTGGCCCCGTTCAAAATGACCATAGTTCTTCAGAGATGGTTCATTAAAAGAATGAAATTCCCTGGATGAAACCACCATCTCTGTATCACTTTACTCAGAATACGGCCAGCATCAAATAACATCCAGTTTAGAATGGTAATGTGAAAGAGGCTTGAATCCACCCATTCAAGAGTGTTTTAGGATCATTTGAAACTCACTTACTCCGGCATAACCTGAGAAATTTTGCATTGTTGTTCAATAATTTATAATTTTTTTAAGTATTAGAAGTGATTCTGGGATGTGGAAGGGTATCTCATCAGATCTTGGAAGCAAAGCTGGGTTGGTTCTTGGATGGCAGACCACCAAGGAAGACTTTGCAGAAGAAAGCAATGGGAACCACCTCTGCTGAATCACTTGCCTGGAAAACCCTGTGTGGTCTCCGTAAGTCAGCTGCAACTTGACAGCATTTTTCACACATACAGAAGTAACTCCCGGGATTATTCAGAATGGAGAGCATGCTGGAGGGATATTCCTTGTTATTGTTACTTTCTGGCTTCATGGCAGAGACTAGCACTGAAAAATAAATATATTCCTTGTTTGCAATTAACAACAGCAGAGACTATTTATTTTGCTGTAAACAGTAATTTACACGTTGTTAGGATGCTGTCTAAAGCTCTGACCATGAGGCTGGGAGTTCGATCCCAGCAGCCGGCTCAAGGTTGACTCAGCCTTCCATCCTTCCGAGGTCAGTAAAATGAGTACCCAGCTTGCTTGGGGGGTAAACGGTAATGACTGGGGAAGGGAATGGCAAACCACCCCGTATTGAGTCTGCCATGAAAACGCTACAGGGCGTCACCCCAAGGGTCAGACATGACCCTGTGCTTGCACAGGGGATACCTTTACCTTTTAGGATATAAAACTTGGATAACTGTATAGGCAGTTTGAGGTTGTTACTCCAGTAGTCTGGCTGCCCAGGTGAAAAATCCAACCAGATAAAACCCCACCGAACTCTGTAGGGTGCCAATCCTACATGTGCCAATGGAAACATGTTGTTTCTGACCAACCAAACCTGCCCCACTGGGTAATCTAATCTGGTTTCCTGGCATTGCTTGTTTCATCCTCAAAATACCTCTTCTAAGCAAAGAGTTAATCTTGGTTTTTCTTCTACCTCACTAAAGCAGGATGTTTCTGAAGACCCTAGAGGCATCACTTTGTGTCTGCTGGGAACACCTGCTCAGAAAAAAGCCATCACCGTTATAGGAAGATGTTTGCTTTAGAACTTGCTAACATTTTGTAAATGTTTCCCCAAAGACCCATTTTGTGAGGGCAAAGATTATCCTTTTTGAAAATTGTACAAGGTTCTATAGGTTCAATAAGGCTGTGGGGGGGGGGGAGTGTGAGGGAATCTTTAATCTAAACCAGGTGTTTTCAGTCCAGGTTTCATGAAACCCTGGGGTTTCTTGACAGCCCTGGAAGGGTTTCTTAAATGAGTGGGTGTCAATAACTTTTTTTATATCTTTAAAATGTATTAAATGTTCTTGTTGTTAATTGGATTTGTATACCAACCTCCCAAGTGGCTCAAGGCAGTGAATAAAATACTACATATACAATACCAATATGTGTTCTATTAAAATTAATTTTAATTTTATCCACATTTATCACGTCCGCAGTTGTCCAGTTCTTAAATTCCGTCCTGTCCTAGCTGTTCCTGCTGGGCATTCTGATGTAAGTTCTGGATAGGTTCTGGGGGGTCCAATAGATCAGGGGTAGTCAACCTGTGGTCCTCCAGATGTCAATGGACTACAATTCCCATGAGCCCCTGCCAGCAAACACTGGCAGGGGCTCATGGGAATTGTAGTCCATGGACATCTGGAGGACCACAGGTTGACTACCCCTGCAACAGATGCCATCATATCACTGACCACAACCAAAAGCCCTGCCCCCTAGTGGGCACTGATGGGCCTGAAGGGGGTAGGAAAGCAAGGGACCCCCAGGTGGACGTGTACACAGCTCTGCTTCCCAACCATATTCGGCACTATTGTGCCACTTCTGAGATTTCTCAAAGCCTGAAAAATGTTTCAGGGCTTTCTCAATGGTAAGAAAGTTTAGAAAGGCTGATCTAAATGATCCCTGTGGTACAAATGTCTGAGCCAATGTCTACTCCAGTTTTTACATCTGAAATACAGCAAAAGCACCTCATCCCTTAACTTTGCTTCATTCACTAAATTTTTGTTAACTCTGGTACCCATTGAAATAAACTGAAATTAAAGAAAGCAAAGCTCTCGTGTTTAATCCTACTTAGACTCAAGCTGGTACTTCCCCCAGGTGAAATACAATTATGCCTCTATCGTTGACGTATTCTGTAATGCATTAGGGCAGTGGTCCCCAACCTTTATATCACCGGGGACCACTCAACGCCGGGGACCACTCACCAGGGACCACTCAACGCCTTTGACTGAGGCCCGGGGGGGGGGTAGTTTGCTCCTCTACTCTCAACCACTGCCCTAGCGCTCTGATCGCTATGGTAATGTTTAAACATCCCTTCAAAATAAGATACAGACGCGCCACAACAATGAAGTGTGTTGTAAAGGGCTGCGGGGGGATGAAGTAAAGGGCCGGGGGGGGGGGAGAAGGCGTCCTTCGGGGCCCACCTCCAATTAGTTGAAGGACCACATGTGGTCCGCTGCCCACAGGTTGGGGATTGCTACATTAGGGAATGAAACAATTATTATATATACATATGGAACTAAGCTGTGCTCTATAACAGAGACTTTCATTCAGAGACTGACTTACCTGTGGGACCGCCTCTTCTACTATGCTGCCCAAACAGCATTGAGGTTATCAGACCAAAATGCTCAGGATCCCCCACCCATAAGTGTTAAGATTGGCCTGGGCCAGGGCCTTTTCAGCCTTGGCCCCAACCTGGTGGAACAGTCTACTGAAAGAGACTGGGGTCCTGCAGGACCTTAACCAGTTCTGTAGGATCTGCAAGACAGAGATGTTCCACCAGGCCCAGTATTGAGGTCAGGCAGAACAACAAAAGTGCTGGCTTCACTGGCTAAGTAGAGGAACTGCCTCTCTGGGAAGATCTGGACCCCCCACCCAAATCCCCTGCTGCTTACTGAGGGAGGCCGAAATTAAGTATATGATGTTTTATGATGTTCTGGTTTTTAAAGATTTGATTGTTTTAACCCGTGTTGTTACCCACCATGAACGATCAGGAAGGGTAGGATATATATATATATATTACTTCCCTTTGCTTGCTATAGTGGTTTTGAGGAGCAGGATAGAAAAGGGGGAAAAGAAACAGGAGAATCCAGCAGAAGCAGAACAAAACTTCTTTGAGCTATAGTTAACTCGTTCACGTTTCTTTCTATACGTCTTGCAAGCCCCTTTAGGATCAGAACTGCTGTTTATTGCATATGTGTTTGTGGAAGAAGCAGCTGGTTTAAAAATATTATACAATCCTTTCTTGTAAGGGAACATTTTGTCATCCAATACAATGGGGGGTGTAGTTATCAAGAACTGATTACATAATTTATGAACTTTTTAGCATTCTTATTACATTAGTCTATCGAATCGATATTTTATCTTGGATTGAAGAAAAATCCGCATTCAGAGGCAGTCAGGTTCTGAATCCCATAGCCAAGGGGAAGTCCTCCGCCTCTATGCCCTTTTGCTGGCCAGACAGGATGCTGGACTAGATGGACCACTGATCTGATCCTACAGGGCTCTTCTTAAAGTCTAAATTTTGTGGCATGTATGTATACCCCAGGACTATAAACCATTTAGATTTTGCTGTGAACTTTAAGCAATCAACTATTTGTCAATGGTGACCCTTTGTTCAGTTTTGAGATCCAACGATAAAAGCAATTCAGAATAGCAGCCCTGGAATCTCTCAGCCTTGACAGAACCCTTTGAAGATAATCCACTTTACAAGTACTTAATCAGCTTCTTTCTTCTGCCAAGAGGGTGTTGCTGCTGTTGCTTGCATTACAAAAGGTAAGTTAATGGTCATGCAGATACTTAGGGAATATGACAGATATATTGGCTAGGATTACTTGGAAATCTCAGGAAAACCACCCAAATCTAGCTTCTTCCCATTGTGCTAGGTTGCTTCTTGTGGATAGTCTTCAGACCATTTGGTGTGTGTGTGGGGATAAACCCTAATTATTGTTTACTTATCATCTTTGTTTTGGGCTTCTTCAGAACAACCCTCTTAACTTTGCAAATCTTATTTGTAATTTACAGTGGGGGGGGGGTTTCTGAAGCTCAGTGGAGTAGTCAATGGGCATATGGTACAGTGAGACTGTCGTCAGGACAACATTGACTGGATATTCCCTACTTGCTATTTTAGGATCGTAGCATCCACTTTGCGATAAATGCCCAACAGTTAGCTAATCGCAAGTGTTAGAAAGGAAGAAGCAGAGACATAATCAGCACAAATAGATCAGCTTTGCTGGAACAGGTCCAATTGAAAAGAGAATGGAGCATAAGGCCTACATTTCTCATTGCTACTTGGTCTGGTTCAGCCTGCACAGCAAATGCTAAAACCTGGGGTGGACCTACTCCCTGTTCTAGTAGATTAAAATGACCATAAAATACCGAAGTAGGATTCTTGGAACATAACTAAAAAATATTGCAAGCCTCGTTACAATAATGTCTTCAGCTAGTTGCCCTCTTAGCAGTTTGCCTCAGTTTTTATCCTAGTGTATGTGGCGCAAAGTGGTAAGGCAGCAGACATGCAGTCTGAAGCTCTGCCCATGAGGCTGGGAGTTTGATCCCAGCAGCCAGCTCAAGGTTGACTCAGCCTTCCATCCTTCCAAGGTCGGTAAAATGAGTACCCAGTTTGCTGGGGGGTAAATGGTAATGACTGGGGAAGGCACTGGCAAACCACCCCGTATTGAGTCTGCCATGAAAACGCTGGAGGGCGTCACCCCAAGGGTCAGACATGACCCAGTGTTTGCACAGGGGATACCTTTACCTTTTTTAACAATTGGAAATTTCATACTAAATAGCCTGTGTGTGTGTGAAATGCCATCAGGTTCAATCCAACTTATGGGGACTCTATGAATGAATGACCTCCCCAAAATGCCCCATCATTAACAGCCATGATTGCCAACCTCCAGGTGGTGGCTGAAAATCTGGAATTACAACTGATTTCCAAGTGGGTAGCCCTGTGGGTCTGAAGCAGTACAACAAAATAAAATCAGAGTCCAGTAGCACCTTTAAGACCAACAAAGATTTATTGTTGGTCTTAAAGGTGCCACTGGACACTGATTTTGTTTTTGAACTGAACTTATGTGGTTCCACACCATGACCTTTCCTCATTGTCAGATGAAAAAAGAATTGAATAGATGGTTCAATATAGAAGAAGAAGAAGAAGAGCTGGTTCTTATATGCCGCTTTTCTCTACCCGAGGGAGGCTCAAAGCGGCTTACAGTCGCCTTCCCTGTCCTCTCCCCACAACAGACACCCTGTGGGGTGGGTGAGGCTGAGAGAGCCCTGATATCACTGCCCGGTCAGAACAGTTTTATCAGTTCTGTGGCGAGCCCAAGGTCACCCAGCTGGCTGCATGTGGGGGAGAACAAAATCGAACCCGGCATGCCAGATTAGAAGTCCGCACTCCTAACCACTACACCAAACTAGCACTTGTATAGCCCTATATTCCCCCTAAGAATCTGGCAGTGCCATCCCCCTACATAGCAAGATTACACTTGTAAGTAAATCTAGTTCAGTAAAAGCCTCTCTCCCTGCCCCCTGCATTCCTTTGCACTTAGCCTAATTATTTCTTGTCTTTTCTCATCAGTCAAAATGTTAATTATCAGCTGTTGCCGAAGGGAGGGACTTAAGGAGTTCATTTTAAAATTTTATACTTAAAATATTTATACCTTGCCTTATCTCCACAAACTCCTGGCAATTAATAGAACAGCAAACGTGACAAGTTAAAACCAGTGCCCAGTCAATACACACAGTGAAATCTAGTACACACAGTTTACAACACAGCACAAACCAGTTTACCTTCCACCAAATGCCCTTGGAGACACACCTTCCTGAACGTGACATACCTTCCCGAACATAGCAAATGAATGTTCTTGAGGCACCTGCCCTGGTAGGCCATTCCAGAGGAATGGACCTACCACACAGAATGCCTGTGTAAGGACTGTTGCTGAACAGATAATACTAGGTTAAGACATTACCAGGAGGAGGATAACAAGAGTATAACTGACACATGGCACCAAGTCAAACATCACTGCTGATAATATTTTAGTGTTATTATTTATTATTGTACTAATACATTTACAAGCTACCAACAAGCTACAGACATGAGGGCAGCCAACATCCAGGAGGCACCATGAGATTTCCTGCTGTTCCAGCTGATCTCCAGGAGATCAAGATCAGTTCTGGAGAAAATGGCTGCTTTGGAGGGAGGCCTATACCCTGCTGAAGTCCGGCCCCTCCCCAAAACTCACCCTTGTGTTTTCATAACTTTTGTTACCATCTTTGTCTTGTTTATTAATCTTAAAGCTTGCTAATGCCCCATTTTTTTTTCAATTTAGCCATTAATAACAAGATTCCCTTTAAAGCAGTGGTCCCCAACCTGCGGGCCGCGGCCCGGCGCCGGGCCGCAAAGGCCATGGCACCGGGCCGCGGCTCCCTCTCCCCGCCCCGCCCCCGCAGTAAAAAACTTCCCAGGCCGCAAGCTTGCGGCCCGGGAAGCTTCTTACTGCGGGAGGCGGGGAGAGGGAATCAGGGCCGGGCCGCGCCTGTGCGGGCGCGGCGTGGGCGCGGCCCGATCCGCGGGCGTGGCCCGCACGGGCGCGGTCCGCGGGGGCGCGGCCCGATGCCCTGCCGGTCCCCAGCCTCGGAAAGGTTGGGGACCACTGCTTTAAAGGGTATGCCAGATCAACTGTGAAGGCCCTTCTTATAAGTTTCTGATTTAATCGTTACACCTCTAATCCTCTTGTCTTGTCTTATGTTTCTATTCAATATCTTCAGAACTTAAAAACAAAACAAAACAGGAGAGGGAACATTGGGCAATCTTGTCTTGTTCCTATTTGTATTCCACATGGTTTAATTAAATCTCAATTGAGAACTGTGAAGTGCATATCTATTTCACTCATAAAGTTTTAACTGAAGTTCATATCTTCTAATACTTTAAAGAGAAAAATCCAATTCATTATCAAAAGCTTTCTCTTCATCCAAGAAGATCAGTATAGCTTGATTGTCATTTTGTTTTTCCAAATATTCCAAAATGTCTAACAAAATTCTGATATTGAACTTCAACTGTCTTTTAAGGAGAAACCCACATTGATCTCCATAAATCAGTTCTTGCAAAAAAAAAAATTTCTCTATCTTTCAGCGAAAATAACTGTAAACAGCTTATAATGTTGGTCTATAATTTCTTAATGTCAAGTCCTGCCCATGTTTGGATATTAGCATTTTGTTGGCCTCTTTCCACATCTTTGGCAACTCTTTGCCATGTAGGATAGAGTTCATCATATTTTGTAAAGGCTGTGTAGATGTTCATCCTGAAACCACTTATAATTCAACTGAGATAATCCACCAGTCCTCGCACCTTTCCTGGTTTAATCTTTTTTTATATATATAGTTTCTACAACTATCCTCATCATTATAGGTTCATTCATATTTTTTCTTGTTCTTCTGTAATCCTGGATAAATTTTGTTTTTTAATATATTCATTCATAGTATTTTCACCAGTGGAACATCGTGTCCTTTATATAAATTAGAATAATAATTAAAATGTTTTTTTTGGATGGCAACATTATATGTCAATACATTATATATTTATGCAATATCTCCCTCTTGTAATTTCAATATCATTTTTCTCTCTTTCTTCAATGTATAAACCGACCATTTCCCTGGTTTATTTGCATATTCAAAGTTTAATTTTGCTTCCATGTGTCTTACTGTTAGCATAACTCTTGTTGCAAAATCCTAAGTTGCTGAGAAATTTCCATGAGAATTCTTTAATTCTTTTTTTCTTTTAATCTCATGAAAAATATTTTGTGTTTTCTCTTGCCTCTTCTTAGGTAAAGAATTATGTTGTATCAAATGGCCTCTGGTAAAGGCCTTAATTGCATCCCACATCATTCTTAAATCTGCACCTTTATTTACATTGATTTCAAAAGATTCTTCTAATTTTTTGTACAGTTCTCAACAACTGCCTCTTTTTGTGGCAATGTTTTGTTCAATTCCATCTAAATTCTTCCTTTTATGAAGCAAACTTACTAGGTATTGTTTTTAAAAGATATTTTTAAAAAAATTTAAAAGATATTTAAAAACAATATCTATTTTTTGAAAATATTTGTCCCTGAACAATATATTATTATTATTATTATTATTATTATTATTATTATTATTATTATACTTAGATGTATTGCCCACCATTCCCAGTGGCTCATGTCTCTGAACAATTATACTGTCTTGAGGTGCCATTTTTCTGTTTCCATGTATCAACCAAACCCAAATTGTCCATCAAATTAAAAAAAAAATCCCTTGGCAGTTTACCTTGAGTTGTTTTATTTTCCCCCCAGAAAGTCTATCCATTGGTGGAGAACTCACTCCATCCCAATCCAACATCAGACACCAAGTTTCATAATGAAAATCTATTAGTCTTTCCATAAGTTGTTTATAAAATGTCCCTTTATTCTCATTTGGGGTATAGATTCCCAACACCATAGTATTAATCCCAAGTAAATTAACTTCTGCTATGTTCATCCATCAATACCAATTTTGGTTTTAATTGGGGGTTAGTATACAATGCAACTCCATCTTTCTTTTTGAGACCTCCCAAAATAAATTCTTCACCCAAATTCTTCACCCAAAATTGTATAGAACTATTTTGTATAGAAATTGTATAGAACTATTTTTTTTAATGTTGGTCTCTAGTAAACAAATTGTGTCTTGTTTTTAACTTTTTCAGATAATGAAATCCCCTCCCCCCTCTTTTGTGGAACATTTGCTCCAGTCACATTCATGATAAACATTGGTAATCAATAATTAGACAAATTTAGGAAAGTCCATTTATAGTCCACATTTTTTCGCCAAGTTTGGCAGAGTCCGTACTTATAGTTTCTGATCCCTTATCCTGCTTTTTCATTTCCTATTGCAATGAATGTGGGTTTCTGTAGTTTTAACACATTTCTATTCCACCACTACCAGTTCAGCCACCATAACAATGATATGTCACTGTTTGAATTCTTAACATCTTTTGTTATTGAAAATCCTTCCATTAGATGTGCTTTTAGGCCACACCCCCCAAAAGTCCCACGCAGGTTTGGTCTGATCGCTTCAACTAGCAACTCTATCCAAAAACACTTTCATCAAAATTTTAAAAGAAATTAAAGTTAACAGTCCCCTTCTCTGGTTTTTAAAACTTTCTTGACTCTTTTCTCAAATAAGCTTTTTGCAACTTCTCAAATTTTAAATCCGTAAAATTCCTTTCTGTTTTATAGTAAAGAAACATCATTAGACATGTTTTTCCTTGCCATAGAGGAACTCTCTCATTGTCCCTAAAGTTATTTATATTAGAAGTTAAGAAATAAAATTGGCAAGACTTAATATCCACTCTGATTGTGAGCAATTTCACTGTGATTTTTCACTGCCTCCCAGCTACTAACGCCGCAGGCTAAGTGCAAAAACCTCAATTCCTGCAATTACCCATGGGAGCTGCCATTTGGAGGACTAGTGGGTAATCTCTTACTCTCCCTTTGATCCAGAGAGATGACATCAGCCAGAATTCACTTTCTAGCCAGTGTTTTCGGCTGTGGTGTTCCTCTGTTTTTTCAAAGGCATCAGTCCGCTATCAATCCTCACTGGATGTCCCTAATTCAATCTTCATGCCTACTTGAGGGATATTATCCCAGAGCCAAAGGGCATCAGCCACACCACCAAAGGCTCATTCACTTGCACATTCCCTATCATAGTATAATGCTTCCATAGGCTATAACTGCCTTTCTGCCATTTCCATTGGCCAAGGTAGACAGTCTGTTCAAGAGGATAAATGGACATATAGCAGACAATTTTTTAAAAAACATGAAGAAAGCAGTGGGTGAATATTTCTACATGTAGCAATTGCAACCATGAGTCCAAAGAGGTAAAACAGGATATAAATATTTTAAAGAATAAATGGAAAATCAGAAGAAGCCTTTCAAGAACAATGGGGTCCTTATTTGCACTATTTAAGAAAGTAAAACATATGGGGAAAGGAGGGGGTCCTAATACGCTTAGATTCTAAATAATTGCTTCACTAATGTTTATTATATGTATCTATTCTATCTCTATCTTTTCTGTAAAAATAAAAAAATTATAACCCAAAAAATATTTTAAAGAATAAAATGAATCTGCATCCGTGGACTTAAAAAATATATTTAACGCTTACCAAATTTCAGCAAAATATAATTCAATTAGTAATATAGCCCGCTGTACCTTGGATACAGCGGGCGCTAGCGGTGACGCGGGTGCCCCTGAGTCGTCAGGGCGGCAGGGAGGCGGCGTCGAGGGAGCACCCAGCTCCGGCTCGTCAGGGCGGCAGCAGCGGCAAGGGAGCAGGGAGCTCCAATTGTTCAGGGCGGCGGCGGTGAGGCGGCGGCGAGAGAGCACCCACCAGGCGCGCTGCGTGCGGCTGGTGGTGCGGCTTGTCAGGGTGGCGGCATTGTCTACCCTGAGGTAGACAATCCAGGTTAGCCTAATCTCAAAAGCTAAGCAAGGTCACCCCTCATTAGTACTTGAATGGGAGAACACCAGTGAAATTCAGGGTCCCTATGGCAAATGACCTCTTTTGCCTTTCCCCTTGAAAATCACCGTTAAGTCATGCTTAATTCATTCATGGCAGTTGAAGTGATCCGTACCACCTGGATACAATTTTGACTACATACAATTTTCATCTGAAATCTGCATTGTAATAGGACACTAATTGTTGAGTATGTGGGCATTGTGTGCAACAGGACATTATGTAAACGAAAGCATGAAGGCCAGCCAATTGTTGACAGTCTCTAACAATGGACCGATCCTTGAGCCCTATTAAGAGCCAATCAGGCTCTTCCGTTAAGGGCCAATCAGATTCCTTGGTGGGCTGCCTGACCTATATATAAGTTCCATGAGTTCTAGTGCATGTTGATCGGTGTTTGGAGTTGTATTGGACTTAAAGAGCTGATTGTTTTGGAATAACTTCTCATACCCACAGACTTAATACTAATACACCTACATCTTAGTACATTTAATATTTGCTTTGCAAATCACTGCCCTGCCTTCCTCCTTCAGTATGCATCCTAGTATGTGTATTTGCCAAGTGAATTTAACACGTCATATATCTGACAATGCGGGCTGTAGATCAATGAGTTTATGACACAATACATTTGGAAATCATTAAAGAGCTACGTGTTTTGACTACAACAGACTAAATCAGCCACTTCACTACACAAATGGTTGTTCAGCTTTTCAAGTTACCCCCCTTGAAACATTAATGTTCATAAGCAAACACATTTAATTCATTGAATAAATCATATGCAAAAGCATAAAAATTATACTTGGTCTAGCTACAGAAGCTTCCCTGCATGCCAGTTTTCAGAAGAACAGAGTCTGCGCAGTTGTGTAAGAGGTTCAGGTTAAAAAGGTTACCACCAGAAGGTTTATTACTACAAAATGCGCAGCTGGAAAGAAATGTTCTTTAGAGCTAACTTGAAAGACCAAAAAAAGGCCTGGCTCTAAGGAAGCGTGCAACTCAGCCTGTGGCATGACTCTGTGAGCCACTCCAGGTCCAGGTGTTTGCACTGAAGGCAACTTTGTCGAGGCTCCCACCCCATGGGTTGAAGGCCACTTTATACAACTAAGCTGGTAGGCTTTCTGTTCAGAAAAGATCCCACATCAATTACATACCAGCAAAGAGGACACCCAAACCCACTTGAAAGAAAAACCAGATACAGGGATGTGGTTATCCTCATCCTGTTTGTTCATGTGTGTATTCTTTATACCCCACTATGCCAACTGAGCATGGATTGTTTGTTTGTCTCTGATCCTCTTGGCTTCATTATGCCCATTTCCCCCTCCAACTTGGCTAAGAAAAAACACTTTCCTTGGCTGCCACATCTGTCACTTGGCATTTGAACATGCACTTCAGCTCTCTTACTGGTAACAGCAAAGACATTTAGACTCCAAGGTTTCCTTTAAAAGATGTTATTAATGCCCTGCTGGCAAGCACGACTGAGCACTCCACAAATTAATTGCCATATTCACTTCAGACCCACGCCAGCCAAAAAGACCACTGGGTTTAGTCACAAAAGTGAGTTAATTTCCAAATACGGCTCACAATCCAACAAATACTGCTGTGGGGGAGCATCTTGTGTTGGAACCTTTGGGTTTCTGAACAGTTAACAACATACATCACCTTGGTGAATGTCTTCCTTAGGACATCTGCAAGGGGGAACCCAGAAGGACTTGCAGGAAGCATCTCATTTATATCAAACTTAAATGGAGCCCTCTTCCACCTTGCAAAAAAATTCCATTCCCTAAAACTGTGGGATTCTTTTATGTTGCATATTACAAAGAGCATAATTACAAATATTGTATTTTTTAAAATACTGCAAGAGGTTCGATTGGAAATTTACCAACAGCAATTTTGTTTTAAACTATTTAATGAACAGTGGAAAGTCCACATGACCAATTTGGCTGCAATCATTGCTTGTTTGCACGCAGGTCTAAATCCCACTTTCACACAGAATTGGGCCCAGCCCAGGGTGGCCCCAGGCCTGGCCCAATTCTTGCTCTCAGTTGGCCTGCAGCAAGGGAAATCTGCATTCCCTTTTTTGCCACAGGACACAAGGTGTAAGTTGGCACTGGGTCATGTGTAAGCGAAAACTGAGGCTGTCCTGGCTTTCCCTGCCCTTGCAACAGCCACACCGCCCCGAATGTCACTTCTGCCAGCTCCTGCTTGCTGCCTTGCTCGCCAGGCTGCCTCTTTCCCCTCAATAACTCCTTTTAAAAAGGGGGAAAAATGCTTCCTGCGGCAAGAAGCATTTCCCCCCATGTTTTTAGAAAGACTCCAAAAAAAATTGGACAAGATGCTTCCTGCAGCGCCACTACACTGTGGCGCTGCGGGAAGCATTTTTCATTTTTGCAGAAGGAGTTATTGTACAATTTCATTAGTTTAGAAGAAGTCTTTCTTTAAAAACATGGAAAAAATGCTTCCCGCAGCTCTGCAGAACGGCAGAGCCACCCGGAGCATTTAAATATTTGTTACTATATTGCAATAACATTGTTTTTTAAAATTTTAAAAACGGTTTCGAGCTTCGAGAGGGAGCATTTAAAAGCAACAAAATGGAGCTGGGAGGTGACAGGGAGTTTGCCCCACGTGACAATGATTGTCAAGCCAAAAAAAGGGGGAAAATACTGGTGGGAAGTTTCCATTTCCTGTCCATTGGCTATCTCAGGTGGGAGCAAAAATACAGAATGGACTGGGGGGGGAGTGGGCCAAAGGCTCCCTGTGTGCTCATGGGAAAAATTGGTACAACTATCCCCAGGCAAAACAGCGAGGCATAACGGCTGGGTGAGTCCTCCATGAAATAAAAGTCCAATACTGTCAAATATCCCAAGCAGCTGGAGTTAATATCCGGTGAAAATGACATGCGTATTACGGCTTTTTATCTGATTGTTCAAAATGAGGGGATCTGAGTTTTAGGGTTAAAGGGAAAGCAGGCGAAGGGAGCTATACTCTTATTGTGTCCTCATGCTTACCGCTCCTTAGCCTCTTTCCCAAGGTGACTTTTCTCACAGGCAAGCATATTTCTGATAGGAGAATCAGCTGATCTGGAGGAATAGCAATATCCAGAGAGAGACTGTTGAGAGGCAGAAGGAAGGTTTAGAACAGGGGTAGTCAAACTGCGGCCCTCCAGATGTCCGTGGACTACAATTCCCAGGAGCCCCTGCCAGCAAATGCTGGCAGGGGCTCCTGGGAATTGTAGTCCACGGACATCTGGAGGGCCGCAGTTTGACTACCCCTGGTTTAGAAGCTTCCATCCATGAACCCCTTTTATTCTCATACAAGAGCACCTTGACATGGGCAGACACAGGCTAAAAATAAGAGCTTCTGTACTCATCACATGCAGTCTGAATCTCCATGTGGACAGGGTTGTTGTGGGTGTGGACGCAATGTAAGTTATATGCTGACACCTCCTTGCTTGAATCCTGAAAAATTTAATTTCTTGGGCTGGACATGATCGTGCCTGACCTCTGGAATCCTCTTGAACTGAAATGGCTTTCTAGCTCATTTCCTCCCTTGGCTTTGGTTATTTGAAAGAAATGTGATGCCAAAGAATCCCACCCCAACCTACCACTTCATATGCCACCCCATATGCCACCTACATATGCCACCCCATTCCCTGGCTATTTATTTATTTATTTATTTACTTACCGCCCTCCCCAAAGGCTCAGGGCGGTTTACATAAATCGTCTAAACCAGTGGTCCACAACCTTTTGGTGGCCGCGAACTGCTGTGCCGGGGTGGGGGGAGAGGGTAACCCTGGTGTACGCATGGCAACCCCATGGCAAACGCGCATGCGCGGACTTGCTACGCATGTGCGTTTGAGTCTGTGGAAATGCGCACGCGTGGCAGCGCTGCACATGCGCAAAACTGCCACGCGTGCGAGTCTGCGGCCGTGGCTCCCTCTCCCCATCCCTCCAGGCCGTGAGGAAATCGGCCACCAAAGCGGCCGATTAGCTTGCGGCCTGGCAAGCTTCTCTTCCCCCCCCCCCATCCCGAAGCAAGAAGCTTGCTTGCCTGGCACCGGGCTGCGGCCTGGGGGTTGTGGACCACTGGTCTAAACAATACATGAATACAATATCCATAGCATATAAATAACTGTAACAATATTATTAATAACTGATAATTAATAATTAATGAGTAATAATGATTACCCATTGATGGGACATATTTATTACATTTCATCATTTTTAGGATTTGAATTTAGGAACTGAAAAACCCTGTTCCAACTCAAGGAAATATATATCTAAATAGCATTTTAAAAAGTGCTCATTCCACAGTTTTCCAGCACAGATCTACAGGATTCATACGATGAAATATAGTTGTGGAGTAAAACAAATTTGTTAGTCTTCGGGATGCCACAGGTCTTTTTCTTAAACAATACAAAATCTTAGCTCCACCTACCTCACAGGGTGTCCATTCTGGGGAGGGGAATAGAAGGTGATTGTAAGTCTTTTTGAGACTCTTTCGGGTAGAGACAAGCGGGGTATAAAAAACAATTTTTCTTATAATTACCTTATAGCTCCATAAAAATGAATCTCTTTCTCTCTCTCTCTCTGGGAGTGTGTGTGTGTGTGTGTGTGTGTGAGAGAGAGAGAGAGAACTTAATTAAGCACATGAAGTGTTGTAGTCTGGCAGGTGGGTGGGGGAAGAATTTATTATAATGGGTGGCACAATGCCCATGTTATTTTGCACAGCCTCCTCCAACCTCCTTCTGTTTGTACCCTTTTGTGTGTATGTGCGTGTGTGTGTGTATTTGTGTGTGTGTATTTCTTCTGCTGCCAGTAACACTTCAGCCCTCTGACAAAGCGGGCTCTGGCTCATAAAAAGTTTATGCAAAAGGAAAGGAATGCAACCCTACGCAGAGTTACTCCACACGTTCACAAAGGCTCTAGTCCTAGGAAGGGAAGAGGTGTGTCTCAGTGGTAGAGCATCTGCTTTGCACAGAGAAGGTCCCAAGTATAGTTCCAGTTAAAAGGCTCAGGTAACTGGTGATAGGAAAGACTCACTGCCAGTCTGAACAGACACTGCCAACCTTGAGGTACCAGGATTCTGATTCAGTGTAAGGAACAAACCATAAGGACCCCACTGGGCTGCACATTCCCTGGAACAAGAAAAAGAGTAGGTTCTTACACCCCGCTTTTCTCTACCTGAAGGAGTCTCAAAGTGGCTTACAATTGCCTTGCCTTCCCTTTCCCCACAACAGACACCCTGTGAGGTAGGTGGGGCTGGGAGAACTCTGAGAAAAACGGCTCTGTGAGAACAGCACTATCAAGACTGTGACAAGCCCAGTTTCACCCAGCTGACTGCACGTGAAGGAGTGGGGAGTCGAACTCGGCTCGCCAGATCAGAAGCCACCACTCAAAACCACTAAACCAAGCTGGTTCCCCCTAGTTAGAGTTACTGGCTCCCAAGTGGTGCCTGCTCTCCAGGCAACAGAGTTCAGATCCCCTGGGGAAAACAACTGCTTTGGTTGGTGGGCTCTTCAACATTATAACTTGAAGTCCCTCTCCTTTCCATCCCACCGCTCAAAAAGCTATTTCCTCACCCAGAGCTGGCAACTCTATCACCGATTTTATTGTCTCAAGATGTAGGCTAGAAATTGTGGCATAAATTGTAAGAAATTGTGCAAATCCTATGTACTGCGTAATGCACATGGCTTCCCCGCTTCAAGGATCCGAGGGGCTACAAAACAAATATGCCCTCCCCCCGAAACTTATTAAGTAGCCTATAGAGGATTGTTTAATTTATTGACTAGGGTTTTTTTTTAAAGGTATGAGGCTTGCCTACTGTGATGTTTCTGAACAGCTGGAAAAGAAAAGACAGAAAATGCTTGTGACTAATTTAATACTGGACATGACAAGAATAACCCAACCATATATCAGAAGGGTGACAGAGAGCCTCAGTTAAGGGTGGAGCTTCTGGAAAAATAGCAATGACTGTCTCTCAAAAGAAGTGTCCGCAAGGATCCTATATTTTAGTAAGTCCTCTTTGACTACAAAAGCTGTTTTTTAAAAAGTCTTAATTTCCTCTCTCTTTCTGCAAGCTGCAGTGCAAGTGACCATAGAAACCAGCCAGACGCTTCCTTTTTGTTAGATCAGTGTTACACAGCTAACAAACGAAAGGTTTGAATAGACAAGGCTGTTACATGCTTAGTATGTAAGTTTATTTGGGTAGGCGGAACCAAAAACAAAAGCATCGATTCTTGATGTCCAAATAACATTTCTGGTCTCCTCCGTGCAGCTGTTTGTTAGATTGCTAGAAACAAGAAATGGATACAGGTCAACCTTGTAAAAGGTCTCTTGAGATTTAGGAAATAAATACATCTTATGCAAGCTTGATTAATGCTAGACTTGGTTCCGCAGAAGAAGAGATTATAGAATGCTCATTGGAATGTGAATAAGCAGTGTTTGACATCTGTACCAAGGCCCAAGTATTCTGTAAAAGAAAGATGCCATTTCCAACTAGAAACTGTATAAGAATGACATTCAGAGTCAGAAAAAAAAATACTGTACATGTACAGGGAGGGAACAGGAATGGAATTTTTTTAAAATTAGAACCTCACATGTTAATATTGTGGTAAACTTTCATGGTGATTCATGTGCATCACTTGCATGAAACAAGCAAAGCCAAATCTTTGTTTTTGCCCTAGGAAAGCAGTCCTTTCCCTCATACAAGTATGAACTGGTTGTCATTCTTCAATCCTGAGGGAAAGACATCTGGCACATGCTCAGAGACATTCTTCATTATTCTTACCCATTTCTGTGCCAAGCTCTGCCATCTGAAACAGTGCTTTTGCTCTTCCCTTTTTTGAAATTCAGGATTTCACATGGTTGACTTGCTTGTGAACTTTCTAGTTAGAATTCTGGAAACCTATTCTGCCGTTGGTAGTAAATTGCTGAAAGGCATACCGTAAGTTGAGCAGAGGGAAATTAAGCATGCACAGGTAAGTACTACAGATACAGAAGTGCTACAGATATTACTAATCTTAAAATAACACCAGCCTCACCTCCTCAAAAGCAAGGGCAACTCTCCAAGATTGTGGCAAGTTGCAAAAGCTTCTTTCTCTGGCCAAATCTACATGGTTCTTTAATTAATCAATACGGATCAATTTTAATTGCTGGTGTTTGGAGTTAGAAGCTTACTTGAGTTTTTTCTTCTGTTTTTAAAACTAGTTTGGTCTTTTATCATAACTAAGAACAAGAGACTATTAAAGGTGGCCTCACTTTCTAGCAAAAAAATGGGCAGCTTTTTATGATAACTCCTTTCACTTCCTTAATTATTTGTAGGCCACCCCTCTCTGTGAGCTGGCTCAGGGTCCTGTAACAACATATAAAACCCCATACAAATATAGTTAAAACCGTTAAAACAGTGATTAAAATTCACAATGTAGGAGATTTAAAGTGCTTCAGCAAGTTTGCTGGTAGCGGCTTATTCTGTTTTCTTGTGGTAAGGGAGGAGAAAGGGAGGAGCAGGGCCCATCTCAATTTCACTTGTGCTTATTTTGGCCTCAACACTATGCCTGGCAGAAAAGGGCCATTTTGCAGGCCCTAATGATGACTCTTTACCACGGTCTTTCTCCACGGCCATTACCAGTTGAGAATTCCCTGAAACATTCTTCAGGGTATCACAAAACATCTGAGAAAGCCTGCTTTACCATCACATCTTCAATCTTTAATCAGAAGGCCTAACTACCTTTCTTTTCTCCTTTTCTGTCTTTTCTTTCCTGGTTGCTCACACATGAACACATGAAGCTGCATTATTCTGAGTCCATTGGTCTTCCAAGGTCTTCGTCAACAAGCAGAATGTTCTCAGGGTCTCAGACAACAGCTTATTCTGGTCAACCATATGTTGTTCCAGCAAAGGCATAGGATGAACTGAGATCTTCAATACTGTTTCAAGGAGGTGGAGATGCAAGATTGGACCCATCAGAAACAGCTTATTTGTTGTTAAAGGTGCCAGTCCGGATTACAACCACAAGGACTCCAGAAAGATTGGGGTGGTTTAGGGTTTTATGAATCTTGAGTGGTTGGTTGGAGAGAGATCCCTGGTGCTGCAGAAGGCTCTAGGGTGCATGGTTCAGGGTCCATGTCCACAGGTGGGGTGTATTCCAGGGTGACAGGATTGACTCAGTTGCCAAGGGCACCTCATGAACTTCAAAGGAGGTTCCTGCCCCAGCTACCTCCTTCTGTGGTGGTGTTCCCCCCCCCCCTCCACAGAGTCAGGCTCATTCTGCACCCATCGGATAATGTGCTTTCAATGTGATTTTGCAGCAGGATTTTCTTCTGCGAAACAGGAAAATATGCTTCTAAAGCGCATTGAAAGTGCGTTATCCACATGTGTGGAATGGCAGCTGGTCTCTCTACCTGAAAAGGATTCTATACTCAGATCTGTGACACCACTTCACTTATGCTAATCCTAATCAATTACCAAACACTAATCTGAAAAAGGGAATTTTGACTCTCAACAGTTTATACCAGCAAAATCGTGTTGCTTTCTAAGGTGCTACGGACTCAAATCTAGTGGCTTTTTTGCAGACCAACACGGCCGACTAATGCCATGGATTGAACCTGGGATATCTCCTATGTCAAACATGCGACCCTCTTCCAGATTTTAATGCATTCGTAGCTAGCCATATTGTGTGTAACTAAGACTTTGTGATCCATATTGCAAAACCTGATGCCGTTTCTTTAAAAATATTTATTTTGCACTAAAGAGACTGGCCTTTTAAAGTAGGCAGATAAAAGTAATTAGCCACACTGGCGTTTTGCTAAGACACTTCCCACTACCCTTATGAAAAGCAAAAAAGAATATTAAATCACCACAGATGGTCAGGAACTGAATCCTGATTCTCATCTAAAATGGTCCTTCCAAACTCCCATTCAGTGCTGACTCAGAAGACGAAAGTGCCACTTAGCAGATGACAGCTCGCCATCCCTTACGTGGGTTTCTCTTGGAAAACTCCACCATTGGCAAGCCTGCAAGATCTTTTTAAAAATATGATTCAAGGCCATTTATGGTAAAAGAGATGCTACTCCTGGGTTCAGACTTTCTCAACCAGGGTTTCATGAAACTCTGGGGTTTCTTTATGGCCCTAGAAGGGTTTCCTGAGGGGGCTCCAGGGGGCCGCGTCCACAGCTCTGCTTCCCAACCATATTCTGCGCGATCGCACCACTTCTGGGGTTTCTCAAAGCCTGAGGAATGTTTCTCAACGGTAAAAAAATTGAGAAAAGATGCCTGAGTTGATTTGGAGCACTGTGGGCTTGTCCAAGACATGCCTATTAAAAACCGAGACTGTTATTAAAACAGTCATAGTGAGACATTACAGGAATGCTGGTTCCTCCTTCAAGTGTATATGTAATAATGTATATCAAGAAACCCTAGGCATATTCTCTTTCTTCTAGATTCATCTAGGCTAAGATTAGGTCCTGAACCAGAAGTTCGGTAGTAAGAATCTTAGAACTGGTTTATCACAGAACCAAGCTCCAGAGGAGAACTGAAATCTAAGCTAATAATGGTTGCCATGGTTGCCATCAGGCACTATATTGAGTTAGATCTGAAGGATTAATAATTGTTCGTTGGTGGACAGCTGGTGGTAGCTAAGTCAGAAAAGATGGAGGAGTACAAGCCAGGTGGGATTCCCCCCCAATACATTTTATAGTTCTAAATCTGCCTTCACGTTAATAAGAGTTACATTACAAGGTGTAGGAGATTATATATCTATATCTATATCTATTATATCTATATCACAAAGCCTCTGGTGGCGCAGAGTGGTAAGGCAGCAGTCATGCAGTCTGAAAGCTCTGCCCATGAGGCTGGGAGTTTGATCCCAACAGCCAGCTCAAGGTTG
Organism: Paroedura picta; assembly: GCF_049243985.1. NCBI lineage: Eukaryota > Metazoa > Chordata > Lepidosauria > Squamata > Gekkonidae > Paroedura > Paroedura picta. The sequence goes on along the minus strand of NC_135370.1, from coordinate 44,663,914 downwards.
ACTCAGCCTTCCATCCTTCCGAGGTCGATAAAATGAGTACCCAGCTTGCTTGCTGGGTGGTAAACAGTAATGACTGGGGAAGGCACTGGCAAACCACCCCGTATTGAGTCTGCCATGAAAACGCTAGCGGGTATCACCCTAAGGGTCAGACGTGACCCAGTGCTTGCATACCTTTACCTTTATATATATCTATATATATAGATATATATAAATATTATTCAAGGCCATTTATGGTAAAAGAGATGCTACTCCTGGGTTCAGACTTTCTCAACCAGGGTTTCATGGAACTCTGGGGTTATATATCTATATATATCCTTATCCATTGTTGCTCCTCTATATATTTAAGAAACAGCCTGGGGGGGGGGCGGGAAGTGTCTGGCTGTCCAAGTTAGAATAGGGCCAATCAGGGTGCAGACAGCTGTGCCCTGATTGGCCCTGTCCCTGCAGCTCCTGCATTCCATCCCTGGACTCTAGCCTCTTTGCTCTCAGACGCCTCAGTGCCTGGAGCCAGCAGCAGGTAAGGGGAGAGGGCCCTGGGCCTCTTAGGCTGGGCCTGCTGACGAGGGCCTCCCGGCCTGCTGACTGCCTGCTAAGGAGCACTGTCCCAGACCTGCTAACTAACTGCCCAGCCCCCACCTGCCCCACTTGATCTGGCTGCGAGCTGCAGCCCAAAGCCACCTTAAGCTGCCTGACCAGAGGCCAGGGGAAGACGCCCTTTCAAGGCCCGTTCTTATGAACAGGCTTTGAACCTAGTATATATATAATATTACATACATACATGCATATATATATTATCTTTTCCCTCTTAATAAAATAGTAAGGGGTGTTGGGGTGGGCTCATCTTTTCCCTCTTAATAAAACAGTAAGAGGTGTTGGGGTGGGCTCAGTCCGTGATGAGGAAGGGCAACAATTGGTCCCATGGCCCTGGACTGACAAGTGGAGGGACCAATCGGAAGGTGCGAAGCACCTTCCGATCGGCCCCTCACCAGGACAGACCAAAATTCCATCCAGTCAGGGGCGATCTGGAGAAATGGCTGCCAGTCTGCTCCTGAACACCAAAGGGAGAGGAGGTCAGTAGGGCTGCCAAGGGGGGTGAGAGGCTTGGACAGGCTGTGCCAGCCCTTTTCGCCCCAAGGCTGTCCTGTCATGTCCAACTGTAAATTGCCTCAGAACCCTGACAGAGCTGGCAGGAGGCTGTAGAGTGCGCTCCCTCCCCCTCCCTCCCTTCAGGCCTGCTGCGAAGGAGCCTCTGACAGGCCCTGACTGATGGCCTTTCCAAGAGCAATGCAGGGGAGACTGAGGGCCTTCCTTTTGAGGGGGGGGGAAACTTTCCCCTTCTGCCAAACAGTTGCCTGACAGGGAGGCCACAGAAAAGCCCCTTCTCACTTAAAATACTGCTCTGCCCGGAGGTTAGACACAGCCAAGCCATGTGTCTTTCTTCTTTGCAACTCTCTGCAGATTTGAGGCCACTACACAGCATTATTCTGAAGAGGAAGCTGGCACTTTTGTCTCCTGTTTCATCTGCACAAGAACCCTGTGCAGTAGTCCTCAAGTCTTTCAATTCAACAACAACCTGTGTGGGAGGCCTTAAATGTTTCTTCTCTACCACAACCCTGTCCAAAGTAGCCCTTTCTGCCTGGGGAGCTGATCTTTATACTCTGCAGGTGAGCTGTAATTCCATGAGCTCTCCAGACCCCACCTGTAGGTTGGCTACCCCTGGGTTAGTAATATTCCTGGAGGTTTGGAGGTGGGACTTCAAAATCGTACAATGCCTCAGAGTCCAGCATTCAAAGGAGCCATTTACCTGCAGTTGGAAGGGAGTGGTGCAGGTGTGTCCCTCCTGGGCTATGGGCTATGGCCAGCCCTTACCAGCAACTGTTTGTATTCTGGGGCACAGACAGGCAGACCAGCATCAGTCCTGTGAGTCTGGAAAGTACAGGAAGATCTAAATAAATACTTACAGCCTGAAACTGTAAATAGTGAGAGGGAGAAGAAGGGAAGATGATCGGAAAATGCTTTGAGACACCTGAGGCCTGTTGGGTCACTGCGGCCCATTCCCAGTTCTCTCAGACCTCTCACAACCCCTCACATACCTCCCAGGTTGACTACTGTGGAGAGACCAATGGAAAAGGTGTTTGTGAACCACTTTGAGACTCCTTTGGGTAGTAAGCAATAGGGTACCAAAATCCGTTCTTCTAAGGAGCAACCATGAAAGAGGCATGTGGGCACATAACATTTTATCAACAGTGAAAAAATGGAAAAGAAGGAACAGGGTGTATTAGGGCCGAGGGGCATTTCGGTGTCTGTGGCCTAATTCACACAAGAAGGGAAATGACGCAGAACTGGGGGGAATTGGTTGCCATGTAATCTTCCCCTAAGAAGAGTCTCCAGTCTGATTTTCCCTTCACATATCTGAGGACATGGCTCTGGAAAGCTCATCTGTAACCACTATGCCACAATTCCCAAAATTCCTCTCCCACACTAAACGAACATTCCAAACCACAGGTTCTTGACACCCATATATCCACACCCATGCCCTCATTTGCCACCACAACCTCTCACACACACACACACATTCAACCCCATGCCCTTACAGACTGGACATCTCCTTCCCTTCCTCTTCCCACTGCCAAGCTCTAGCGCCCGTTGTATTCTTGGATACAACAGGCTTTGCCCCTAGTATATATATAATGTTAGCAGTTGGGTGACTTCCAGAAGCAGACACAGTAGAAGAAGAGTTGGTTCTTATATGCCGCTTATATCTACCCAAAGGAGTCTCAAAGCAGCTTACTATTGCCTTCCCTTTCCTCTTCCCACAACAGACACCCTGTGAGGGAGGTGAGGCTGAGAGAGCCCTAATATTACAGCTCAGTCAGAACAGCTTTATCAATGCTGCGGCCAGCCCAAGATCACCCAGCTGGCTGCATGTGGGGGAGGAGTGGTAAATCAAACCTAGCTCACCAGATTAGAAGTCCACACTCCTAACCACTACACCAAGCTGGCTCGACCACTGCACCAAGTAAGGACGAGCCAGACTGTCAGTTGACACATGAGGAGCAAAAGAAACCTTCTACCTGAGCTCAAAGTGATATGAATGATCCTTGAATAAATCACTGGTCTTCCCTCAGAACAAAATGTGACTCTACTGGCACCTCTAAGACCAACAAAGTTTTATTTAAGATGTAAGCTTTCGTGTGCAAACAGACTTCTTCACCGATAAGTCTTCCCCCAGTTGACTTTGCCTCCCACTAATTATGGATGGGCAATATGATGTGCCCCTCTGCCCAGAAGGAGCTGCGGCCAATTGCAGCATAGCAGCGGTGGCCAAACTGTGGATCTCCAGATGTCCATGGACTACAATTCCCATGAATCCCTGCCAGTGTGTGTTCATGTGAATTGTACAGACACCTGGAGAGCCACAGTCTGGCCACTCCTGCAGTATAGGGACGGTCCTGCATTCTTGCCTGCCTTTCCAGCCCTGCATTTTGTGTTTCTTTTCAGTTCTTATCAATCACTAGGTTGCCAGCCTCCACCTGGTAGCTGGAGGTCTTCTAGGATTACAGCTGCTCTCCAAGAGACAAAAATCAGTTCCTCCGGAAAAAAACAGGAGGGTGAACTCTATGGCATTATACCCCATTGAAGTCTCCCCCTCTCCCAAAGTCCTGCTCTCCTTAGGCTCCACCCCCAAAATCCCCAGGCATTTCCCAACCCAGGGCTGGCAGCCTCATCAGTCTATTAGTAATGCGCTGAACAGAGATGTATGTATGTATGTATGTATGTATGTATTTATTTATTTATTTGCAGTATTTGCTGGCGTATAAGACTACTTTTCCCCCCTGAAAAACATGCCTCCAAGTGGGGGGGGGTCGTCCGATACTCCAGGTGCACTTCAGTTGGGATAGACATAGCTGCCCATAGTGGCCCATAGTACTATATTTTGAGTGGAAATGTTGGGGGTCGTCTTATACGCCCAGTCGTCTTACACGCCGGCAAATACAGTATATACTGCCCGCCCCTGAGGGTTGCCAATCTCCAGGTGAGGCCTAGAAAAGTTCCATAATTAAAACTGATCTGCAGACTGCAGAGAACATCTGCCTTGGAGAATTCTACTGCAAGCTGGTGTGCAGTGATTTTTAATTTTATTTTTAGTAATTAGCTTTTAATGCCTTGTAATTGCTTGCGGGATTCAGGGTCAGGCGATCTTGCTTAATTGCTGACTTGCAAGGGTGAACAGAGCCCACTAGGCATGTCTACCAGCCCAGAGCTTTATTTTTATTTATTTATTTTTTGCTGTCTGCCTGATATTACAAATGTGAGTGTGTCATACTCTAGACGTGCCACGGCATGTGACTCATGGGTTGCATTTGGCTTAGAGAGTTGTACTGGCTTGTTTGATATCTTGCTAAGTTTGTCTCTCTGATCGCTGTAAAAAAAAACAACACCCATACTATTTGAAACTGAATTAAATAATGGGAGTAATTAACAGTAATTTACTAGTCCCTGCTTAAAGATGCATAGCCAAATCTGATAAGAACAAAAGCTTGCTACACTCGAAGGTTTACCTGCTAGGCCAGCCCCACCCAATGCTCTGAACTCAGTCAACCGAATCCTCAGTTTAATTACTGACAGGTTCTCCAAGGGCAGTTCCTATGTGACTTTCTCTCCTCTTCCCCCACAGTCCATCATGAGAAAAGGACATTCGTATAAGTGTAGAGTTCAAATGAGGCCACCGCCAACCTTATCTACAGGCATCTCCGCAATGACTGAAGCACCAAAATTAATGTCACAGAGAGAGGGGAAGTTGTATTTTATTGTTTCCTTAGGTATCACTCTCACCGATCGGCCAAATAGGTTCCTAACTCTTAACTTCTTAACGTGAATGGCTTCCCAAAGCTACCACAGCTATTAGCAACAGTTTACACGTCATGCTGCTCACGCACGGAGGTCACACGTATGAGAAAGGGAATGGCGGAAATGGGGCAAAATGTGGCCTCCAAAAATTCTTCTCGGATCTGGAGGGCCAGGCATTGAAACCAAAACAACCTCCTGCCCCCCCCCCCCGTGGAAATGTGTACATAGCCAAATCAAAAGCCAGCTTACAGATTCTGCAGAATGCACTTTTGATGATGAAGAAAAATAAGTTCATGCCTTTCTAGGGGAATTTATTCTGGGGGATTCATAAAGGATCCCAAGCACAAACCAACAGCCCAGCAGAAGGGAACAATGAAATGATTCCTGGCCCTTTAACATTTGTTTTTCTCCCCACTGCTTTAACGGTTGTTCACATGTGATTTTTGTGTTTCATTATTTGTAAACCTTCTGCGGGGCGGATGTGGGCCAAAAGATTGGGGTAGAAATTCAGAAATAAACCAACCCGAACCCAGGCCTGCAGAACTATCAGCTGAAGACCAGAAGGCAGAGCACAGGGGTAGGAAAATCTCAGGAAGAAACATGACGAGTGGAAGGGCAGATGTAAGTTAAGGCGTGAAAGTGACAGCATGGAATTCAAATTAGGAACAGGGAGTGGGGTAATGAGGGCAGGGAAGCAGAAGGGAAAGGCAGCACTTGCAGCTGTGTTTTGACTAGACTGAGGTTAAAAAATGTCAAGCAAGATAAAGCTCATATTAACCAGACTCAGAAATAATTGACTGGTGCTGGGACAACAATCTGCCAGTCCACATTTGCTCTGTTGAAATGCACCGCAATCAATTTTTTTAGCCCAGATATTAAATCAAATTTTCATGCACTTAGATTTCCATTTCAAAATACAGATATCAGTTTGCAGAACTAGGGTTATTAGCAGACAACTAAAGGCTAATTTTTTCTCTCCTCAAAATCATTTTCTGAGCTCCAGACATTGAGAAGACATTGAGCTGTTTTTATACCCAGCTTTTCACGACTCAAAGGAACTTACCCTTCCTCTCCTCTCAAGAGACACCCTGTGAGGTAGATGGGGCCGAGAGAACTCTAACAAAACTGCTCTGTGGGAACAGTCCTCAGAGAACTGTGACTGGCCCAAGGTCACTCAGCTGGCTGCATGTGGAGGAGGAAGTGGGGAACAAAACTCGGTTCTTTAGATTAGAGTCTGCCGCTCTTAATCTGTACACCATGCTGGCTCTCGACATAGTTCAGAATTTACCATCAAATGTTAATAATACCTGAAGCTCTTGGAGTCCTACTTAATTTAGTGATAGAGATTCAAAATTACATTAGGCCTGACAGTTGAGTTGTATGAAGCTGCTTTAGAATTCTTCTATTAAAATTATAATAGGCTACACACACACACACACACACACACACACACACACACACAGTTTTTCACATAACCACAAGATGGTGCCCTTTAGCATGTGTCTTCAAAAGAGGTTTTCTTCAGCAGACGACAACATTATATTAAAATTATACTTTGCTTTCAAAAATGCTTTAGACATAAAGTTTCAGTGGACTAAACATGCAAGGAAAAGAAAAGATGCAGCCATCCAGGCATTCTGCACAGAATGCATTCTTATCAGATTATCTCATGCCAAATACAGGTATATTAATACCTGTACAGGAACTATACAAACCCTCTATTGTTTTATTTGTTACATTTTTTTACAAGATCTTACTCAGCAATAAAGGGGGAAAATGCCTTCTTATGGAGTCAGAGTCTAACCTGAGGAATTCATCTACATTGCAACGGTGATAGATTTATTGTGTGTCTTTAAAAAACAGGGAACACAATTTGCATAAGAAAATGCAGTGAAGGGTGCTAGTCAAACAAGAAAAATGTGTTTAAATTAAATAATAATTGAAATGATAAATAATAATTGAAACCTTGTAAATTACATAACACCAGGGCAATTGCAGCAGTCTTTCTGTTACAAATTAAAAACATCTAACTCTACCTTCATGTTCAATGTCTTACTGAAAGCCAGCCTAGTGATTAACACTGAAGGTATCCCCTGTGCAAGCACCGAGTCATGTCTGACCCTTGGGGTGACGCCCTCTAGCGTTTTCTTGGCAGACTCAATACAGGGTGGTTTGCCAGTGCCTTCCCCAGTCATCACCGTTTACCCCCCAGCAAGCTGGGTACTCATTTTACCGACCTCGGAAGGATGGAAGGCTGAGTCAACCTTGAGCCGGCTGCTGGGATAGAACTCCCAACCTCATGGGCAGACAGATTCAGACAGCATATCGCTGCCTTACCACTCTGCGCCACAAGAGGCTCTCTAACACTGAAGATGTCATTCAAATAATAGTAGCCAGTAATAAGCCACTCCCTGTAGTGAACATGACTATTGATCATAGAGAAGACAGCAAGCAGTGTACGTCCAGATGCGCCGAACTCAGTGAGAAGAAGGAAATGATCACATGGCAACTCTTCTTGCATCTGATTTCTATGAGTCCTTCATGCACCAATGTCAAAAGCCATGATGATGTGGTAAGTAAAAAGATGATAGGCAGGATCTCTGGGGCAGCCTGGAAGTAGCTTTTTGGTGGTAGAGACAGTGTAAGAAACTGAGCCACACATGTTGGATAATGCACTTTCAATGCACTTTAGAAGTAGATTTGCACAGGAAAATCTAGCAGCACAAGCACATTGAAAGTGCATTCTCCAACATGTGTGGAATGACAGGTCTCATCTCCTTGAAACAGATTGTGGTAAGTTCACATCTAAAGATCTTACCCTTGACCCAGGAGGACTCAATAATTACTGACCAGTCTCAAATGTTACATTCTTGAGCACGGTGACTGACTGGGTGGTGGCTGGATACCTCCAAATCTTCCTGGATAAGGCGAACCATTTAGATCCCTTAGAGCCTCTTGTGGCGCAGAGTGGTAAGGCAGTAGTCATGCAGTCTGAAAGCTCTGCCCATGAGGCTGGGAGTTCGATCCCAGCAGCCGGCTCAAGGTTGACTCAGCCTTCCATTCTTCTGAGGTCGGTAAAATGAGTACCCAGCTTGCTGGGGGATAAATGGTAATGACTGGGGAAGGCACTGGCAAACCACCCTGTATTGAGTCTGCCATGAAAACGCTAGAGGGCGCCACCCCAAGGGTCAGACATGATCCACTGCTTGCACAGAGGTTACCTTTACCTTTTTAGATCCCTTCCAATCTTGTTTTAGGCCTTGGTTACCCTGGTAGATGACTTGTATTTAAACTCTGTTTTAATCTATTTTTAAAGTTGTTTTAATTAGGTATGTTTGGGACGGGGGTTATTTTAAGGGTTTTATTTTTATTGTATGTGTTTTAAATTGTTCACCATGTAAGACAGAATGGTGTGATAAAAATTTTGTAAATAAATAAATCTAGTGTAAAATAAGGGCACAATGCCTGAAAATTTTAAATGCTATAAAAGAAACATGCTTCAAGATGGTATTAAACTGGATGTTTCCCCCCCCCCTGGTAATAAGTGAGAGCATTTACTGAAATAAATGAAGAACGACTGAAACCACCTTATACTGAGTTAGACCACTGGTCTCTCATAGGTCATATGGTCTGCTTTGGAAACAAATGAGGGTCTCAGGCTGAGATCTTTCACATCACCTGTCACTGATCACTTTATCCAGAGATGCCCGGGACTTTCTACATGCCAAGCAATCACTTTCCCGCTAGGGATGACAGTCTCCAGGTAGGACCTGGGTATCTCCTGGAATTATAGCTCATCTCTAGGCAATAGAGATCAGTTCCACAGGAGAAAATGGCTGCTTTGGAGGGTGGACTCCATAGCATTAGACTCCACTGAGGTCCCTCCCCACCCCAAATCCCACCCACTCCTGGCTCCACCCCCAAAGTCTCCAGGGATTTCCCAACCCACAGCTGGCAACCCTATTTCCCACTAAGCCATAACTCCATCCTGAGCAAAATGTTCATTATCAGTAAAGGAGTATGCCATGTTGTAGTACATAAGCAACCAAGGCAGAATTACGCTTAAGTAGGAAATATTTCCGTATCTCTACAAAAAATACATAGGAGATCTAGCGCAGAAGGACATGAAGGGGGGTGGGGTGGGGATCCCACTTCTAGCTTTGTCTTTCAGCCTATGTCATTCCTCAGCTTTTAAGCTACAGCTCCTGACCAAAAGCAGGCTATTCCATCACACCACAGTGTTGCAGATCTGCAGTAACTCAATAATGCTCGCGCATAGATTCTGTCATAAAGCATGATGGTTGCTGATACAATGTGGCAGCAGAGGGATTTTAATCTCCATTTTATGTCTGATTTGGATAACTATTTTTGACTGATTTAGTAAATAAAGTAGGTTTGTATCCAGCCAGCCTTTTCATTAAATCTCATCCCTTTCCTATCCTTACCATAAGCTCCCATCCATCATGTCTTTTGCTGATGCAGGTCCCACAATCCCCAGTGTTGCTTTTTGTTGTCAAAGGATACCCTCTTCTTCCCTGGGGAAACACTGGCTGGATCCAGCTGAATGGTTTTTGCCTTTCTCTTAGTGTTCGTGAAACTAAACATAGAAGGAAAATGAATGCCAAATAAATACCTCATTTTGATGCTGAAGAATGAAAATATGTTCTAGAACAGGCAGGAAGGAGCACTCAGGATGAACACAGACAATCTTTTTTTGGCAGGGGAAAAATCACTGTGTTTGTCCTTTCCCTCTCTCCTCTCACAATGAATCTTTCTTGTGATTATGCCCATCACACAGTCACATATATTTGAAGGATATTCGTTTTCTTAAGGATGTGGTTCAATGTAAACTTGATTACATGAGGGAATTCTCACTGGACTATTTCACTACAGATGAAAAAAAATAACATAGGCTCCTCCTCCTTCGTTGGTCCCCCCCCCTCTCCAGTGACACATCAGTTCTTCCTGCTTGCATAGGATCCAACTAAATCTTTTCCTTCTTCTCCTATGTGGGAGCCAGATGGGGAGGGGAGCAAAACCAATGCCTAAGTCTTCCATGCCTGCTATCTCCCTGCAGATACAAGTGAATTGTTTTCCTTTCTTCTAAAATGATTCCAACGCATCATACCTGCAACGGCTCTGGCAAAGAGCACCCTAACTGATCAAGGGAAGAAGGAGTTGGTTTTTATACCCTGCTTTTCACTTCGCTTCCAATCGCCTTCCCTTCCTCTCCCCACAACAGACACCCTGTGAGGTGGTGAGGCTGAAAGAACTCTCACAGGACTGCTCAGTCAGAGCTGTGGCGAGCCCAAGGTGACCCAGCTGGCTGCATGTGAAGGAGGAGTGGGGAATCAAACCTGGCTCACCAGATTAGAAGCTGCTGTTCTTAACCGCTACACCACGCTGGGATCCAACCAAAGTAGAAAATATTCAATGTGACCAGAGAAAAGCCAATCAGGGATAATGCGTTGTGGCACAAACATGAGCTAACTGTTCTGAGTGGATGATGTGCTTGTCAGGCACGTATCTCCAGAGTCATGTTCTGCCCTTGCTACTCCACTGTCTCTTGGTACTCCCAAGAAACAGAAACTTAAAAGACAGAGTGAGAAAATGGAAATGGAAGTTTCAGTTTTCGTTATCATGATGCCTTGTTCATCTGGATCCAGATGTATTTATTGAGGAGATTTCTACAAACATTCCATTTACATCATCAAGCTATGTTCAGAATGGACTTTGACTGCTTACTTTGCAAAGACATCATAGCGAATCCCGCCCCCTTCCCACTCGATACACATTCTACAAAGGTCATGATAAAAGGTTTTGTTGACATTCTACAGTTCAAAGTTAGCTTACCACAGCTAACTTGTGGTAAGATAGCAACTTGTTTCCATTTGATTTGTACATGACACCAACCCAGTCACAAAGAGATTCAAGAGGAGAACGTTTAAAAAGGAGCTAAGGAATCATCCAGACTGGAAATGCACACAACATTTTTAAAAATTCTATGTAAATGCAGGTTGTCAGTGGAAATGAATAGGAATCTGGCAAGAAAGGCAACAAATAATTTCCAGAATGCATTGCATTCCCATTCTAATCCTTATTAAAAGCTTGACTACGGGAAGGAAATACACTGCTCCACAAATACACTTTTACTCACTAGGTATTTAGGTTAAACATTAAACATCAATGGTGTGTTTTCCAACTGTGTTCTCAGAAATCTTGGGGTGCCTTCAAAGCTTATCAGAATTCCTGATGAGAAGATCAGTAAGATGGACAAGCTTTCCTGCAAGACAGCATGTCTGCCCTCACAGATCTTCCACAGCAGGGAGTGTTTTGCTTATGTGCAGTTCTTAGGGCCTAATTACTTGTTACTGTTTATGAGTCCAAACTGGCTCCTGTCAAGCAGACATATGCTGTGAGTTCTCTGTTGAAAATTAGATTTTTGGGCACATGGAAGTCTAGCTTGGATCAGAGCCATAGCATGTGGGCATCAGTCTTCCTGACCTCAAATTACCCCAGGAACCCAATGTTTGCCTTGTTGGTACATGCAAATTTTCCAAGTGGACAAATGGTGGCTCCATGGCCACTTCAGGTCATGAGAAGGATAGGAGGGTTAAGGTTCAAGTTCCCTCTCCCCATATAACATATTTGCAATCTGAATTAGGCTCCTGTGTATCCTGATAATCTAAGTTTCACCAGCAATTCCCAGCACACATCTGCTTGACAAGTCTTGGGGCAGACAGAAGGCAAGCCCATACATGATATAATCTATAGCTAGGTCTTCTGGTTGCTTGGGCCAACTAGGTCAAATGTCTGAGTTGATATCTCATGCATACAGGAAACTTCTAGGATCCATGCAAAAAATTTCAATCCTAATACCCAGCTGATATTTTTTACCTATAATTTAAACCCATTAGAAGAAGAAGAGTTGGTTCTTATATGCCACTTTTCTCTACCTGAAGGAGTCTCAAAGCGGCTTACATTTGCCTTCCCTTTCCTCTCCCCACAACAGACACCCTGTGAGATAGGTGAGGCTGAGAGCGCCCTGATATCACTGCTCGGTCAGAACAGCTTCATCAGTGCTATGGTGAGCCCAAGGTCACCCACCTGGCTGCATGTGGAGTAGGAGTGGGGAATCAAACCTGGCTCGTCAGAACAGAAGTTCACGCTCTTAACCATTACACCAAGCTGCCTCTCCATTTCTGTGAGTCGTATCCTCTGCTGCCAACAGGAGCTGCTCCCTGCCCTCCTCCAAGGGACAACCTTTCAAATACCTAAAGAGAGCAGACATGTCCCCCTTCAGCCTCTTCTGCAGACTGAATATCCCCAAGTCCCTCAGGCTTTCCTTATCGGGCTTGGTTTCCAGGCCCCTAATCATCTTGGTCACTCTCATGCACTCTCAGAAGAAGGGAGGATGGTGTGAGGGTAGGACATTGTGGAGGTTGATATAATGCTTCTTTGCTTACATACATTTATTTTGCTGGTGTCCTGCTGGTTGCTCTCCAGTAGCTAGCGCTTTTTAGGTTGGTGAATCCACTTTTTACGATTCCCCAACTAGTGCTATAAAATGGTAGATGTAGCAAAAAGGTTGCTGGCCAGATGCGGGTGACATCATGTGAAACGCCAGGAATATAGCGTCTCCATAAGGTAAGCGTTACGCTACATTCATGGCGTGCGGAAAAGCCCCTGTCTGAAATGACAGAAAAAAGCCATTTGCAACCAGTTCCTAAAACGGAATATAAAGGCAAATTGAAAATGACCGGTAGTTAAAACATAAAGCATGAAGGAGGGAAAGGTGTGAATACTGGAGGAAACAAAAAAAGTCTTTATCCACTTTGCTGATTTGTTCATCATTTTGGCATCCTTGTGCTTGAACAGTAAGAGGATAACACAGGTCAACAGAATACTGTTGGCCTAATGTTCTCTGACAACCTTGGGAATGTCAAAAAATTTTCCATCAAGAAGTCTGGACTGCACGGTTATTTGCTTCCTCCTGTGGTGATGAGCCTCTGCAATAAATATAATGCCCTCAGGGTGTCCTCCTGACACAACACATCTCTCTGTCTTTAGACACACAGTATAATTAGACTGTGACCTCAGAAATCCTTGCTCAGAGAACCTGAGGTAAACAGAAATGTGATTATTAAAAAGGCATTTGCGTCGCTGTACATGACTGGATTTATTTTTATTTATTAGATTTAAAAGTTATTAATTCTTGTAACTGAAACATTGAAGAAGGATGATATCCTCAAAACAAAAATAATAAGAGCAAATTTAACAAAGGAGGAAAAGACTCTTCTGGGAGACAGACCTTGGTCACATAAACTGGGGGAAGGGGTTATTGGGGGGGGGGGTTGGCCATTTTACATCCCTCAAACCAGGCAATAGGCAGATTCCTTCATAAATAAGTAAACAGATATTATAATAGACTGAAAGAGTAAACTTATCTCCCTCCACCATTTTCCTATAAAACATTGCAGGTTTTGTATATTGCAGGGTCTCTTTGTATATTCCAATGGCTGGTGTTTTGGGTTTTTTTTTAAGCTTCACCAAATTAAGGATGAGTTATTTTACTATATCTGGCTTACTCTGAGAAAAGAACATACCTTTTGTAACATTTATGCTGCCCTTGAACTAAGCCTGCTGAATGGGTTCTTCTCAGAAAATGTTTGAAGTGTCCAGAGGGTTCTACATTTAATGGGAAATTTTTACACCTCTTTAAATAATTAGACTAAGTGCTCTGCTGAGACAAACTGAACATCTTCTCCTAAATTCATAGCTGGCCCAGTGTTTGGCTCCAAAAGGAGCTGCAATGTCTACTGAATGAGCATAATCCTGTTAGGCCTTGTCCTATAATGCATTTTCAGCTACTCAGTCATACGAAAATGTTATTTAGCACTTTGTAGGGAAAGAGAAAGGGCAGAGGTCCACATGCGTACAAGTCAAAGTGGAAGCTCAAGGGACGTAACTGAGCTCCCACCGTAACCTCCGTCTCAAGGACTTTCTAGCTTATAACTGTCTCAGCTGCTGGGCAAGAATAGGAATAGGCGAGAGACTTAATGCTCAACCCTACCCCTGTACAGTGTGAAAAACAACAGAAAGCAAAAAAAAAAAAAAGCAACCTCAAAAAGCCCTCTAGTTTGAAAAGGAGTGCAGAAACTTTAAAACTTGCATTCGTACCTGATACCGTAGAAACTCTTGAAGGGCCATTTCTGTCAACATGAATGGTGTAGCAGTTGTGCCCCTCACACCAGGGCCTCTCAACAACCCTTTCGCTCTTCAGAGCCAGTTTGGTGTAGTGGTTAGGAGTGCGGACTTCTAATCTAGCGAGCCAGGTTTGATCCCCCACTTTCCCCACCTGAAGCCAGCTGGGTGACCTTGGGCTCGCCACAGCACTGATAAAGTTGTTTTGACCAAGCAGTGATGTCAGGGCTCTCTCAGCCTCACCCACCCCACAGGGTGTCTGTTGTGGGGAGAGGAAAGGGAAGGCACCGCTTTGAGACTCCTTCGGATAGAGAAAAGTGGCATATAAGAACCAACTCTTCTTCTTCTACTACTTCTTCTTCTTCTTCAGAATATCAAATAGTAAAGCCCAGGCATTTTCTGTTGCTGCCTCACTGCTACAGAACACCTCCGGAAAAGAATGAGGCGAACAATCACCCTTGGGACTTTGTCAACTCAAGACTATCGAATAGTTCTGCTTAAGAGAACTTATGGGGCAGCTTGAAGGTCCCAGCTAGGGCAGCCGGATGGTTTCAACAAAAATACTGGATGCGCTTGATAAAACGTTATCGACCCTGCCTCCCACCACAAACAAAATGGGAACTTTAATAATGTTACATTATATTTTTATTAACCAATGACAGATCACCACCAATCAATTCATCATAGATATATAAAATGTTGCCAGTGCTAACCAAATAAGCAAACCCAAACCAAACATTATAAGCTGCCTTGAGTTCCACAAGGGTGAAAGGCTGCTTATAAAGGTTTTCAATATACCTAAATCAAACAAACGGAACTGTTCCAATCAAGTCACAAGACATTCAAGGTAACCAACCCAGCACCCACCAAAAGCTGTAATTCCTGGTTGTTTGGTTCCACTACTTGCCAGATGCCCTCAAATTCAAAACAATTCATTTCTCACACCCACCATTCAGTTGCCGCAGAGCTGGCAGGAGCGACCCCCTGCCCCCACCAGTGCATGTGGAGGGGGCCTGCCCCCCCACTCCCCCTGACCCCTCCCCACTTTCCCCCGCCACTTCACTTACCTCGGCCGGAAGCGATCTGGCCCTCCTGGCCCTGGCGTAAAACGCGTGAGCTACGCCAGGGCAGCCCAGCATGCCCCGCCCCCGTGCATACAGGGGGAACAGTGGGGCATCGTGCCCCACCGCAACGGCACGGCGGCAGTGCAGGGTAGCTGCCGCAATGCATAAAAGGTCCTAGAGAGCCAGTAAAGTTACTAGGTATTAACCATGTTAATGGGATCATGGGAACCCTAGATCCAGGTTAAGGATAAAACCATATCTAGAAAAATATAAACAATTTATTAGTAGAGCTAAAAAATGTTTAAAACCCATAAAAGAATATCTTATCTATCGGGCACACATAAAACATCTCCGCAACAATTTTTTTTCAATTTTCAGCAGGGGGGATAATAATTTATTTAATCTGTTATTGCTAATTCTGGTCCTGCAGACTAATCCTCAGCCAGAAAATATTTCTTGTTCCTCCTCTGTGTGCTCCTCTGCAAAAAGATCCAGATTTGTTACATACAACTCTGTGTATCTGTATATTAACCTCTGTGAAAGATCAGTATGATCAAAACGTTTTAGGTCGGAAGTTGTTGGAATGTGTGGTGTACATACTCAGATTTATTTATTTAATTTGGAATTTATATTCCGCCCTTCCTGACTAGTGTGCCCAATAGATATGATATTCTTTTATGTTTTAAAATAGTTTTGAACTCTAATAATTGTTTATATTTTTCTATACATGGTTTTATCCCTAACCGTTGTGGTTCTCACCTATTTTCCAGGTTGGTTTTTTGTTTGTTATTTGTAATCCTAGCTCTAGCTCTGAAATCCAACCAGAGTCCCCTTTGATTACCAAAAAAGCGATGCTGCCCATCATGGGACTCCCATACGGCACAGAGGCTATAATAAGGAGGGGAGTTGGGTGCATTTGTGTAAATAATGGCTAGATCCTAGTCTATATGTGTGGCCTCCGGCTTATATGTTTTGACTATTGTTTTAAACAATGATTATATTTGTGTTTGTTATCTTGGGTCTCAACTGTGTCAGGAAAAAGACAGGAGGTATAAATACCTTCATAAACTGTAACTATATAAATCCTCTGACAGCAAGAAAGTTGTTTAATTGGATATGTGGTGTTGGAGAAGAGTTTTACAGATACAACAGGCCACCAACAAGATACATCTGTGGGCTTTATATCAAATCAAGCCTAAACTCCTAGAAACAAGTATGACTAAACAGAGGCTATAGTAGTTTGGTCACATTATGAAACACAACATGTACTGTAGGAGACAATAATGCTAGGACAAGTTGAACATAGCAGGAAAAGAACATGAGATGTAGTGACTCAGAGGGATTTCACATTCTAAACCAGAAGTTATTTGTTGTTGGCCTAATTTTGAGTAAAGCAATACAGGGGCAGGGGTTTCATACAACAAATTGCCTTTCATTAATGAGCCATCTCAGCAGTGCTATGGTCATTTCAAACAGTGCCACTTTTTCCCTACCCTTTTTTTGCTGTGCGATCTTCCATGGAGTTATTTTTTTAATGTTCTAAATGGAGGGCTTTAGAATTAAACCAATATAGCTGGAGTCAATGGTGCTGCTATAGCACTGAAGTCCTATATTGGTTTAGCACTATAGCACTCTTAGAATGGTTAAAAAAAAAACTCCAAGAAAGATCATGCTGTGAAAAAGGGCAGGGGGAAAGTGGCTCTGTAGGAAGTGCTATAGACATGTTAAGAGAGAACACTACAGCAATTCAAAAGTGCAATGATGGGACAGAAAATGGAAGAAAGCAGTTTCCCTCAAAGTGGTTCAGCCATACTTTGCTAACCTGACGCAAGCGGGTTTGTATGAACAGGTAAATTAAATCTGCTAGCAGCTGCTTACGAGAATGGGTCTGTCTAAACTGACAAGAAATCCATTAGCTACCAGATACTAAAACAGAAATCAAAGGCAGTTTGAAATGGCCTCTGTCAAGGAAGGTGAGGCCCTAAGTTTGCAAGACTTGAGCAAGGCTATTAACAATATGACATTTTGGGAGGTAATTACTATAGGTCAGAATTGACTTGATAACACTTTACACACACACACACACACACCACAACAATTAAAAGCCAAGCTTTTCTGGAGCTTACAAACCTGGGTGTAGTCTGAACGGGACTTTTTACCCATTCCCAGCTCAAATAAATCCCTCCCATCTACACTGAATTCAATTTCCATTTTGATTTGGAGCACTTTAAATTTTCCTTCTGCAACACGCATGAGTAATCCGGAATGACCCTACCTTCTCCCCACGATACCCAGAAGTGGATATAAGCCTTGATAATTGAAAGCGCCATCAGTAAGTGTGCAGATTTCTGCTTTTTGCAAATTATCTCCCTTCTCCATGCCTTGTAGCAAAGCAGTCTTCCCAGATTGGCCAGGGCGTTCAAAGACTTCCTTGTTTCCCTTGTCTTAAAGTGATTGCGCTCCAGAAGCCCAACTTCTCTCAGCAGAGATTTCCCTGTTGGATTTATTCCCCCCTCCTCTGCTGACTCCAATGCTACCACCTCCCCTCGTTCAAGAAAAGAAAGAAAGAGGCTCCTGCTGCGCTTGGCTCTCCTCCCCACTCTGAGCTTCCCCAATCTAGTGCAGAACACTTTCTGTTTCAATGGGATGTGGGGATAGAGGAAGATTCAAGTTCAAATCAATCTGAATTCAGCAGGATCTATAATGGAAAAAACAAAGCAAGTGCAGAATCAGCCCTGAAATAAAGAAAAAATGGGCCATGTGGTCTCTCTTTGTCATAACTCCCCCTCCTCTCCAGCATTTGAAATTTTGGGAGTATGTCTCTCTGTCAATTGCATGTATCTGATTATGTAGAGTCCGGCTCACAAAAAATTATTGCACAAAAAAGTTCATTATTCAAGACTTTGTTGTTTTAGGAGTTAAATAGTATTTGCTGACACATCAGATTGAGATAACAAATTCCTAATGCAGACCTAGGGAGTATGTAGGGTCCTTCAAACTCAAGTAATCAGCTAAAAATCAAACTAAAGGCATTGCTCTGCATCTACTGTAAGGAAAGGTCAAGTTTTGGTCAAGTTAAGCCAGTACACAGGAACTAATCCTGAGAGATGCTCTGCCATTTTTTTCTTAATTAAAGCTTTATGGCAATATCCATTTGGGTAGAGCTGAGTTATCTCAGCATTAAGTCTTGGATGAAATGAGGGAAGTGCAGTAGGAAAATGAAAACAACAGTAAAAATGAATTGAGTTCTTTCAGTCCTTGTTAAAGGTCAAAGCCTGATTCGTGCTTAGCAATAATGTTTGTGTTCACATTTTACTCCTGGCTCTTATAATAAAAGGAACGCTTTTATGAATCAGACCGTTATCCCGATCCACCAAGGATCCAGCGTGGCTGGATGCTTCTCCCTCTGTTGCTGCCATGCACAAAGAGAGCTAGATAAGCAACCAGGTGTTCCTTTTGAAGAAGAGGGAGAGAATTGATGGGGTATTAAATGTATTTATAGCAGCCTAGTACTTTGTGCTGGGAGAAGGCATTTGTGTCCTCTAATTCTTTTAAGCTCCGGGCTGCAGCCCATCCTCCAGAGATCTGCCTGCCCGGAAAGACTGTATTTCTTTGTCAAGACAGGATTGCCCTCAGAGTCAGCATAGAGGTTAAGAGTAGTGGACTTTGATCTAGAAAACCAGGTTTGATTTCCCACTCCTCCACATGTAGCCTTCGTGGGCCAGCCACAGTTCTCTCAGAAAGCCCCACCTACCTCCGAAGGTGCTTGTTGCAGGGAGAGGAATGGAAGACGACTGTAAGCCGCGTTGTGTAAGGGACTTTTGGAGGGACATCTGGGGGTACCTGGAAAATTGTACTTATCTTGAAATTTTTAAAAAATATATTACAATACTAAATATATTACAATACTTCTGTGCGTTCTACAAAACTTCTTGTTGCTCCATACAGGCCAAATTTTTAATCAAGAATCCCCCTGGTCAATGGTGTCCCGCTTTACCAATGTTAAAATCTGGTCACCTTAGCTTTGTGACTTCTTAGGGTAGAGAAAAACAGGGTCTAAAACCCCACTCTTATTCTTCTTTCCTGTCAGGACAGCAAGCTGAACGTAGATTCTTTCCCACCAATTACATTGCACATACGATATTCTTTCCCATCAATTACATTGCACATACAATATCAGAGCAAGTGATACAAACCAAAGGCATGCTACATGCGCCACTAATAATACATGGATTGTCCTTTGGACATGTCCAAACCAGCATGGTATTTGTGAGGGGAGGAGTGTCAGCTTGCTACTTCATTTCAGATGAGGACGGCCCGGCCTCCTGTCAGCAGCTGCTAAAAAACACCAGCATTCTGTATGCCACCATGCCACTTCCAGGGAAAACCAGGAAGTGACTTGGAGTACCTCTAGATATTGCTGAAGACTCTATGGTTTTCCTGAGATGTGATGTAGCAGCACACAGGATGTTGTATGCCTCCCTTGCCCCCACCCCCGGACATCTCACCGGTTGTCAGTCATGGCCTGCCAAAGCTATTTTGGACTGTAGTGTCCTTCCCTGCCAGCAGAACTTCAGCTTGCTGGTTCGCCCACTGGATTGATTGGGTGCTGAGAGGAACCCCAGCCACCACTGCCTCCTCTTGTTGTTCTTTTCTTCTCCTCACCCTGGAAACACCAACGGATTTGCTGCTTAGAAATACAGTTCATTGCATAAGGCAGTAAGCAGAAATGCTGGTAGGGAAAGAGACCACAAAACGATGGTTTGCACACTTCCAGCATCACTTTAATGAGGATCTCTGTTTGTACTTTTAAAACCGCTGAAAAGCTAATCCTAATGAGACCAAGGGACACTGCTACGAGGCAGAGAGCAAATGTTATTACTGTGGTAGACTTGGAGACAAAGCCGTTGGAGTAAAAGTCACTTCCTAAAAGCACAAATGTACTGATTAGAGGCATCTGTAACATTCCTCTGACCTCTACAGGAACTGGAGTAGGCATACTGTCTGCAGAATTCACATTATTTATTTATTTAAACAGGTACCAATCCATTCCTCAATACGAGAACCAAGAGAACCAGCTCCTGTGGACACCGCGGCACCCCAATTAGTTGGTGCTCATTTGTTTCAAAACTGGTTGGAGGTCTGGGGGCCACAGAGGATAGATAAAAAAAGGCAACTTACCGTACAGTTGTGCTGAAGGATAGGGATTTAAATGAAAGAGTCACTCTTGTAATGCCCTTGTAGAGAATAACACGGCACCAAATTTGGAGAACCGCGTGGACACTTCTGGTTGCTGTGCAGATAGGGGCAACCAAAATGATAAAGGTTTGGAACATCTTTCCTAAGAGGAAAAGCTCAAGAGTCTAGAACAGGCTTTCTCAACCAGGGTTTTGTGAAACCCTGGGGTTTCTTGATGACCCTGGAAGGTTTTCCTGAACGGGAATTAACTGATTTATATATATTTTTAACTTTTGTTAAACATCTATTGGATGATATGGCTATAGATCAGGGGTAGTCAAACTGCAGCCCTCCAGATGTCCATGAACTACAATTCCCATGAGCCCCCTGCCAGCATTCGCTGGCAGGGGGCTCCTGGGAATTGTAGTCCATGGACATCTGGAGGGCCGCAGTTTGACTACCCCTGCTATAGATGGTAGTGTCAACCCACCCACCCCTCCCAAAATGCCCAAGGATGTGCCTGGAGGGGGTGGGAAGGGGAGGGGCATATACAAAGCTTTGCTTCCCAACCATATTCTGCACAATCACACCACTTCTGGGGTTCCTCAAAGCCTGAAGAATGTTTCAGGAGGTTCTCAACAATAACAAAGTTGAGAAAAACTGATCTAGATTTTTTCAGTTTAGAAATAAGGTCAAACAAGCAATATGACTGAGATTTACAACATTACCATTGGGGAGCTGTGAGACTTGTAAGGGAGAGTCCCACCCTCCCCCTCTCACTATGTCCGGTGTGGCTCCGCCCTTCCACGGCTGCCTCTGAACCTGACTGCTGCAGTGGCCTTGTCCAGGAAGCTCCCAGACTCATCTCCCACCCTGAGGCTTTCTGGGAAGGGCAAGTTATAAAAATAAAATAATCATTCATTTGGGCAGCATTTGGCTGTTAAACTATAAAATATCTGGGGTGATGAACATGGATAAAGAGAACTTTTTTCTCCCTGTTCTATAAAACAAGAATCCAGGGCACCCAATGAAGGCAATAGGTAGTGGAATCAGGACAGATTGGGGTAGTCAACCTGTGGTCCTCCAGATGTCCATGGACTACAACTCCCATGAGTCCATGCCAGCAAATGCAGGGGCTCATGGGAATTGTAGTCCATGGACATCTGGAGGACCACAGGTTGACTACCCCTGGATTAAAGGAATTACTTCTTTACTCAATGAGCAATCAAGCTGCAGAAGTCACTACCTGTGGACATGTAATGATGGCAGCAAACCTCTGAATGCATTTTAGGAAGCATTATCAGGGGGAAAACCTTGTCCTCTATGATTTTGTCCAGGTTGCAGACCCATAGAGGTAAGTTGGAGCCATCAAGGTTAGTCAAAACACCATTCCAGAGTTCAGATACTAGTTAGATAACACTCACAGCTTGAAATCCAAGGGGAAACCCAAAAGCAGTGTTGTTCTAAAGCACAGGCCAAGGTCAGAGATGAGGAAATCAGCCCAGAATCCACACAGCACAGTCTATAACTAAAAGATGCTTTGCTTCTACATAGCCACTCCCTTGCTTGCTGCTAAGTGCCTGCTAGCCACCTGTTCCTGCAAACACTAATCCTCATTGCTGATATGGAACTGGTGCTGTGCTACTTAACTGGCACTGCAACTTCTGTCTCGCTGCTCCCTCCTTATCTTCCTCCTATGCTGTTCCTTAGGATCAGCAGATGATTCTCTGGGCTGAGGGGCCTCTGTACTGCTATTTGCCTGCAGATCCTTGTCTGCTTCCTCAGAGACTGCCTCCTCCTGCAGTGTCTCTGTTTCCGGCTGTGGGTTTGGGTCTGTTCTGCTGGCTACCTTTTCCACAGTCCTCTATATCAATGGTCCCCAACCTTTTTATCACCGGTGACCGGTCAACGCTTGACAATTTTACTGAGACCCGGGGGGGGGGTAGTCTTTTGTCGAGGGACATTGCCGTTGCCTGAGCCCCTGCTCCGCTTGCTTTCCCGCCAGCACCCCTGACTTTCCACCGCCCGCTGGGGGGCACTACCAGCAGCAGCTGCGCAGTGCCACACCAAGGGGGAGCCCCAGCCATGGCGGCCACTGGAGAGCACCAAAGGTGAGCCAGCGGCAGAGTGGCAAGGCAGCCCCCAAGGCAGCAGCCGGGGAGAAGGACGAGGAGCAGCTGCGGACCGGCACTGCTGCGGCCCGGTACTGACTGATCCATGGACCGGTGCCGGTCCCCGGACTAGGGGTTGGGGACCACTGCTCTATATCAGTGGTTGTCAACCTCCGGTCTGCGGCCTGGTGGCGGGCCGTGAAAGACTCGCCACCTGGCTGCGGTGGGCGAGAGGGAGATGCCTCCCTTCCCTCCCACAGCGTGGCGCTCACCGGGCCTTCACTCAAGGCCCGGCGAGCGCCATGCTGCATGGAGGGAGGTGTGGCCGCCAGCATGCGGGCAGGCGCACACATGCTTGCGCGGAGCTCCGCACAGGCGCATGCGCATTTGCGCATAACTGTCGCAAATACACGTTTGCGCCCAGCAGGTGCAAATGCACATGTGCAAAAGCTCCGCACATGCATGTTTGCATGGAGATGCCGCGCGTGCGTGGTGCTGCCAGGCCGCCCTCTCCCTTCTACCCCTGCTAGCGGTCCCCACCTTTAAAAAGGTTGGGGGCCACTGCTCTATATCACTTGGCATTGCTGGAGCTGGCTGGTTCACACAAAACGTCTGTGTCGGACTTCCAGGGAAATTGGTTGCCTATTGTATCAAACACGATTCTGGGCTAGATCCAGCAGGGCACGACTTAGGTACTTATTTTCCACAAGGAAAATAGCCAATCATGGCTTTCCTTCCTCTGACTAGAACGTGCTTCATAAGATGGTTGTTGAGTCCGATAGGCAGCACCTATTCAGAAACATCCGCCTCCATCATAGGCGCATGCTTGGCTTGCAACCTCCCTACATTTCATGACTGGCCCAGTACTCCATGGCAGCCATTTTGTGGTGGTATCCACTTGCTATTGTCAAAATTTTCAAAGGGCCCATAGGTCCATAATTATTGGGGAGCCCTAGTTTAGTGACTAAAACTTCTCTTTATCCTTTAGCTAGCAATGAGTGGAGCAGGTTGTTCTCTCAGCCAATACGCTGCTGTAGGTGCCGATGGATTTTTTGCCTTGTTTATAATATATTTCCACTCTCGGCAATTGGTGGCAGTAGTTTTGGCCATGTGGATAGTCAACTGCTGGTTTCTAAGGTCTTCCTCTATCTTTTTAAACCATGATTTCTTTGGCACCAGTCGCTGGATCTTCCATTCAGTTGGTAATTCTCTCCAGAGGTGTTTATGAGGCAGTCTGCTAAAACGTGGTTTAAAATATTTTAATATAATTCTAAGTTACAGATTGTGAATTCCCAGGGAATTTCTGCCATCAAAAATCAAGTGAATCTTAACGACAAGGCGACTTTTGTGAGTTCCTCATCCTTTAAAACTGGATTTTAAAATAAACTTGTTCAAAACTGGCTCAAAGAAAAATCTGTAGAGTCGCTATGGGGGAACAGGGGGTTTCATATTGTTATATGACAGCACAACAGATGATCTCCTAACAAACTCATGCAGTAAGCTGGATAAACGGACAAAATAGTCAAGAACACTGGAAAAGAATGAACACTGCAAATACATCTACATTATGTAGGACCACAACTCTTTAGGTTGAGAGGGGACTTGATAGCCCTCTTTAAGTATTTGAAAGGTTGTCATTTGGAGGAGGGCAGGATGCTGTTCCCATTGGCTGCAGAGGAAAGGACACGCAGTAATGGGTTTAAACTACAAGTACAATCATATAGGCTAGATATCAGGAAAAAATTTTTCACAGTCAGAGTAGTTCAGCAGTGGAATAGGCTGCCTAAGGAGGTGGTGAGTTCCCCCTCACTGGCAGTCTTCAAGCAAAGGTTGGATACACACTTTTCTTGGATGCTTTAGGATGCTTTGGGCTGATCCTGCGTTGAGCAGGGGGTTGGACTAGATGGCCTGTATGGCCCCTTCCATTCTATGATTCTAGGTTCTAAAAAAGGGACCAGTTTAAAAACAAATGTCCATACTTCACTTAGACATTCAATTGTTAGCTATACCAACTTTTGTTCATTTCCATGAAAATGTACTTTGGGATTCTCTGAATGTGTTTTGTGCCCCCTAATACATTCTTGGAATCTGTTTCATCATTACCACTGATTACTAAATAGCAGTAACCATTAAACAGAATGGAACAGCCATCATTCCCATTTCATTTGTTTTGAATTGAATCAGGTATAGCGTTGCATTTCAAATATAGTAGCCATGCAGAATCCCACTAAAAGATAACTTTTCACAAAATAGCAAAGACTTTTATTCAGGATCACAGCCATGACCCTGTTTCCTTACAAACTAGGATGTAGTCTGCACAGGGCTTTTTACCCAATTCCAGTTCGAATGAATCCCTCCTGTCTACATTGAATTCGATTTGCATGTTGATTTTGGGTGCTTTAAATTTCCCTCCTGCAACATGCATGATTGACCCGGACTGACTTTACCTTTCTCCCACGATATCCAGAAGTGGATATAACCCTCAATATTTGAAAAATTGTCATCAGTAAGTGTGCAGATTAGGGTGATGTGATTTGGGAGCCGAAGTGGCCATTCCCGCCTGTAGCAGCCAGCACCATGGGGAGGGGGGGAGGTGTGGGTCCTGGCGGGCCAGTCGACGCACACATGCAGGCGCAGAGCTCCGTGCCTGCATGTGTGTGCCCACTGTTGCACCGCAGTCCATGCCTCCCCCCCTCCCCAGGGTAGGGTGCTGGCTGCTACGGGCAGGAACGGCCGCTTCGACTGCTGAATCGCACAACCTTAGTGCAGACCTCTGTTTTTTTGTGAATTAACTTGCTGCCTCATGCCTCCAACGCTGTAGCAAAGCCATCTTCCCTGATTGGCCAAGGTGTCAGTTCAAAGACTTCCTGGTTCCCAGTTGCAAGGCTTAGGGAAGCCCTAACTTCTTTCAGCAGAGATTTTCCTCTTGTTATTTCCCCCTTCTCTGCTGTCTCCAAACTTCTCCCTGCCCATTCAAGAAAAGAAAGAGAGACTTCTGCTGCAATTGGCACCCCTCCCCATTCTGAGCTTCCTCAATCAAGTGCAGGACATTTTCTGTTTCAGTTGGAAGACCCGAGTTCAAATCGATCTGAATTCAGCAGGGTCCACAACCAAGTAAGTGCAGAAACACCCAAGGTTCATGATCTTTCTAGGTTCATCATTGCAGTTTAAATGTAGTGAGAAAGAAGGATCCCATTAAAAGACAACCATTTAAAATGAGACAAAGTCTGCTTCCACATAGGGATTTTTCCTTACCTAGAGAAGCCCCCCCCCATATTATATCATATTATATAACACTTATTCAAGGTGTGACAAGTGGCATTTATGGGGCTTCCCTTTTAATCTGGATTTTAAATAAACAAGTTCAAATTTGGCACAAAGAAGAATCTGTGGAGCAGCTTTGGGGAAGCAGCTGCACAGACACTTTCTCTTTCATCACTTTGTTAAGGGAGTGGAGTTAAATCCCATTTTCAAAGTGGCCTGTCGTTCTCTCCTATTTTGAGCCTTTAACTAGCTTTAACTAGCTTTCTCCTCCTTTCCCTAACAAACGGCACCCTAGAAGTCTTCCAGGTGTAATAAGGGGACAGGGGAGGAGTAGGTGGGTGGGGGCAGTAATGAGCAGTGCAAGAATATGGAATGTGTGTATACTGTTCTGACCCACTGCTTTTTGGCACACTGCTGGTCCCAGGATTGTGTAGACATTGTCACAGAAACTACAGCACATTCTTTCTGTTTACCAACTTTTTGAAACTTTAGCCTATCAAGGCTGTGAGGCCAGGATCGCCAAGGACGTTAATTGCCTGAGTTGCTTCCATTGATGAGGCCAACACTGAGCCTCAGACACAGATAGCTTGGACCAAATAACATCAAGATAACATAAGATGTGCCTGGCAACTCATCTGTAGGGTTACCAGAGTCTGAAATAACTGCACTGTACACTTGGGGTGGAGCCATACAGGTCCATGAAGGCAGGGGTAGTCAACCTGTGTACTTCCAGATGTCCATGGACTACAATTCCCATGAGCCCCTGCCAGCAAACGCTGGGAATTGTAGTCCATGAACATCTGGAGGACCACAGGTTGACCAATCCCTGCATGAAGGGACAGAATCCAGTGGTTTCTAATAAATCTAGGGATGAAGCCCAGTACAAAGCTGCATGTTTTTCATTCATGTATGGTGTTCACTTCAATAAATGACAAGAAAGAAATGGACTTGCTCTTTTCTTCTGTTTTTCTGGTTGGTTTGTGACCCTAATTGACTGTGAGACTGTTTCTGAAGACAGAGGAGGCCAAAATGCCACATTGAAGTATCCAGGGAAAGCAGAGACCCAAAGCAGATGAATGCAGCTATCCACTTACATTCAAGTCCCTCTAGCCCAGGACTAATATTCCCCATAAGTAAGGAACAGATCCTTCAAATGGTTTCTAGGATGGTGGCCTACAGATTGACTTCTGCAGTATCACTATTTCTGAACTACTTCTTTGCCACTCTTTCCCATACTTTCCGATACTGTAAACTTACTGAAGAAATTCAGAACTAGGGATGGATATGAACTACATTTTTGTGATTCAGTTTGTGGTTCATGGCTGAACCACAACACGAACCATGAACCCGTATGAACCAGGAGGTTGGTTCGCAAATTGACTCGATTTGGATCGGTTCATGAGCCATTTCAAATTCCAACCCATGCTTCTTGCTCCCTGCTGCTTTTCACTTGTGGAGCCACTCAGCTGTTGGGTTTAAATGGCTCTGAGCCATTGCACTCCCTGCTTTATGACCCCATGGCTTTTTGTGGAGAGCAGAAAGCAGTGGTTTAAATGCTCCCAGCTGAGCTGTTTTTCACAGAGAGCAGAAAGAAGAAGAAGAAGAAGAAGAAGAAGAAGAGTTGGTTCTTATATGCCACTTTTCTCTACCCAATGGAGGCTCAAAGCAGCTTACAGTCGCCTTCCCTTTTCTCTCCCCACAACAGACACCCTGTGAGGTGGGTGAGGCTGAGAGAGCCCTGATATCACTGCTCGGTCACAACAGCTTTATCAGTGCTGTGACGAGCCCAATGTCACCCAGCTGGCTGCATGTGGGGAAGTGCAGAATTGAACCTGGCAAGCCAATTAGAAGTCCGCACTCCTAGCCACTACACCAAACTGGATTTATACCCCTGCTTCTTGCTCTTCACAAAGGACAACAAAATTGTTTAAAGTTTAAGGTAGTTCTTCAATTCGTGAACATTGCTTTGAGAACCACAAACCAGCCAAAATTTATGATGAACTTGGTTCGTGCCCATTCCTATTCAGAACTTTTTTCTAGAATTCCTCATCAGAATTAAGAATCTATTGTCTGCACACAATAGATAATGCACTTTCAATGCACTTTTGAAGTAGATTTTCTTGTTCTGCACAGGAAAATCCATCTGCCAAAGCACATTGAAAGTGCATTATCCTGTGTGTGCAGACTAGGCCTAGGTGAGAACTAAGGCTGTTTTGGATAACTGCCATGTAAAACAACAGTACAGCATTAAAGGCGAAAGATTTATGCGATCTGAAAAGAAACCAGTACATATTTCATCTGATAATTTCAGTAAATCCACAATGAAAAGAAATTCCTCGCCTTGCCCCCAAAGACCTTATCCATACTGGAGGGAACCTGCAGTGGCCATTATGCTGTTTCCTCATAGCTCTGCATTTTATCTAATTCAGTGGGACCAAGCAGTTCATAAAAGCATTTGTCCTTTCAGCTCATATAAAGATTACTGTTAGCAAGGAAGCTTATGCCTTCCCAGTGGATATCCCCTGTTGGATAGAGATTAATTTACTGTATTTTGCTGCGTTTTGCAGACTGGTGCAGTGCAATTAGTGTTCAAAAGGCAGATTGCCTGCTTGTACTTTTAAAAGCAGAATGTTCTACCAAGTGGACTTTGCTAAATTCTTATCATCTCAGTGCTTATTCACTGGGTCCTTAGAGTTGGGATGTCAGTGATATGTTTGTTATCCTAGCAAGAAGGACTTTGATGATAGTTAAAGGAAGAAATTAGTATCTGCTAATTCTACAAAAAAAAATAGCTAAATTGTAATTCCATGTTGCATTTATTTCTTGCCACCTTAAAGTTTCTCCCTGTTAGGTAAAAATTTTCACTCCTTTTGTTGTGGTGCAATGTTATATGTTGGTGTTTATGCGGTGATATTATGGCCCACGGCTACAACCATAACTATACATTTCAAGTTCTACAACACTCTCCTTGGGTTATCTCCTTGAATGGGATACTTCTCTTTGTCTTAACCTGGGAACTGCCTTCTGATCCCTCCTTTCTCTTTCCTTGACCTTCCATGGAGTCACACATCTCTCAGGTCATTGGTGACAGGAAAAGCACTCTTTAAATTAGGTCCTTTCTATTCTTTTGATTGTAACCTGAATGTGAACGGAATCTACTTGAATAAAGGCAGGGTTCATTTTTGCAATGTACGTCTTGGGAGATTTATTTACTGCTTTCAGTATCATGCTTATATGATTGGGCAAACTCTGCTATGTTAATCAAATACCCCAATAATTAAATTGTGGAGTCTCTGATTTCTTGACCTGAAAGGTGGCATAGGCTTCCCTATCAGGCCCAATATCTTCCCCTCTGACTGTTTCAGATCACAAAAACGGCATGAGATAGGGAAAGGTTGAAGCCCCATGAACTCTTGTCCCGACAGAAATTGGGTGCTGCACACCAGGAAAAATGAGATAAAGATGCTAGCCCCCTGCTGGGACCTGGGGATTCCCCATATTGGCACCTCTCTGCCTATTTTGGGGGTTCAAGAAAGAGGAGAAATCCCCCAATCCTCCCCACCCGAAACTTGCGAAGTCTCCGTTCACAACTTCACAACCCGCAGATGTTGCCCACTACCACTGCGACTGCTCCCCCCAAAAAAACTTGCTGCAATGCAATAGCAACTCTGCATTTTGAGGGGGGAGTGGGCACGGTATGTGCAGGTGGCATCTGCGGGCAGGAGAGCTGAATATTGAGGTTCTGCAAGTACTGGAGGGGGGAGCAGGTGCAGCACCCGCTCAGGTTTTGAGACAAAACTCTACCATAGAGTTTTGCCCAAAAGCCAGAATGTTGCCCCCCATGTCTCTGATGTGCTGACATCATTTTTGTGTGATGTCAGCATGTCAGGGAGCTACCCGGACCATGCCTCTGTTCTTGTCCTAGTTCCGCCTGGCAACCCTAAACTGAGGAGAATTTGCAACCCTTGTTGGACTGATACACAGGGTATGAGTCTAGACCCAACCTATGAATACATAAAATTTGAATTGACCTCACCAGATTGATGTAGTGGTTAGGAGTGCGGACTTCTAATCTGGCAAGCTGGGTTTGATTCTGTGCTCCCCCACATGCAACAAGCTGGGTGACCTTGAGCTCGCCACGGCACTGATAAAACTGTTGCGACTGAGCAGTGATATCAGAGCTCTCTAAGCTTCACCCACCTCACAGGGTGTCTGTTGTGGGGAGAGGAAAGGGAAGGTGAATGTAAGCTGCTTTGAGACTCCTTCGGGTAGAGAAAAGTGGCATATAAGAACCAACTCTTCTTCTAATAAAGAGAAAAATGGCGAAGAACCGGAGATATGGCAAACTAGGGGCTGCAAATAAGTCCACTCAATGCAGCTAAAAGTATACTTTCAGTTCTGCCCTTTTAAAAATTTACTCTTGTACAGTCTGCTATTACAAGCTATAGATCTGAACCAAAGGCTATATTTGTGTAAATTAGACTCATTCCTAGTCCCCACTACAAATCATGAAAGGCACCTTTGAAATAAAACCAACCTCCCCCCTTTTTCTTAGCAAGCGCTAAAGAACAGCAACCATGTGGCAGATACATCAATTAAACAGGCACAGTTAATCGGAGTAAACTGAAACAGGATTCCGCTACTATATCATAAACCTTCCTCGCGGCTGCTTCTCATAATACATTCCTCCATCTTTCAGCCTCTTGGCATGTAATTTATACTTTCACTTAATGATGGGTAATTTATACTACCATTTATATAACCTCTGCATCCAGCTAGAAAACTTGGCTCCCTTTGTTCTTCTTTTTCCAGAGCTAGGGCATAATTACTGTTCCCAAGTCACAAAAGTTCCCACATAACAAGGGAAGCTGGTTAGAAGATAAATAAATCAACATGGAGATTAAAAAAAATCTCCCCCACACATTGTTCTTCATTTACTAGCCATAGATTCCCCCCACTACGTTTGCTGCTGTAAGTTTATGACCAGATAGCACATAAGACTGAAATGTGCAACCCTGCAACTCTTACTATAACTGCTCTCAAACTGGCTGCCACCCCAGATTTTGATTCTCTTCTGGTGTTCTCCCAAACTGTTTCCCTCCACACTCTCACTCACGGAACTATTTCATCTCCACTTTTTAGAAAACCAGACTTGTCTGTGAAGTATTTAACATGCTATTCTTTCTGATTGGCTCTTGATGCAAAATGAACACCAGTCATTTTTCTGCTAACATTCGGAACACTCTACATTTAAAGGCTTTTTTAGACGAAACTTTGCTGGATAAATGACGATTCTTAGACATCTTTGTAAATCAGATTGGTTCTTCATTTATATCTTCTTTTGGTTAGTTTAGATTTAGCTAAGTTTAGATTTCCAATGTGGCAAATTTTCAGTTCCTTTGTTCACACGTGTTCTTGTCAAAATCTTCTAGAACTCACTTCAGACCTTCATTAGGTTCATGTGAGGTCTTTCTAACCTTCAAATATTATTCCACATTATATATATGTGACATCAATGGCATCTTGTTGACTCCTAGCAATTCGTCCAGGTTGCTCCTCAAAACCATGTCCAAGACTAACAAATCAACGGCAGTTCAACAGTAAATATTTTCAGCACTGGAGTCTTCCAAAGAAGGTTATGAGAACTCCTAACTTTAGGCAGTACTACAAAACAATACCTGTTAGGGCAACATTGAAGGCTTACATGTCTTGCCTTACGGTTATTTTGGGAGTTAAGAATCAGGAGCTGATTGGTTAGTGTTTTACTATTTAGTTTTTAATTGACCTTGTGATACACATGTTATTTTTGTAAGCAGCTGTGAGCCTCCTTAGTTAGGGAGGGAAAGGCAGAGTAATATATTTTAATTACTTGGTTAAATTAATAATTAAATGAAATGGATTATCAGGCAGGAACATGAAGCAAGGTTGATGTCTTTAGATCCACAAATGTTGGGTCATTTTTGGAACTCAAGAAATGCTCAATGGTAAACATCTGGAGATGAAGAGATTCCAAGTAGAAATTCTTAGCCACGAAAACGCATATTACATACACAGCATGTAATTTTCCGTCTGAAATTTTAAAATACATTTGTTGAGTTTGTCAAAATCCATTATAATGTCAAAGACCGCAAACAGTCTGCTCCTGATAACAGATTAGTAATAATTGTTCTCATAGACTGTTTTGTTCCCATATTTTGTCTCCAAAAATATTGGGTTTCTGCTAGGCTTGCTTACAACAAATTGCCTACGTTTTCCATATGATTCATTGACACTGAAACATGCAAAGGTGCATGAATTACAGGTAGTATCTATGACTATATTTTTTAATGTAGCGTAGCTCTGGCAAGTCACATCATGAATGAGAAATTGAGAAATTACTCCACAAACTTACTGCAGATATGGAGCTTCCCTTTATGTCATCTCATTCAAATCCACAGTGACCGTTGGAGGATACAATTATACAAACAATAGACGAAGCTGAACAGCCATACATTCTTGAATTATTCGCATGCTGATCACTGAATCGAAGGACTGGACTAAATATTACATTGACAACTACAACATTGACAAGATGGTGGCTACATGCAGGGTAACCATCCACACTTTAAAAAGTCTTTTGTATTTACTGAGAAACGACAAAAGAAGTTTGTATCGCTCACGCAATGGGAGATTTATCCCTCCCGAATGCATGCCACCTCCTTTCTCTTTGTAACTGCAGCACACATAGCCATAGCATCCCCTGTCCATCTTTGTTGCATCTTCAAAACAACCCCATGGGACAACGATTGCCTCCATAGTAAAAATTAGGAGCATCCATAGACATGATTTTTATACAATACACTTAATCTGCCCTACTCCATGGGGCAAGTTGAGGACCTGAAAACAGAGGTCAGGGGGGAAATTGCAGCTGCTTTCCCCTGAATTCTGTGTCTGCAAACAGACAAGAACCAGTGTGCATCTAGAAAGCAGAAAACTCCCATTGGACATGTGATACAAAGTCCTTATGTCTTTCCCCAACAAACACAAGGTCCTTGTAATATGTACATGGAGCCTCAGGCACGAGGCGTATGTGAGCCCTCTTGTGCCTGTCAGTTTTACCTTGAAAACACTCTTTAATTTTCCCCAAGGGGCTCATACCCTGGTTTCAGAGTCCTGTTTGGAAGGAGAAAAATTCTAAAAGTGTCGGAAAGGCATTTCCAGGGGAGAATCAGCTGGTGCAGAAGGGTTAACCACTGACATCACTGAACGAATTCTCCTTTGTTTATGACCCCCTGCCCTTATATTAGCAGTACAAGGCAAATTTGGGGGGTAGAAACATCAAGAGTTCTTCCTAATGTAGTTATTTCCTTAGTAACTAAGAAAACACACGTGAGTTTCTCCAAGTTTCAACTCAAGAATTTGTTAAGTGTCACAAGGCATAACAACCATCTATGATGGTAGTTTTCTTTTTAAACAACCCGCAAACAAACCCCATATTGGGTCTTTGTGGGTAGCCATTTCATATGAAATTAAGGTACCAAGGTTTTGTGGCTTGGCTGCAAAAAGAGATATTTATAAAGGAAAATGTGTCCTGTTCTCAAGGTCCTGTAGTGGGAACTTACAGACAGGTCCCTACCATGCCTTTTACGAGCAAAATCTTTTTCCCTCCTCTGCACTCAGCATTCAGCTTGAGGAAGTATCCTGTGACATGCAAAAGGAGCTGCAACTAATAAAAACAACACAGTACTTTTTCTGTTTAGGAGTTTTCCCTCCAGAATACTTTTGGTCCAACTAGATGATAATGATGTCATTGATCTCTTAATATTTAAAAATCTAAATTCACTGCTGAGAGAAGATTCAGACCAGATCATTTCTGCATCAGAGTAACCCCTGCATTGGCATTTTTAAAGATCTAAAGAAAACAAATAATTCCATACCAAAAGCCCCCTACTTGAGAGGAAATTCAAATTTCATGCCCACTTACTATGAGATTTCCAAATCCTATAAGATGTCAATTTTTAAATTTGCATTGGATGTTAACTTGAAGTTTCTTTGTGAGGAATCCCAGCATTCACTCCCACTCCCTGTCCACCGTAAAGCCTGCCATTTTGTGTTGTGGCTCCATTAACATGTCTTCACCTCCCCTCCCTCTGATATGACGTCTCCTTTAATTTTTTATTTATTATTTATTTATTATATTTATATACCGCCCTCCCCGGAGGCTCAGGGCGTTTTACATTGAACTTATGAACCATACATAAAACAATTTGCATTAATCATCAAACAATAATATTAACAACAGTGGTTATAATAACAATGAATGATACAACAAATAAAGTTGTAACAGTACACAATACAATATAACAGCACATTTCAAAATGTTTTTTGCATTACGATAAGATTAAATAACATCGTTAGAATTTATCCACAAAACCAGACTTTTCTAATTTTCCTGCTGTTTACAAATATTCCCTTTCTTGTACCTCATGGCTAAAAGTGCTGTTTTAAACTCAAGGAAGATAAATAAGGGCAGCACTGGAGATCGTACATAGTTGTATTTTGTTCTATGCCAGCTTTCTTCTCCCTCCCCTAATCCTTTGTGTAGTTTTAATTTTTTTTAAATGCCTTCTATATACTGCTGTTATGTGTGTAATTACAGAACTGTTTGAAAAACACATCAAAAAACAAAGAAGGGGTGCTTGGAAACTTTGTTAAGGGGAGAACGGCTTCAATGGAAAGTAATGCTTTAAATTCTCAGCACGAAAGTGAGCATAATATTTCTGTGAGTGCCCCACATTAATACCCAAATCACATACTGAAATAACTGTAACAAAATCTGCCGGCGAAAAATGCGCCATGTACAGTAAATCGAAATCCTACTTAATGGTGCATATATGACCTCACTCACAGAGCTAAACTGAACTTAAAAGAAGCAGAATTAAATAATTTGAAAAACTGATGAAATTGTAGCTTGCTTCTTGCATGTATAAAAATCCAGCTAATGTAAAGACACTCAAAAGATTGGGAGTCAAAGCACCATTTAACCAATCCCAATTGGAAATCAAAGGTGCCCCTAACATTGCGATTGACAGCTGCACAGAGAAGGGGTTGGGAAAATGCAGTAATCAGGAATGATTGCTTTGCAATGAATTAACACAAATAGAACTGGTTTTTTTTAAGGTTAACTTCTTGCGAACGGGGGGAGGGGACAGGAGATGGATCACGGATGTCAAAATAGCGGAGACATGCGGGTTTGACATGTGACTATGTAATAAACGTTACCATACATGCGCAAAATAAAAGAATTAAATAGCGAATTGCATGATTTGAGTCTGCACCCAATTCTGAAGCAAATGCAGAGATCATACAGTAGACGACATCCTGGAAATGTGTAGAAAACCGTGAACAAAAAACCCTGCTGTGGAATGACTGTCGAAGACTCAAATAATCCTTTGGGAACTCAACACACAGGGAAAAGAGAAGGAAGTTTGTACTGCAGAAATGGTCCAAGTTATGAACCAGTGTCCTGTCTTTTACCCTAAGGCACCACTGTTCTTCCTAAAACTGGCACTGGCCTTTCATTTTGCCCAGTCCTACCCATGGGATGACTTTGCACTGGTGTGGCATAGAGATCCCTATTACTAGAAACAGGAATGGGATTCTTCTTCTGCACAGGCACTTCTCTGTATGGTTGGGCAATGATGAGAAAAATTCAACGGAGTCCCATTTTATTCAGTGGGGCTTACTCTTGAAAGATGCTCTTACACTCAAACCACACATACAAAGTTACTCTAAGCTATGCTGTCAGTTAAAGGGTACTAACTTACTGGCAACTTACTGGGAGGCAGCAGACTGAGTTGGGTGGCATCCACACATCTGAATATTGCTCTATCATGGTGCTGTAGCTGTCCTTCATAACTAGATTTTTCTCCGCAGAGAAGAAAATCCAGTTGCCAATGATGGCTCTATGGGAGAAGAAGAGTGCAATACCAAGGATGCAGAGATATCACTCGGAATACTAAAGAGTACTAAAGATAGGATCAATAGGCTAGGATAAGATTGTGCTGCCAGTCAGTGCAGTATAGCGGTTCAAAATGTCAGACGATTACTTTAGCAAACCACATTTGAATTCCCACCATGACCTTGGGCCAGTCACAAACTCTCACAACCTATCCTATCAGGGCGGTTGTGAGGATGAAACCGGAAAGGAGACCAATGGGAGCCACTTTTGGTCCTCATTGGGGAGAAAGGGGGGTATACATAAAGGACGAGGGGAATAATGACTCAAACACAAACAAAGAAATCAACCAACTCTAGATGTTAAAATTGGGCACATTTCAATCAAGTGTCGCTTTGTAGTAAATCACCTCAGAAGACGGTTCTGTCTTCAAGGCATCAGTATTCAGCTCACCCACTCTGGATGCTGAAGCAACAAGGATCTATATTCAGTTGGATTCTGTTTCCAAAAAAAAAAAAAAGTTTGAAGTATAAAGGTGCTTCCTTAGTTATACAGAGTTTGTCGAAGAATCAAAAGTGCAGGAAGGTCTAGTTTGACTCAGCACTGCTGCTGTCACTCAAAATCTTTCCCCTCAGGAAGTACCTTCTGTTCCATGGGCCATCTTCCTAAGACTGTCATTCCTAGCAGTGGCCCAAGAGGCTTTATGTATACTCTGTCTTGAACCCTAATGCGGATGCCGGCAGATGTAGTGGTTTGGTGTAGTGGTTAAGAGCAGCGGCCTCTAATCTGGAGAGCCAGGTTTCATTCCCCCCACCTCCATATGCTGGGAGACCTTGGGCTAGTCACAGTCTTATTAAGAGCTGTTCTCATAGAGAAGTCCTGGCAGGTTTTCTCAGCCCCACCTTACCTCACAAGGCGTCTGTTGTGGGGAGAGGAAGGGAAGGCATGTGTAGGCCGCTTTGCGACTCCTTTGGGGAGGGAAAAGCGGGAGACCACAAAACAACTCTTCTCTCTCTTCTTCTCTACCTACCAACAGCTTTAGGAGTGGGCTGGCTGTAGAGTTGGATTTACTGCTGCCAGCGTGGAGACATAAGCCTTGCTAAGCAAACTGACAGGGAGAAAAAGTTAGAAGCAGCAAGAAAGCAAAATCTCTGCAACAACACAAGAGATGCTAGGGCTGTTAGGAGAAGTGTGAGTCTCTGTGGGGCACTGCTGCAGTCTAGTGA
Source organism: Paroedura picta (assembly GCF_049243985.1). NCBI lineage: Eukaryota > Metazoa > Chordata > Lepidosauria > Squamata > Gekkonidae > Paroedura > Paroedura picta. The sequence continues at coordinate 44,627,079 of NC_135370.1, read as the reverse complement.
CATTTCACCAAACACGGAGCAGGAAGAACATCAGTTAAATTCTTGAAAGACAGATTGTGAATCTCCTTCACCTCTCCCAGAAGCCACAGCAATGGTCTTTTTACCGTGGTTGTGCGATTAAGGGCAGATTACATTGTCTTAAATTTCAGGGAATAGCTTTTATTGATCTACACATCTGAATCTCATTGTCAGAACTATACAATTTAATTTCTTGCCTACTTCCAGAATAAGTCAAATATTAGATGGCACTGTTAAAAGCAGTACTTCCACACATACTGCCTCATATCTATGAGTAGTCACAAATAGTGGAAGATCCTGGATATTTACCAGACTAAAAATAGTAAGAAAATTCGCTGTGTGTTAAATGTGAACTGTAGTTGTACTGTTAACACCAAAATACAGCCTCCCATCTCCAAACATACAGTAGTTACTACAAGTCATAGAAGAAGCCTCTAATATAGGAAGCCACTAGCTAGTTGGGGAAAGTGGTTTCTAATAATCACACCGGGAGTCTCTTTTTGAGTTAATTAGTGTACCTGTATCCTCTTAGAAAATCTTGCAGGACACAAGGTTAGAAATAGGATTCAAAATTGCATTGGGAAAACAGAGAAGTGGGGGAGGTAACAATTAACCAATGGTTTAACTACTGCAGTGGGAGATTCCTAAATTATGGCTGCCTGCAAATTGCTCCCTTCATGGTAGAAATTTGTTCCTGAGGACCAGGAAAGTAGCTAGATGTGCATGATGTTATGTCGTGAAGGAAAAGAGGTCTAACGTTTAGAGCAGGACTTATTCTCAGTTCAGCGTTATTAAGTTATTCTCAAAGAACTTATTTTTCTGTAGCAAGAGGTTTCCTGGGTGTTATGCACCCGGAGTCTTTTGCAGTGAAGCATTCCTTTTCTGTAGAGAGAGATTGTGAAATTCAAACATGCCAGAGCATTATGCCTCTTCAGTGCTTTAGGCCTGATCCTAGAAGTTGTTATTTTTTGGGGGAGGGGGAGGGGCAGACAGGAGCATGCCAGGGGTGAGTCATTGGTATGTAAAAGGCATTGAGTACATGCACAGAATATATCCTTGTACACAGGCAAGTTGAAGCAAGATGGCTTCCAATTAATGACTGCAAAGAGGTGTCAGGCTAAATGAAACTGGTCATTAATTTCTCTGCTTTGCCCATGGCTCAATGTACTCCTGAGGCAAAATCCAAGCTGCATTATAGAAGCAAACCCAAAACAGTAAAAATATTTTCTGTACAAAGTTCTTATTAATGTGCACATTAAAGCAGACAGAAACAAACAAGAAAGAAGCAGAAAGTCTAGGGAAGAAAGTGTATGGGTCCATGCCTGAAAGGGAAAAAAAAGAGGGGATTGATTCTCTTGTCTTACTACTTTCTGCCCCACATTCCTTCCCAGGCAAAAACTGCTTCCACATTTTCCCTTGTATCTCCACAACAAAAAAGCCATATGCTTACTTTTTTTAAAAGATAGGGAAAGACAGGACATATTTCTGAAGGGGCATTGTCCCCACATGCCCCCTGTAGCTCTAGGCCTGTTTATCACATTCTCTGTGTGCTTTGCTTCTGTCCCTGTCTCATCTTGCCTCAGAATTATTCAGATCATTTAAAAATGCCGAGCTGTATTTTAACAGGATTGGCATCTGTTCCACTGGCAAACTCTGAAGCAGAAACATTAGTAGAGCCAGCCAATCGTATCACATGGAACAAGATCACACCAGCACAGTGCAACAAAATGTATGACATGTTCTTTAAAATGCAAACATAATTAGGAGACACTGTCCCAACATGATCCATCATTTGAGCAGGTTATTATAAATCTGTCTTAGTACAAACAAGCTTAAAATACACTCCGTCACTTATTTTTAAAGCTGGCTTAATGCTGAATGTTTCAGAAGCTAACCACTGGCACTCCTCTAAACTACTATGGGAATGTGTAGTCTAGTGTTGTATGTTTTAAGATGTTTGGTTTAGTCTAAAGCAGACAGAATATGTGTTTTAAGTTTAACTGCTTAATTGTTTCTCGTTACATAACTCAGAAAAAAAAAGGTTGGCTGTACTACCGTTTGTAATTTCAGATTAACAATGAATGAATGAATGAATGAATGAATGAATGAATGAATGAATGAATGAATGAATGAATGAATGAATGAATGAATGAACGAACAATTTTTTCTGTGGATCAATAATCTTCAGCCCTAGTACACTCTTGACACAGCTTTTATCTCAATACGGGACTTTCTCATGTTGGGACCAAAGCTGTGCCAAGCAGGGCTGGTTTATCAATGTACCAAATGTAGCACATGCTATGGGCCCTGCAGTTCCAGGGGCCTCGCATAATGTCTTCTTCCCATGGATCAGGGCCATAGCCCTCTCCTCCCCTCTTTTCCCTCTTTAAGGACACCCTTTCCACTGTGGGGGGCCCCCCTCTGCCCCCAGCCTGGTTGCTCCCACTGCAATTGTACTCTGCTAGAGCCCCCCAAATGCTTAACCTGGCTCTAGTGCTACTGACCCCGCAAATCCTTAAAGCACTACTGGTGCCAAGGGTCTGCTAAAAGTCAAAGGTTTTATGACCAGATGTAAAGCACATCAGTCTTCTCTCTTAAAGCTTCACCTAATGATTTTCTTTAATCTTGAAACTGATTTGTAATATAAAGTAGCCATTTTATATTTTATATTCATTCCTTTGTCTCTGCTATTTTGGCATCATTTTAGTTTTCCCTAGACATTTAGCATATTGCCATATGTTAAAAAATCACACTTATTTCTTATATTCTTGTCATGATATGCTTCTATTGGGGACATGAGCAGAGAGTTTGAAGGACTCTGTTTATTCTGATGAGTAAACCATATTCTGAAATGTCCATCTCTAATTATATGACGTCTTTCTTGAATTACAATCATTTAAATTTATTTCTTTATCCATAAATATTTGAGTAGACCTTCTAGGTCTGACATTTGGTAATATCCTTATCCATTTTTCCTCTTAATATTTGTGAAACAGCCGTGTGGGTGGACTGTCCTGGCTGTCTGAGATGGAATAGAGCCAATTTGGGTGCAGCCGGCTTTGTTCTCCAGCTCCCGCCTTCCTTCCCTGGACACTAGCCACTTTGTTCTCAGACACCTGAGAGAGAAACACAGAGACACAGAGAGCCCTGCCAAACCGCAAACGACCCCTCATTACCTGCTATGGCTCCAGCTGTGTGTGTGTGTGTGTGAAAGAGAGAGAGGCAGACAGACAGAGATAAACTGCAAATGAGCACCAAACTACAAACAACCCTTGCTTCCCTATCAGGAAGGAGTCCTGATTACCTCCTATGGTGCCTGCTGAGAGAGAGAGAGAGAGAGAGAGAGAGAGAGATCTGTGCCTGTCAGTGTCCCCTGGATCCTAGTGTCCATTTGCATTCCTGGTTCCAATGGGTTTTCTTGCTAGTAATTTTATATTTGTTCATCTGATTTGTCTTGCTACTTTCCTTACACACAGAATCCCAGTTTCTAAAGCAGAACACCATGGCAATTTTAATACACAGCAGAACTTTGAAACTATTTAAAAATACCTATATTTTCTTTTTTTCCAACTGCATAGCAGTAATCGTGTTGCAACCGAGGATGTTTTCATTGCTATTCAATATCTGTGTTCTCTTTTGTTTAACAACAACAAAAGTAAAACCTTTAAAATATAATTTATAAGAAAAAAATTAGCAGTGCAAGCTGAAGCCGAGTTTGATTTCGGTGAACTTCTAAAGGTATGGCTGTGTTTAGGATTGCACTGAAAGTGACTTGAGAAGAGATACAAATGGGAAGCTGAAGAGATACAAATGGGAAACACTGTAGGAATGGTATGTAATTTCTGAAAGGTGTTTGTTCAAGGTTTGTGGAAAATCCACCAACTAAGATTTCCATCTGCTTCCTTTGTTCTGCCCCTCCTTTCGGTCATTGCTACCAGTTAGTTCCTAGCCCTGTCTCTTCTTGTTTTTTGTTGCTGCAACAAAGCTCCTCCACTGTTCATAGACTGTCTTCTGCATATTGCCCCTGCTTGTGCCCATTAAGCAGTTCTGAGCCTTCAGGCCTCTTACCGACAGATCACCTTTTGACTACAAATCCCCCCGGTGGTTTATACCATGCCATCTCATATAAAATGCAATAAAATCCATAAAAGGTCAGTAAAGCACCATTTAAAAACACAGTAAAAATCAATAAAAACCAATGCAAATCACTAAAATACCATACACACACACAAATAAGATAAAAGTATTCAAAAAGTAGCCCTCCACCTGCCACTCCATTTCTTATTGATCTAGCTCAAAGACCCTCTCCAAGCCTCAGGCTATTCTCTGCAATCAAAGCATAGCTCTTCTAGCATTAGAAAACAGGATTCTGGTGAATTCTGCATCATTGAAAATATCCACTTCCTGTATTTTCCAGTCCCCAGGGGAGGGACATTGGTATATCAAAAGCATGAACCTGCTTGCTTTTTTGTTCAGCAAGACTGGCGGTTTGTGCTATAGCACCAGGACATGCTATCCCTACTCCACTGTCGCTCCTGAAAAGTGAAAAGTGGATTCAACAAAGGTTATACAGCTTTTGATGACAACTCTCTAGACATCACACAGAAATATTCTTCTGGTAAAAATGGCAGCAGTACTAAAAATACACAAAATCTAAAGGTAGCTGCAGTCATCAATTCAGACGCAGACAAAGGGAACTATTTCCTGAAGTGCCAGAACACATATCACCCTGAGACCACAGTGAGAGAGAAACACATTCACACACCACAGAGATTGTGTTTCTATTCTGTTAACCCACATTTGGGCCTACGTTGAGTGACAGTCACAGTTGACACGACCCTCCCAGGCATGGTAGCTGGTTTACTCATGCTGACGACATGGCAATCTAAAGCAGCAAAATACATGCACAAAATGGTGCCTATGGAATTTGAGCACACCACTGAAAATGTCTGGAATCCACTATTTGCAGGGGCGTGCTAAAGACAGTGTTCTATGCATGCAGTTGTTCCTCATATAACAGCTTCCTTTGACAGCAGTGATGGCTTGTTGTCAGCACAGCCAAGTGGCTATGATGCTCTGCAGCTTCGCAAAGGAGCCCTAAATTAGCCCTGCATTATTAGAAGAATACTTTATTCTATTCCTATTATCTTGTTTGTCATGCGGACGCCATTGATCATGGTTTATCCTTTTCAATGAGCATTCACCAAAGGCACAACAGTTGGCTAGCGCTATCAGGCTTGTTTTTTGAAACACAAATGCAGCCAATAAATAGGGTTAGAACTTGGGATACATACTTCAGCTCAGACAATTAACAGGTGCATTAACGAGGTAACTGTACGTCATGAGGTTATTGGCCAAGGCCATCACATCAATCACAGCCCCTCAAAATTCAAAAGCAGGGTAAAAAGAGCACATTTGCTCTCTGGTTTGCTATATCCCCAGAAGCTGATAATGTTTTCTTTGGCAAAGCATACAGATACTTCTCCTGCCCGTCACCATCTGTCCACAGAACAGACACATTAGTAAAAATGAAGTGGGCATTTTTTTTAAAAAGCAAGCCTATTTTAATTCCCATGTTTTAATAGGTTTGCAATAATGGAGAGGGCAAACACATTTTTAAAACACGTAAAGCAATACGCCTTTTGAGAACGGAGACTTTATTTTTCTTTCTTTTTTCCTAAACATATAAAATATATGCTGCCTCAACAGCTGGTTGGGTCTAGTAAAGATGCCAACAGATGTTAGAAATAGAGTGTTCTGCCCATTTTTGAACATTCTGTTGAGCCAGCTAGGTTGGAAAGGCTCCATCCTTCTGTTCTGAAGGCCCAAGTCATTGGCTTCTGCTTAGCATGCCGAACACTTTTAGTCTAAGAGGGCAGATGGAATCAAAGCCGCTGTTAATTGTTGGCACTGGGGGTTATTAAGGATGTCCTCCAAGTGCTTATTGCCCTCTTAAGGCCCAAGTTAGATGGTAAGTATTTTGTCATTCCCTTGAGAATTTCTGACTTGAATGCTGTTTTAAATCCATTAGCATTTTCTCACACTGCTCTTTCCATTCCAAATGTCCAAGTGCTGAGCGTGTACTCATTGTGAACTTTGGCCTGTTCCTATGATTGTTGGCACTATTACTTCACAAAACAAGTAAGAGACATACAAGGAGATGGAAAAGTTCAGTTGCTTGAGAATAAAGCAGCTAAGTAATGAGTCTGTCCGTTTTTCTTAGGAGTTTGTATCCTAGGTTAACATTATACTCAATTTAAGGTCTTTAGAAAACATAAAAATTGGTTCTTATGCCCTTATTTTTTACTGCCTGGTCTCAGCATGGCTAACAATTGCCTTTCCTTTCTCTCACCACAAAAGACGCCCTGTGAAATAGGTGGGGATGAAAAAGCTCTGAGAGAACTGGGACTGGCCCAAGGTCACCCAGCTATCTACATGTGGAAGAGGAATGCGGAATCAAACCCAGTTCTCCAGATTAGAGGCCACTGCTCTTAAATAAACTCTTGACAGTTTTATAGAAGAAGAAAAGTTGGTTCTTATATGCCGCTTTTCTCTACCCGAAGGAGTCTCAAAGCGGTTTACAATTTCCTTTCCTCTCCTGACAAAAGTCCCCCTGTGGGGTGGGTGAGGCTGAGAGAGCCCTGATATCACTGCTCGGTCAGAACAGCTTTATCACTGCTGTGGCGAGCCCAAGGTCACTCAGCTGGCTGCATGTGGGGGAGTGCAGAATCAAACTCGGCATTCCAGATTAGAAATCCGCACTCCTAACCACTACACCAAGATGGCTCTAAGCTTATAGGGGTGGTGGTGAATGGTAATGGGGGCAAAATTCTGAGGGGGGCTAGATTCCCTTTGGGTCTAACCAAAATGGGCAAGTAATGTGGTTTGGCTTTGTATGACTTTGGTTGGGTATGAAAGGTATGACTACACAGGAGAAATCTCTGCCATGGTAGGTCTCAGCAGCCTTGAATGCTAAGTAGTCAGGGATTAGAAGATCGGAAAGACAATCTGCAGAGGAAAAAGGAATGAAAGAGGAAGGAGTTGGTCTTTGTATGTCGCTTTTCTCTACCAGGAGTCTCAAAGTGGCTTACAATTGCCTTCCCTTTCCTCTCCCCACACCAGACACCCTGACCTATTATGCACGGCAGCCGCTATGCTGGGAGGCCGCTGTGTTGTTCTGGCAGGGCAGGATGCCCCACTGTTCCCCACGTACGCACGGGGGCAGGGCTCCCCGACGTATGCCGACGCCCTGGCATAGCACACGCACACATGCTGCACCGGGGCTGGGAAGCCCAGGATGCTGCCCTCAGTGGCAGCAGCCGGGGGGGGAGTGGGGAGGGGCTGGGCCCCCACCGAACACTACGGTGGAAACAGGGGGATGCCCCTGCCTGCTCCGCACCTCCGCAGAGCTCGCAGGGGTGTGCGGTGTCCCTATAGGGACACTGTAGGTTGGGGCCGGGCAGGCCAAAAGGCCTGGCGCTGGCAATTATGCACAGTGCCGGCCCACCCCAGCCCCTGGCTGCGCCCGCGGTGTAATAGGACCGCAGAAGTTCCTGCGTTCTGATAACATGAGCCTTCCGTAGCCCTGGGCTGGGCCATGCTTGCGCTGGCGGCGAGAGGGTGCATAATCGGGGATTTTCCCTGATGCCCTGCCTCCGCCAGCGTGGGCATTCTGGCCCATGCATAATGGGTCCCTGTGTGGTAGGTGAGGCTGAGAAAGCTCGGTCATATTACGGCTCGGTCATATGGTTTGCTCACCTGTGAAGGCAGTCTTTGAAGATCCTTCTCTGGGTTCCCTCCCTTCTGAGATTAGATTATGATGACTACTGAGAAGCCCTTTAATGCCCCTTCCCCTCACCATGATAGAACTTCCTCTGCTGGGCCCTCGGTTGTTATCTTTTAAGTGCCAGATAAAAGTCAACACTTACGGTCCATGTTTAGGTCACTTAAGGAACTTTCTTCCCTCCTCCTTGTTGCTGCTCATCCCGTTGCGCTCCCACAAATTTGCTTGTACTCCTGCCTGGTTTTAAGCCATGCTTCAGTTTTATATTGGTATTTTAAGGTTCTGGATCATAACATATGGTTTTGTTTCATTAATGATTTATAAGCTGTCTTGGTGGAAAAGCAGTGAGGAATATTTCAAAATAAATAAAATTTCAGGTAGGATAATGGGAAGCGAGTGTATTTGTAAACGCTGTCAAACAATGATTGCCCTTCTGTTTATCATTTCCAGAAACTGTAAATGGATTATCTAGGTCCCTTGTTGAGTTTCCAGCTCAGACTGGGTAAGATGCCTCCTCTAAGCAAGTGACAATCTGATCTTGAGCTCTAGAGGCTTCATTACTTCTTGGTTTTAAAAAGTTTGGCACTTCAGTGAGAGATATAATTGTCTGCCCTTCGGGATCCCTGGTTTTGTCAATATTTAACGGGAATGAAAATAACTTCTCTGGCTTCGCTTCGAAAGGCAGGATTGTACATATCCTAGAATTTGTTGCAGACACAGGAGCGCTGCAGCATCTGATACTCAGGTATCAGCAAATAGAATCTCTGAATGGAAAAAACAACGGTTTGATACAGATGTCTATTAAAACGATATGATTAGGGCCTGATGAACTCAAGAGCTGGAGAAAGAGGGCAGGATGGGGCCATAATTTCCAGTGATTAAATCATGGAACTTCAGTGCCTTGCATACCTCATTAGCACTCTCCAGAAGGAGCAGAAGCAGAATAAATTATGTACAGTATGTAAACACAAGACCAGATTTTTCCTCAGAAGTTCTGTTTTGGGCCTTCCTCATCTGATACGTAATGGGAGAACACATATAACGGACTTTTCAGCCCTTCCATTTGAAACTCTGAGGCCTGCTTGTCCCCCTTGTTTATGGTAGTGCTAGTGCAATTGCAATTTTTAGTCAGAACTTGAGCTTGTTATTATATTCAACTGGCTTTCTGACTTCCGGCTCTCCCGGCTTTCCCCTCTATTTTATAGTCTACTTATATTGCTGCTACGATTGTAAGGTGGTGTTTTTTTTTTTTTTACATTGTGGAACTTCACTGAAAGGCATGGATAAAAGTATTTTCACCAACAAAAATAAACAATAAAATGTGTCTACGTTATTTGCACAATTTATAAAAAGACAGGTTTTCTGATACTCTTGCCTAACAAATTAGATCCAGACAGAGAGAAACAGACCTATCCAATGGGAATACAATAAATATATTCATAAAAGAAAGAAAAGTGTCCTTTTTTGTAGTTTTCCTTATTTCTTTATTCTGTAGGACTTCTGTCAAAACGGAATCCAGGTAATATCGGTTTTCAGTGAGATTCTTGACACGTGTCAATACAGACCGGTATCCCCATACCCAGGGGTAGTCAAACTGTGGCCCTCCAGATGTCCATGGACTACAATTCCCATGAGCCCCTGCCAGCAAACGCTGGCAGGGGCTCATGGGAATTGTAGTCCATGGACATCTGGAGGGCCGCAGTTTGACTACCCCTGCCCATACCTATGTGAGCCTGTGGACAGTATTATATTATTATTATATACTAGCAAGAAAGCCCATTGCAACCAGGAATGCAATGGGCGCTAGGACCCAGGGGACACCAGGAGGTGCTTTTTTTTTCTGCTGCGTGGAGCTGTGAAAGGCTCCTACAGGGTTTTTTTTTTCTGCTGCTTGGATCTGCGAAAGGCTCCTACAGGGTTTTTTTTTCTGCTGCTTGGAGCTGTGAAAGGCTCCTGCAGGGTTTTTTTTTTTCTGCTAGCTCTCGTGGGCGTGCCGGCTTGGAGCTCCTACAGGGGTTTTTTTTCCTGCTGCTTGGAGCTGGGAAAGGCTCCTTCAGGGTTTTGTTTTCTGCTGCTTGGATCTGCGAAAGGCTCCTACAGGGTTTTTTTTTCTGCTGCTTGGAGCTGTGAAAGGCTCCTGCAGGGTTTTTTTTTCCTGCTAGCTCTCGTGGGCGTGCCGGCTTGGAGCTCCTACAGGGGTTTTTTTTCCTGCTGCTTGGAGCTGGGAAAGGCTCCTTCAGGGTTTTGTTTTCTGCTGCTTGGATCTGCGAAAGGCTCCTACAGGGTTTTTTTTTCTGCTGCTTGGAGCTGTGAAAGGCTCCTGCAGGGTTTTTTTTTTCCTGCTAGCTCTCGTGGGCGTGCCGGCTTGGAGCTCCTACAGGGGTTTTTTTTCCTGCTGCTTGGAGCTGGGAAAGGCTCCTTCAGGGTTTTGTTTTCTGCTGCTTGGATCTGCGAAAGGCTCCTACAGGGGTTTTTTTTTTCTGCTGCTTGGATCTGCGAAAGGCTCCTACAGGGTTTTTTTTTCTGCTGCTTGGATCTGCGAAAGGCTCCTACAGGGTTTTTTTTTCTGCTGCTTGGATCTGCGAAAGGCTCCTACAGGGTTTTTTTTTTCTGCTGCCTCTCGTCGGCACGGCGGCTTGGAGCTCCTACAGGGGTTTTTTTTTCTGCTGCCTCTCGTCGCGCTAGCGGCGAAAGGCTCCTCCGGGGGTGTTTCTTTTTTTTCTGCAGCTTCTCGGCGGCTGGAGTCTTGTGTTGTGTTTGCGGCGGGGGCTTCCTTGGGGCCGGCCTGACGCGGTGAGAGACGCTTCGCGCCTCTCACCACGTCAGGCCGGGAGCAACTGCGAGCCGCGCTGAGCGCGGCTCGCAGTTGCTGGGGCTGGGAATCGGAGGGACCAATCGGCAGGCGCTTCGCGCCTGCCAATTGGTCCCTCCGATTGTCTGTCGTGAGGAAGGGTCCAATTCGGACCCTTCCTCATCACGGACAGAGCCCTCCTCAAGGCCCCTTAACCATTTATTTAGTCCGTGGCGCCCGCGGCGCCACGGGCGGTGTACAGATAAGGACTTGTCACTGATGAGATTCTTTCATCTCACTGAAAACGGATATTAACTGGATTCCGTTTTGACAGAAGTCCTACAGAATAAAGAAATAAGGAAAACTACAAAAAGGACACTTCTTTCTTTTATGAATATATTTATTGTATTGCCATTGGATAGGTCTGTTTCTCTCTGTTTGGTTTAATTATTAGACCGTCCTTCTTACACTCTTGTATAACAAATTAGATCCTACAGGATCAATACAGTTGTGTCCCTAGTGCCCACGAATTGCCTGGGAAAGTACAGATTCAAATGAGTAGCCGTGTTGGTCTGAAGTAGCACAATAAAATCAGAGTCCAGTAGCTCCTTTAAGACCAGCAAAGATTTATTCAAGGCGTGAGCTTTTGAGTGCAAGCACTCTTCGTCAGACTAAGAACTGACCATCATAACAGTAGGAATATATAAGCAAAAGTTAATCGTGTTACATTAGTAAACTGGATGCTGTGACACAGTTTACTAATGTAACAAGATTAACTTTTGCTTACATATTCCTACTGTTATGATGGTCAGTTCTTAGTCTGACGAGGAGTGCGGTAAAGGTATCCCCTGTGCAAGGACCGAGTCATGTCTGACCCTTGGGGTGACGCCCTCTAGCATTTTCATGGCAGACTCAAGACGGGGTGGTTTGCCAGTGCCTTCCCCAGTCATTACCATTTACCCCCCAGCAAGCTGGGTACTCATTTTACCAACCTCAGAAGGATGGAAGGCTGAGTCACAACCTTGAGCCGGCTGCTGGGATTGAACTTCCAACCTCATGGACAGACAGTTTCAGACAACATTTCTGCTGCCTTACCACTCTGCACCACAAGAGGCCCTTTCGAAAGCTTATGCCTTGAATAAATCTTTGTTGGTCTTAAAGGTGCTACTTTAAGCACCTTTAAAGTGCTTAAAGTACTTTAAGTACTTTACTGATTTTACTGGGAAAGTACAGTTAATATTCTTAACTCTGAACACATGAAACTCCCTCCCAGTCAGCCACTGGTCCCATCAAGTTCAGCACCGACTATTCAGATTGGCAGTCGCTCCCTGAGATCTCAGGCAGAGAAACACCTGCCACCTGATCTTTTAGCTGGAGATAGTTATTTGAACCTAGGACCTTCTGTGTACTGAACAGGTGCTCTACCACTGAGCCATAGCACATTACACATGGTGTATTGAATGCAGTTTTTAGAGTGCTGCATCTTGAGAGCTCGAATCGTTTGGCTTTTTAACAGTGCTCCAAATACCCTATAATTCCTGGAATAGATGTGAGACATACATTGTATTTTCTTGCTGTGATAAGCATACAATACTTCCAGGCATTAGCTCATGGATTCCAAACTATCTTAGGGGGTCATCTCTGTATATAAATCGCCTGATTCTGTTCTAAAGAGCCAATAATACTTGATGTTATTAAAACAAGAGCGGGGGGGGGGGGAATCCCTGTTACTAGATACATTGTGTGGTTTCATTGATTAATGTATATCAGGAAATTTGCCTATCTGTATATGATCTGTTGTATTATTTTAACGGTAGGAAAAATCTACATGCTTGTCAATTGTCATCTAAGAGAAAACAACAATGCATAATGTAAGGAATGCTTTTCTAAGGAGAAGAAATTGCAACAGACCGTCCTCCTACTCGCAGACCTTATCAAACGCCCATTGACTTTACTGGGAAGACTGTGATTGACATCCATGGTCTCTTGGGTCACTTCACAAGAGGGGGGGGAGGCTTGGGTGAAAGTGAAATGGAATAAATTTAGACAAGAGACACACGGAGAGAATAGGCTTTATATGACAAGGCTGACAACTGCCTTGCAAATCCACACCTTCACCTTCTCTATCTTCCCTCTGCACTCATCATCCGCATATTTGAGAAGAGCTAACCCAAGCTCTTTTCTGCCCGGAGGCTGCTGTAAACAACATATCTGGAATAGTATGAAATATGTAGAAATGCCCTGGATTGAGATTTCCCATTGAAACACCACCAGAGATTTAAGTCCCCGTCATCCCACTCTTTACTGTGGAGCAGACTCCATTGCTTTAATGAAGTCATCTGTACTTTTGAGATGGCAATCCAAATTAGTTTAATTGCTCATAACAAAAGCTCAGAGTATCACTGCAAAGTTCTATACAGAAAGAGGGGCTAGATTTTTGCACTGGGGAGGGCATCCAAATGTTATTCTTCCCTCCCACACACATACCATGTGGATGATCCAATCAACTCTCTCCTTGGCAACTCTCAGAAGCTAACTAAGGTTGATCCTGGTAAGTGCTTGGATGGGAGGCCACCAAGGAAGTCCAAGGTGGCTACACAGAGGCAGACAAACCTCTGTTTGACCCTTGCCTTGAAAAACCTATGGGGTCACCATACGTTGTCTGAAACTTGCTGGCACTTTACTCACATAATAATGGGCATAAAACCTTGATGTCATTTAGTTCCACTTTCTTTTGCTTTCTGGTACATATCAGGGTCCAAACATACAATCTGGCTCCTTCAGAATACAGTGTCACTGCAGCTACATGCTATGGAATATGACACTGGGCTGCCATTTTTATCAGCAGCCTTGGGTTTATCATACTATAAAAGTTCTGCCCATTTAGGAGAACTTTGAGATGATGCTAGAAAATCCATCATGCCCAAGGCAGAAACAAAAACCTGGAGAATCTTGACTGAATAAGAATGTCAGCTGCATTTAAAAGAGGCCGTCAAGTAATCAGTCCTGTAATGCACTGAATTCGGAGACATTTCCAGTCCATTAAGCCCTCCCACCCAACAGAGTGACTTACATAGTCCAGGCCACAGAGGTCAGCAGTTTCAAATGGAGTGTAACCTCTCTAATGCTGAATGCCAAGCAGATAAGCTTAGTGGTTCAAAGACATAAAACAAGACTCAGGAAGTCCAATCAACCCTGGTAGATTCAGGGGGTAAATCTCCTCCAGGATCAATAGCTACTGCCCTCAGCAGTGTAGTATTTAAAACCCCCATGAAGGTATAAACTGAGAGACTCCAGTAAGGTGTTCAGGACTCTGACAGTGACATCCTAAGCAGAGTTTCACCCTTGTAAGTCACTGAAGTCCATGGGCTTAGAAGGCTACAATTATACTTAGGATTGCATTGGTGGAAGATGACCATGTAGAAGCCAGCATGTCACGGAGGGAAGGGCAGAGAAAGGTACAGAACTGGATAAACAGTAAAAGTAGAAAGCAGCCACATCAGATAAGGGAGTCTCAAAATTAAAAATATCAGCGTTTTTTAAACTACGTAAGCAAGGTATCTTCTGTTTCAAGGCATAAGCCCGGACAAGCAAGGAAGAGACTGATTGTGATGGATGGAGCAGGGTGAGTTTGAATAGTAATGTTATTTTTGGTGCATTTGAATTTCAAGAGACCGAGCTGAAAAATGCACATCCGATGCTGCAAAGCAAGTTCTTTCCAAAGGCAACCCCCCAGATATTTGAAATGTAAGACATAGGACACAGGGCTGGCAAATGTGTCCATCAACTGTAACCTAGAGAAAGGTTTGCTCTGCAGCCGTCTAGAAGAACAGACTTAGACCAGCTTGGAAATGACCTGTCGTCTTGCCCTCTGTATGCTTTGCACCTCAGTCGAGACTTACTCCTGAGAGAGTCGGTCATTTCTTTTAAATAAAAGAACCGATCTGTGCTGGATATTTTTTGGAAGCATACAGTTAACTATAGGAATCCACGGATATGCCACCCATTTCTCACAGTCACTTAACCCTGGTGTTAAGACGGTAGCCAATTAGTGTTGGGAATGGAAGAACTAGATACAGGGTGGACCAGCCCTTTAAGTTTCTGTGGGGGGGGGGGGATTTGATGGGCCACAGACTTGAAGAACCACTGACATCCAAAAGCTACCCAAGCAGCCTCTGTGGTGCTGGTAATGCTCAGTCTTGGATGAGAGCAACAGTGGCAACAATTCCTTACCAAAGATGGGGGGCTGTTACAAGAAAACTCTCTTGCAGAGGCTCTGTCCCTGGACTAAAGGCCAGGTAGAACCACAGGGACATGTCTTGTTTCATTGTTCTATATGCAACACTGTCCAAGGCCAGTTGATCCAACCATTACTAAATGAGGTCTCTCGTCAGGGGAAAAGGTGAAGAAGCTCCTAAGTGGCGGAAAGAGCTCTCGCAGTTCCGCAGGGCCTGTAAAACAGAGCTCTTCCACCCAGGCATTTGGTTGAGGTCAGGTGATGGAGCATCTATTGGGTCCCTCCTCCTCACCATGGACAGTCCTTCCCTTGGCAGGAGGGGAGTTAGAAGATGGGGTGGGTTTTGGTGCAGTGTGTTGGTTTTGATTCTGCTTTGTATTTTTATATATGATGTGCTGGTATTGGTGGTATACAAATGAAATAATAAACAGATAAATGAATCAATCAATTAAAATAAAATAAGATGACTTTCTGTGCTGCCAAATTCTGTGCTGCCACCATTAAGTTGCATAGTTCTTTTAAAAATTAAATAAATTCTAAAAAAATTAAATAAATTCTACAGTATCTCTATCTCTACAGTTTATAATTACGATGAATTTAATTTAAAAAAAAATTATTTAACAGTTTATACATTGCTAATTTAAATACCTTACTGTGCTCGCTTGGTATTTTAAGGGTTGTTTGGTCTAAATGACTGTACATAAATATTCATTTATTCCTACCAAAGGTTCTTATCTTCCCCCCTGCCCTGAAAGAAGTGCAGTTATGCTAAGGCACACATCTTGGATGCCTGGTGGGAGGCATCATCTCCTTGCAAAGAAGCCATGAGAGCACATGGTTAGCTTTTTGTAGGCCTAGCGCTATCGTATTTTTATTACAAACCTAATAATTATCCAGTAAACACGGCACTGACTCTTCCCGTTGAGAAAGTAAACACTTGGAAAGTTTCTTTGTATAACATTTGACTCAAAAACTGTTTTACCCTTGAGAAACCCCAGAAACATTCTTCGGGCTTTGAGAATCCCTAGAAGTGGCACGATCATGCAGAATATGGTTAGGAAGCACGGCTGCGGACACGCCCACCCAGGGATCCTCCCCTCCCCACCCCCACATTTTTATGGTGGGGGGAGGCATACATGACCATATATGATCATATTTCCCAATAAATGTTTAACATTATCGGTGTGTATGAATTTTAGGGAACCTTGTTTTGTGTCTTGTTGGGGTTTAAGCTGTTTAATTAGGGCAGATGTAATTTCACCCTGTGTGAAATATATTGAAACGATGGTGGAAGGAGGACATTTAGTGTTCACAGAGAGACCCGAGAGACACAAGGCAGAACATCACAGTGTAACTAAGGAAATTGTGTGACAGCAGCAGTCTTGCACTGATGAAATGACTGAATGTCCAGCTCCAAAAACATCACAGCAACCCACTAAAGCAAAGACATAATCCTAATTAAATTCCACTATAAGTTCCTGTTTCACTAGATGCGTTTATTTGTCTTTGATATAAAATAGAGCGGGCCAATTTCCCCTTCGCACACTATTGCAAGCGTCATTAAAGGCCCAATCATGAATGACCAACTCCCACAGTAATGTTTTGACAATGAGGTTGGAGTTTGTAGCACAGGTAACCGCAATCTTCAAATACAATTACATGACTGGTGAAGACAAATGATTTGAGTAAGCAGACACTGAATTTCAAGGTATATGCATCCATGGATGTTCAAACCATTCTCCTATTTTAGGAATTTATCTTTAGGAGTGATGGGCCTAATACTGCTCACAAACTGAAGTTTGTGATCAATTGTGGACTGTTTGAGGTTTGTGAACTGACGTTTGTGGCAGGTTAACTGGCACAAACTTCCCCGGAACATTCAATCTGTTCGTGGTGGTTTGTGAATGGATACATTTCCAGACAGATTATCTCCACTAGGTCAAAATGCTTAACTTCAAAGTAATATAACTTGCAGAGCATGTATAGCAGCCGCCAGGGTAGATTCCCTGTGACGTTTATGTCTCCAGCTTGCATAGGATCCATTCTAGGCTCTCTCTCCTGAACCTTCTGAACTTGTGCTTGTCATTTCCCTTCTTGGGGGGAGGAGGCTGTAACTTAGACCCCGTAAATCAAATTTTCACCAAACTTGGAGGGCAGATAGAAGAGAGTCCATTGGAGACCTCCTGCACGTTTGATGTCTCTGGCTTGCAAGGGGTCTGTTCCTCTACATCATGAACCTCATGAACTGAACCAGTTCATTTGGTGGCTAAAAGTTCATGATGCTTCATGGTTCAAGAACTGGACATGACACAAACTGAGCTAGAATTTTCCCAGTTTGTGCCCATCCCTAATTTTTAGCCCTTCCTAGAGCCATGGGGTCGCGATGGGTCAGACACAACTTCGCAACTAACAACAACAACAAAGACATTATATTATGGAGCATCCAACCATGGGTACTGGGAGCACACACCACACAGTCCACACAGTACTTCTGGGTCATTATGATATTTGAATTGGACACCATGCATATTTTCTGCCACAGTAGCATGTACTTGAGCAGGAAATACATATGCCAGCCACTCTATTTAGAAAAAAAAGTGTTGGGAAGATCACAGGTAACAGGCACTTACAGTACATTCAGTTCAATACCCTCAAGTGCAGTATGGGAAAATAACTTTTGTCTGAACTCCTAATCTCTTCTCACATGACATTGCTCTATAATGGCTATGATTACTGTGTATACACACATAACACATTTCCTGGACATTTTCCACATGAGGCTTAAGTCAGCTTTAAGCCTCTCTCACAAAATTTATGTGAACATGTGATTCTTGTTGACAAGGAACAGAAAGCAAAGAAGCATATAATGCAAATTTTGGGCAATGTAGATTTTGGATACGCCTTCCGATATGATATATGCAGATACTATTATTACCCTCCCCAAAGTCTACAACTAAGTCAAAAATAGGATGTGCTTTTCATGAACGCTTTGGTCACATGGGGAAAGTTTTCTGTCTAAGAGTTTTACTAATCCCCTTGCTCCTTGTGTCAATTTTTCATGGGGGACTGTGAACCAGCGGGAAAGCATTGGCTTATTGACAGCAAAGGTAGACAACACTGCTCTCATGCAGAAGTGGCTTTCTGATGTTATCAAGGAGACAAAGCTGACTTGGCTATGTGGCTTTGTGGTGCTTGCTCATCCAGAGCAAAAGCAGGTATCATTGCCCTCACTTTGAATAAGCTTACATAGCCAGATCCCACAATCTGTTTTGTATTTTGATGTCCTACCCTGGCTGTTCAGTCCCTGGCTGGCTGGGATCACGTAACCAACAGAAAGAATATGCTGTTTTGGAAAAAAGTGGTTCTGATGGTACCGAAACAATTACCAAGAAGGGCAGTAAAAAGGTACATTAACTACGTGCAGAAAAGTCTCAGCCTTTGGGGAACACTTCAAGTCCCTTGAAAAGTTCCCCTTTCCTGATAAAATGCCTGTTAACATTGTGGGCCATTTCGCACGGCTTCAAAATAGCACAATGGTTGCTAATTGGAAACGCTACTAATTTGCCATAACCCACGACGTCGTAGACAATCTGCAACAATCCTGAAACCAACCCGCAAAAAGCGCTTCGTTGTAGCGCTTTCAGGGGAATCCAGAAAGATGGATTCACCCTCCGGATAGCGATACACTCCTGCAACCAATCTGCAACAGTAGCGCTAAAGACCTGTGCGTTACCATTGTTGCTGGTTCTTCAAAGTCCCTCCCCCTGGCTCTCTCCTCCAAACTTCCGGCGAAGCGATCGCCATTTTTTTTTCTCCGAGCGAGCGGGGATAAACGCACCAGCGAGCCTCTTTCTGTTTAGAGGCTTCCCTGGCTTCAGTCCTTCACCTTTAGTCACTAAGCACAAACCACATAAAAGCCCGTTTGCTGAAATAAAGTCCCTTTATTTTTTACACATAAATTCAGCCGAAAATCGGGCCCGTGAGAGGGGGGGGGGGATTTTTTTTTTATCACTCGAGGCAGCGTGCAAACGATCATACAATCAAACGACAGCTCACATTAGGCAGCTGGATGGGTCTCTCCGTAGCAACGAATCTACCTAGATTCGTTGCTATGGGTCTGTTTTGTTTTTTTTTAAACCTTTCTTAAAGGAAAAGGGGCTGTTTGGGAGCATGCTAACGGCTGCCCATTGGCTGCTTGACGGCCAGAGGCGGGACGAGCTTGGCAATAGCGCTTCCTTTCTAGCGATTTCTGCCGAGACCGGAAGCCTGTGGGAAACGCTAAAAAACGCAACTGATTCCACTACAAAGGCAGGTATGCATAACGACGAATTCCACTATTTTAAATGGCGATTTTTCATTCCGCAAACAATTTGCAACAAAGATCCCCGTGCGAAAAGGCCCTGTGTTTCTTTTAGAGTGAGAGACTGGTGTGAAGAAACTTGATTATATAATGAACTTACTTTTCTCCATGATCGGCAGTGTATAAGCAATTGGCCGTCCTAGAATCAGAATGCTCCAGATGAGCTGAAGAGCAGGGGTGGACATATTGCCTGCAAGGACCAGCATTATCCTGGGATTGCAAGGATGTAAAAAACAAAGCAGTGAGAAGGCATGGGCAGTTGATAGGAGAGATCGAATCTGCTTCTGAACCATTTACAGTTTTGGTGTGTCTAACTGGTGTGTTTGGTGTGGCAGCAATTTAACTCACACCGCTTTATAATCTTTCTCAGTGATAAGTTTTGCTTTGTATCCTGCCTGTTTATTGTTTTATAATTTATAATTTATTTATAATTGCACTTTTAAGCCACCGCTAACAGCCTGCTGGCTTGCAGCACCTAACAACAGTCAAACAACAACTGACTCCCACTCATGACTGACACACTCCAGGGATCGAAGGCACTAGGAGAGTCCTGTAGGTATAACTATCTTGGACCAGGATTGCTGCCACTACCCCCCCCCCCCCCCACCAACAGCCTGAAGCTGAGGAAGGGCTGAGAATCCAAGAAGAGCAAGATCTCTTTAGGCAACCATTTCGCCTTTTCTCGCCCAGGTCTCAGTCACACATGCCAGGTTGACCCTGTGCTCTGCAAAATAATCTTGCAGAGTCAAGACCTGGCATTACACTGCATCAGTATTGGTGCCACCCTCACCTCCACCCCTGAGTTTCTGAGGATGGGTCGAAGGTTAAAAGGGCTGTGAACATATCCATATCTCCCAGTCCTTCAATTGTCAAACATCCTCCCACCGCCATATCTCCCTCAGCCCATTAAAGTTGGGATCCCAGACCCCATTGAGGACCCTCTTTTATCCCTTCCTTCCTAGGAGGCATCTCCAGTTCCTATTCCCCCACAGCAACTTGCACTATACCGACCTTACCCTAACTAGCCCCCAAAACTGGCCCCAGCAAAAAACCCTACTCCACCCCCTCCCATTTATCCTAAGCCTTACCCAGCAGAATAAAGACGCTTAGCAGCCAGGCCCACCCTCGGATCCCTCCAACACAGGAACCACTCTGAGGTGTGACCTCCAGCTAATTTGGGGTAAAAACCCCGGGCCAACTAATCCCTAATGAGCAAGATGTAGATGTTCTTAATTGGGGAAACAAAGTTAGTCCATGAGTGCCCAAGATCTCTACTCTTCAGTTCTCAAGGAAGGCCACTTACGGTCACTAGGTGGCAGCAAAGAAGATCCCAATCTAAAAGTTATAGCTGGACTCAAAAATAGGGTAAGTAAACCAACTCGAGAGGATCTAGTAGGCATCCCAACTTCCTCCCTATTTCACCAGTAGAAAACCTAATTTGATCCAACTCTTTGTACTTCCACTGAGCATGGCTAATAGATGATAGATTGAAATTGCAAGGTGCCATGATGGCCTGGAGCTTGTGATTTGTTGTACAGTGGTTATAGACTCTGTTAAACTATGTCAAACCCATTATAGTGCTTATAGTTTGTGTCAAAATATGACTTGGAAGACCTAGTTTCAAGTTACCAAGAAAGTGATTAAATCATTCTGGCTCATCCTTATCTACCCTGCAAGATTGTTGTCAAAATAAGCTGGAGGATGGGAGAACCATGCCTGCTTCCTCCTTGAAGGAAAGGTGGGATAATAATAGAACCAAAAGCAGAATCTGTTCTTACTAATGGTAAAGGAACAAGGATTTTGCCTTCTTTCCAATGTTCCCACATAAGCTTTCCCACCTCATTCTGCCACTACTAGGCTTGTCAAATAAGTTCCAAAAAAGTGATATTTTGGAAGGCAAAATAAGGCATCTGAGGCATGATTGAATAAATATAACTTCCAGACCTAGTTTTGTGAAAAGAACATTCTGATAGGAATCAAATGGAAAACATTAATAGAAAACGTTCATCTCTGTTTTGAAAGCTGACTGTCCTTTGCTCATCTACATAGTTTGATGTGTCTACAAAGGAAAGAAAATAGATGACTGACCTGTGTAGTGAACTTTAAAGCCATTAATTTAAAAAAACATGGGCTTTAAGTATATTATGAAAGTTACAAGATCCCTTTTTAACCGAAACACCAAGCACCAGCAAATCTATGGGAATATCCGTGTAATATGTTTAGACATAAGATCAATTCCTCTTCTTTGCACAACATCAGTGGGACAAAATGAAAGAATGCAGCAAGGTTTTGTTTAATGAGAGCTTAAAGACTACAGATATTTGCTCAACGGACTACTAACACATCCAGTGTAAAGGCCAGGATGCATACTGTATTTCTACCGTCTGGTCTACAATGGAACATAAATTCATGATCTTCGTGGCCTGCAGACAGTTTATCAGCTCATCCTCAACTCATCGCTACTGAGTTCAGTGATCTGAGAAAGGAGTAACACTGCACAGGATTACACTGAACATTTGTTGCCACCCAAGTAATCACTTTTGTTCATACCAGATAAATGAATAAATAAGTACAAACTTCTTCAACAGAAATGTAAATGGTCATGATGCAGGTATATAACTTTGCAGACACAGGTACCCAAAACTCAGCACAGAACCATGTACACCCTTGTGAAGTTGGTATCTGAACTTCTATGTACACACTAGGAACAATGTGAGGATGGAAACAAAAACATCAGCGTTGTGTTGGGACCCCAGAAGTAATGTCAGAGGTAATGTACAAAAATCTAGGAATAGATTTGGGAAATTCCTAGAGTAACACAAAAGGCTGTAATGTCATTTCTGGGACAGAAAGTGGAACTGATGAAACATTGCCATACACTGCTGATTCCCTTTTCCCATTTTGTGTCTCTTGCTCCATAGAGTGGCAGCCAAAGCATGGATCTTGAGGACCAGAGATTGCCTGCTGTAGTTGGCAAGCTGGAAGCTGTAGTTGACACAATGCTAGTTCTGGTAGTGCCCAATGCAAAAACATCATTTCAGCGCTGAGCACGTTTATCATCTGATGTCCGTCCCATGCCATTCACATGACATGTATATCACAATCAACCATTGAACATAAAGCAATAGTAGCCAATATAACTAATTGCCTTGTATACATATTATAGATTCCTGGAGCAAATTTAGGAAATTATAAATTGATGATGTCATTCCCATCATCTCACCTTACTGGAACTACTACCAGAGCAATGTCATTTCTGTCCTTGGGTGCAACTCTTTTAAGAATCTGAGCTAGAATCTGGGCCTCCAGGTTTGAATAATGATAATAATAATTTTTATTTCTATCTTGACTTTCCCTGGTCAGCTCAGGGCAGGCAACAACTGACTTCAAAACAATCATACAAAATTACTAAAAACATTGACAAAAGCATTAATAAAAACATTAAACAATTGAACTGCCTCCTCCTAATGATAGTTCACACGCTTCTGAGGTTAGTTAGAGCTTGGAGAACCAACTTGGTATAGTGGTTAGGAGTGTGGACTTCTAATCTGGCTGTCAGGTTGACAGACTGGAAACAATCATTTCTCATGGCAGTAATCATGTGATTCTGACACTGGCGAGCTGGGTTTGATTCTGTACTCCCCCACATGCAGCCAGCTGGGTGACCTTGGGCTCGCCACAGCACTGATAAAGCTGTTATGACTGAGCAGTAATCTCAGGGCTCTGTCAGCCTCACTTCCCTCACAGGGTGTCTGTTGTGGGGAGTGGAAAGGGAAGGGTGACTGTAAGTGAGACTCCTTCGGGCAGAGAAAAGTGGTATATAAGAACCAAACCCCCCCCCTTCTCCTCCTCCTCCTCCTTCTTCTTGGAGGGGCCTCATGCTGTTGGATGGGTTTTCAGGCAGATAGGCCAGTATCTTCATTGTTGATACCTGGCCTCAACCATAGGCCTGGTGAAACCCAGGCCCTCCAGAATTGTTCTCCTCAGGCAGAGTCTTCCACCAGGCCAGTGGCAGGGCTGAAAAAGCCCTGGTCCTGGTTGTGGCCAGTATTATCTCTTAGGGCCCATAATCCTGAGCAAGTTTTCATTGCACAACTATAATACTCTCTTTTCTAGGGTTCTGATGCTTTTATACATTTTTAATATTAAAACTCATTGATACCCTGTTTTTCTCTCCACCGCGAACTCAAAAGTTGCTTTTCTCCATTTTATTCTCAAAATAAATCTGAGGACAGTAGAGGAATGCTGATGCTTTCTTACAACAATCTCTTTCTTGGTGAACCTGTTCTTATATATTCCCCTGTGACTGAAGTGTGATCCTTTCTTTGCCTACTTATGTCACACTAAGGACGGCTCCTCCATTTTTGCTACAGCTTATCTGATCAGCTTATTCATTGCTAAACAGCTGACCTGCACAATTTTCCATCTCTGCTTGTGTTCTCATTCGCTTACTCTTCCCCCTGAAAGATAACTAGCTACTGTCATGTGTCAACGCTGTTCTCCTGCTCTTGACATATGACACCAACTAAAGAAAGAATAAAAAACAGTGGGGGAACATTTTAGGCTCCCAAGCACACTGTACTGATCTAAAGGTGACTGTTCCTCAGCTAGAAAAATATTCAAAAGGATATGCCATTATGAAACTGCTGAATTAGAATTCAACAAGGTCTCTTCCAGCAGGATAAATAAGGATTTTGGATTCCTTAATCATTATATACGTTAGCTGTCTTAGTAAAACCTATTAACTGCCAAAGCAAACCTAGTCCAATGTAGCTATTGCAAATGATCTTTGTAGTTTCCCGAGCACACTGAATCTTGCCGGATTACCTCTCATCCACCGTTTCCAGCATTCAGTGATCTCATGATTTTAGACTTCAGTTTTCTCATACCTCAAATATAAACATCGACCAAGTAAGCATTCACTACCTTGCATCTGTGGAAATGGGCAATAGTTGGGATTGCAAGTTCTGGGTTGGGAAACATCTAGAGATTTGGGGGTAGAGCATGAGGTGGAGTCTGGGAAGAAGTGGAGAGACTTCAAGGGATATAATGCAATAGAGTCCACCTTCCAAAATGGCCATTCTCGCCAGGAGAATGGATCTCCATAGTATGGAGATCACTTGAAATTCCAGGAGATTTCCACTCACCTCCTGGAGGTTGGCAACCATTGCCCATAAACCCTAATGGTGGAATAAAATCTTATTAGTCTTTAATATTGCCACTGGACTCCTACTTAAGTTCTCTCTTTATTATGAATCTTTAAATTCCTCCCTCCCCCCAAAAATACTAAGCATGATTAACCCTGAGGTAACCAAATGTGAAATGCTCACAAAACTATACTATTACATTCATTAAATCAGGTTCATGGTTTCAAAAATATTTGTCCAATGTTTTCACAGGACAAGAAAAGGGACATTTCCGCACCTGTTAAATGTAGTGAAATGCTTACCTTAGGTAGTCATTGTCAGGAATCAGGCTGAGCCCAGCCTGTGGAGTTCCAGGTGAAAGCGCATTCGAAATCCAACAGTCAGTTGCAAATTTCAAAGGTAGCGTTATTAGGCAAAAGTCCACAGTTAGATAAAGCAGGCCAAGATCTTCCTAAGCAAAGATCTTGATAATAACAAAGTACAAGGGGAATAGACGGGGTAGTTATAGGGCTCACCAGATAGGGGAGGGGGCCGAAGGTATTTCGGCGGGAGAGCAGAAAGGTGACAAGAGAAAGCCAGTTCCCAAGCGGCCAGATGGCCAGGAGCCTTATCAAGTGGTTGGCACTTTGTTGAGACTTCCAGTTGTCTCCGCAAGGACACTTACAGTAAGATTGATACATTTGGATGGAGCCTCTCCCGCTGGGAAAGGAAGGGAGTGAAGTTCTCAGAGGACAGGTTTATTGTTTTACAGCCTTGGCCAGAGCCGGCCGGAGAAGGCAGGGAAGTGTGAGAATATGCAGGGACGGATGGAGCCATGGATGGCATGAATCGGGGTTCATGACAGTCATTATATTCTGGCTGCTCTGCATGATGTCGCCAATATCCAGTGTCCAAACAGCAAACTGCTCACTACATCCTCCATTTTAAAGTGCTAGTTGGAGAATTGCATACCTATTTAGCACGAGCTACAGGAGAGCAACCAGCAGGCCACCAGCAAAAGAAATGTATGGAGGCGAAGAAATGCTACCTCCGCCTCCAATGTCCTGTCCTTGCACCCACCTCCCTCTCCCTTGTTCCCAGAGGCAGGAAAGTCCTTTAAAAATGGCTAACATCCTGGAGCAACGAATAGGCGGACAAGCATGTATGTACCACTTAAATCACCCTTTGCCATTCTGCATCATTGTGACAGAGCCCACACCAAACCTCGCTGTGCTTGATTAGGCCAACCATTAGATGATGTGAGTCTGGCAAGACTCCCCACAAGGTGCCCACCTTTTTGTGCCATTTTCCAAAGGATGGGAAGACTCCAATCAACCTATCCCAAGCCCATGCCTGCAAAGCAGCCATCTTGAGGTGGATCTCAGTTGTTCTTCTTTAAGACCGTTCATGCACTAGAGGTTTCATGCCGGGCTGCAGGCTGGAGTTTTAGTTGTGGCAGGTTGCCCCACCTCTTCCTGCACCCACACGGGGGAGCATTTGGCCCAGGGCACCTCATCTAGCCCTGATTTGTGCTCCTGCATGGGAGCTGGGGCAGTGAAGTTCCCAGTGCGTAAATGGTCTAAGGGAGGCATAATATATGAAAACAGGCATTGTAAGCCTTTCATAGCATGGAGGTAAATGACCTCAACTGGTACATAACATCTTTCTTAAGCGGACACAGCATTTTTCTCCAGGCCAGTTGGCAACCCTAAACCATATAGGGAAATATATTCATGTTAAAGAAGCCTGGGTGGCATTTTTCCTATTATGAAATAACGCGAAGGAGAAGCCATTGCTCAGTGTATGCAAAAGACCCCGGGTTTAAATTCCAGAAACTCCAGTAAAAGCATCAGGTAGTAGAGAATGCGAAACCCTTAATCCTGAGAACCCAGAGAACGAACTCCAGTCAATGTAGACAACCTGTCTGACTCAGTGAAAGATAGCTCTGTGTGTTTTCAGGAGAAAAAGATTTAAACTCCCCTCTCTCCCCCGTCCTTCCCCTTATATGTTCATATCCAATACGAACATTTTAAAAACAAAGCATTTTTTTAAAATCGCTATGAAATTCCATTTGTTCTCCTACTAGGGAATCCTCAAGGGGGGGGGGGGGGAGAGAGAAGCCAAGGTAAGGTTGTCATTGTATATGCCTTCAGACTGGTTACTAACAATCCTGTGTTAAAATTAATGGTGAGAAATACCGTATTCCAAAATGAACACTGCCCTATACCCCCAAGAGATTTCCTGCCCCACTGCGAATGAAGCCGTGTAATTTGCCTGTTTCCATTTTGGCAACTGAAGGTTTAACAAGTCACCTCTTTTCCCCAGCTGCTTCCTTTGATTAGGGAGAGAGTGGAATGGAGAAAAAGCCATCAGCCAAATTAGCAATTTCTCATGAGATCATCTTTTCCGAACGAACCCATTTAGCCTTTCTGTTCTGTCATTATCTGTTTGCTGACTGCCCACAAGACGCTGCATTTTAACAGTGGAATATTTCTATCCACACAGTAACAAGAAAAACACTCGGCATACAACCTGACAATTCTTTATGTTTGCAGCTGTGTGTCTGGGAAGCAGTGAACAAAAGAGGGAACAAAATAACTCAAACTGTTAAACAAGCTAGGGACCTAAAAGGTTGAGCAGCAGAAGAATATATTATATATTAAAATGCAAATATTTATTATAATTCATGTGTACATATAAAATATTAAAACTTCTACATTAGTCACACACTATTGCACAAATTTATTTGTTTGTTTGTTTGCTGAATTTTAAAATCACCACTCTCTACAGACTCGAATTCAAAACATATTGACACATGGATAAAGGACAAAAAACAAACAAATGTTTCAACCCCTCTTCGAGTCTTCCTCGGTGGTCTAATATTTAAATACACTCACGTGATGTAATAATGGGGACTATAAGGCGGTAAAAAAATTGAAGAGGCTTCCACACTTATAAAATGCATCTAGATATATCACTCTTGGAGCCTCCCAATTAAAATATTTATGCTTCAAAGTTCCACCCTTTTTGAAGCCCTCTCTCAGCCTGGGTGTAATCTCATGTGTCTTATAGAATGTGGTAAAACAGGCCAACGTTCTTGAGGACTTACCCCATTATATGTCAGAACATTGGGCGAACTCCCATTCCATGTACTCCCAATGTACATGGAATGATTTCTGCTGCGGGTGATTTCTGCTGCCATCTTTTCTTGTGGCGTTGTTGTGATGCTGGATTTCATGTGTGTGGGGTTGAATGGGGGTTTTATGCACAAGGTTGTTTCCCGCCATGAGTTGACTGAAAGAACGGCTGGCTAAAAATCCAATAATAAACAAACAAACAAACGAATAAAAATATATCTTAGATTGCCCACTCTAAGAAGAACCCAGAGCCAAATTTCTTGTTCTGCTTCTTTTGGGTTTAAAGTGCCATCCAGCCACAGAGAAATTATTATTTTTGTTATCAGGCTCTGAGGCTTATATATTTCCTATAAAATGTCTCCTCTGCTCAAGCTGCTAAGTAGCTGAGGTCTAGCGAGGTCTCTTTGGGAGGTGGCACTCAAAGCTAATACTATCACCTGCACGGTTGTTTTATCTTTTATCTTTTTGTGATATTTGGTACTGTTTGCAACGGCCTATGATTTTACACAAATACATTTTATTCATTCACCAAGGAAGACTGAGACTGCCATGCCAAGGAAAGCAATGGCAAGCTACCTCTGCTCCTCTCTTTCCTTGAGAGCCCCGAAGGGTGGAATACCAGAGAGACACTATAAGCCAGTTGTGATTCGGCAGACATTTTACTTTACGTATACATATAAACAAACGGATAAATTTGATTCACGAGAACATCCCCAACAAACAAACGAAAGCTAATGTGTGCCCTACAAGCACTGCGTAGGATGTCATATTCATAAATAACACAATGAACTATAAAGATCTAAATTAAAAAGCCTTCCTCGGGGGCATGTGTTATCGAAAAAGAGTTGAATGTTGTCACAAACGCACCACATTGCCTAGAGAAAACACTTGTAAAAATACTTCGGACCAGATACAATAAATAACTCATGATTCACATGGTTAGAACAATGGACTTCAGTAGGTCCTCATGATAATCTAAATAAAACTGATCAGAGTCACAAAGCTAGTACTTTGGGGTAAACTTGCCAGTAAAGTCTGTCTGTATTGAGGCTGTTTACAAGGTGAGGAAGTCTATTTGCCAATAAGCATTTGATTTTTCAAATCATACATATGGTCTCGTTTTGGTTGTTTCATGGTTATTGTTTGGACAATTTTTTGGTGTTCTTATTTATGTGTGGTAGACAGTTAGATCTTTGTAAGATGCACATTGGATGATGGGGTGTTCTTGGGAATCATTAATGTTACATGTTTGTTTACATTTTCCTTATTTTATCTAGGAAGAGTTCCAGCCAGGAGAAAAAACAAAACAAAACTAGAGCTGCTAGCTACAGATAATTGGCTTCTTATCTTTGGCATAGTTAACTCCTCCAGTAAGCTCCAAGGTGAAGACTCTCTAAGTTGGCGGCACTCTGTTGTTGAAACACAGCAGAATTTACATATACGTGAGTCCTACCAGGTATTTGGGGTCCAAACTTGGCTGTAAAGTCTCAGGTTAAATCAGGTGGCACCGAAGATAAAACAAGGAATCCAAGCAAGCTCCAGGAGTTAATTAGAAAGAAATTAGAAAGAAAATACATAGGAGAGCCTCTAACAACGCTGCTACTGCTCTGTCGCCATCTTGGCTCCAGGTTCTTTCTTTCTACCTATCTACCTATCTATCTACCTATCTACCTATCTACCTATCTATCATTTATTTATTATTTGATTTCTATCCCACCCCTCTGGACAAGTCAGCTCGGGGCAGCTCACAACAATTAAAACAGTTGATAGACAGTTCAATCATTTTGCAATATGTACAGAAGAAACCATGGAGCAAAAAGTCATATCCAGAAAGAGAAGAGTTTCCCAGTGTACAGACTGGCCCACAGCTTGTCAAAATGAGCATTGTGAAAATGAGATTCATCAACATGAGTATTCACTGCTGTGCTTAAAGTAAGAACTATTTGATCACCCACCCCCCAAAATCCCTGCCTACAGAATACAAGCCAGGACATGCCAGGACTTGAGACTGAACACCATGCTTGGCTTGATTTGGGATTGTAGCTTACTCCAAAATTCTTCCAGGGCATTTTGGCAAACTGGCTAAACATGAAGGGGGGGGGGGTCTGTTTTTGCTCTCTCACAATGCTGCAACCTTTGCAAAGCTATCATCATGTTCGTATTTTTCATTCATTCATTTATTTATGACCAGCAATTTCCAACAAATGGATACAATTACACCATCAGCGTTTAAACATAATGTTAAACAATGCCAAATCAATACACACAGGGATGAAATCAATAAGGGAAAGATGCTTCCAGAATTGAACGATACACAACAGGATGACGGATCAAATGACGTTAGAGGGGAGTCTGGAGGGTCTAGTACAGTGGTCCCCAACCTTTTTGAGGCTGGGGACCGGCAGGGCAACTGCCCGCCTGCGCATGCCGCACATGTGCAGCCGCACATGGCGCATGTGTGCATGCGCAGCCCTGATTCCCTCTCCCCCCCTCCTGCAGTAAGAAGCTTCCCGGGCCTCAAGCTTGCGGCCTGGGAAGTTTTTTACTGCAGGGAGGGCGGGGAGAGGGAGCCGCGGCCCGGCAACATGGGGGACCACTGGTCTAGTAGACAAGACAGAGCAAAGCCTGGATTTGACTTATCAGAGATAGGTGTCCAAATGACTGTGTAAAATAAACATTTTCTAGATGTTTAGATTCCAGTGGTGGTCGCCTTACTGATTTTTGTGATCTCCGGACCACAGAGACCAGTTCTTGCTAGCTGCTTTGGAAAGGGGCCTCTATGGCATTATAACTCGTTAGAGTTCCTGCCCTTCCACAGCCTTCACTCTCAAAGCCTGACCCACCAAAACTCCAGGAATTCCTCAACCCAGAGTCGGCAACCCTACACTTCCTGTCTAAAAATCAGTCATGGATCAAAAGGTTTTTTTCTAATGACAAGCAGAACATGAACGGAGTAGGAGGTGAACTAAGTAAACAAACGTACTTCAGGGGAAAAGAACTGTGTGGCTGCTTTTCTTCAGTTCTGTACTCGGTGCCCTTCAAAAGCTTGTGTCTGGTGTGTTTGATAACTGTTCTGTATGCGAGGCAGCAGAGGGCTGACCTTGAGGTCTGGAGCAGGATCCACGCAGCCCCGAAGAACAACCAATGAGCTGTCGGGTCCCCACCCACGGGGCCCAATGAGTTTGAATCAATCAAGCACCGCTAAGCCAATCAGGCTCGGCCTAGGGCGGTTCAACCTCCTGTACTTATGTATATAAGTGGGGGCTTGTCCAGGCAAGTCCCCAGTCTGCGTGGTTACCTTCAACATGTACCCACTCCTGGAAGCAATAAAGAGCTGCTTGATGCATGACCGCGTCTCACTTATTTCCTAGCGAACCCACTACACAACAATAACACTGCAGATTGAAAAGTTAATTATGGTTAAGGCTGGACCTTGATACAGAATAACTACACCATTGTTACCACGCAGCAGACAACTTAATTCTGTAGCTCTGTCTGTGACCAGGACTAGTGATTTGAAACACTATTCTCCTGTTACACTGCCGACAGCCTGCTAGAATTTTCACAGACATTACCTATATTCTTGAACTTTTGTTGTTATATTTTGAAAGAGGAATCTTAAATCTGACAGTTTGGGACTGCCATAGAGGGACCTATTTTCTTTCAATTAACATAGGCAGGATAACACCCTCTCCTTTAAAACAAAGGCCACTGAACTAGACATACCTATGAAATCTCCTTTGCTAGATTTTCTTACCCAGGACTCGGGGTTACATATTATCAGAAATATTCTATGAAGTGGAATTTACTATGTTGGAATCCAAATAGAATCATAGAATAATAGAGTTGGGTCATCTAGTCCAACCCCCTGCACTATGCAAGACACTCACATCCCAATTGCTCATCCACTGTAACCTGCCATCCCCTTAAGCCTTCCCAGAATCAGCCTCTCTGTCAGATGGCTATCCAACCTCTGTTTAAAAATCTCCAAAGAAGGAGAACCCACCACCTCCCGAGGAAGCCTGTTTCACTGAGAAACCGCTTGAACTGTCAGGAACTTCTTCTGGATGTTTAGACGGAATTTCTTTTGAATTAATTTTGTCCCATTCGTTCTGGTCCATCCCTCTGGGGCAAGAGAGAACAACTCTGCTCCATCCTCTATATGGCAGCCTTTTAAATACTTGAAGTTGGTTATCAAATCCCCTCTCAGTCGTCTCCTCTCCAGGCTAAACAGACCAAGCTCCCCCAATATATTTCTCATATGTCTTGGTCTCCAAATCATCTTTGTTGCCCTACTCTGGACATGCTCCAGTTTGTCTACATCCCTCTTCAACTGTGGTGCTCAAAACTGAACACCGTACTCCAAGTGAGGCCAAAACAGAGCAGAGTAAAGCACTAACATCACCTCCCGTGATCTGGACACGATACTCGGTTTGATACAGCCCAAAATCCCATTTGCCTTTTTAGCCACCAAGTCACACTGCTGACTCATGTTCAATGTGTGGTTTACCAAGACTTCTAGATCCTTTTTGCACATATTACTGCCAAGACAAGTCTCCCCCATCCTATATTGGTCTATTTGGTTTTTCCTACCTAAATGCAGAACTTTACATTTGTCCCTATTGAATTTAATTTTATTTAGTTTAGCCCACTTCTCAAGCCTATCAAGATCATCCTGTATTCTGTTGCTGTCTTCAGTTGTGTTTGCTACCCCTCCCAGATTAGTATCATCTGCAAATTTAATTAGTATCCCCTCTAATCCCTCTAATACAACACTGCATTTCTGTAACATATATATGAAAAGAATTAATTTTAAAAAATCTTGCTGAAGTGCTCTTGTGCAATAACTCCCTTCAAAATCAATTTCTTACAGGACAATCCAACTCTAAAAGCACATTGGAAGTACTTTATCCAATGTGTGCGGAATGGGCCACAGTGTGTTGCAAAAACTGAGCTGTCTGTCTGCACAATCCTAGCATTATAATGGAAAATAAACTACACATGAAGTACCATTTGTACTCATATAGGAATGCCAGTCTGCAGTTGGGACCTGGAGATCCCCTGGAATTATAGCTCATCACCAGACTAAAGAAATTAGTTCCCCTGGAGAAAATGGCTGCTTTGGAGGGTAGATTCCATTGCATTAAACTTTACTGAAGTTCCTCCCCACCCCAAATTCTACCCACTCTTGGCTCCATGCCCAAAGTCTCCAGGTATTTCCCAACCCAGAGCTGGCCACCCTACACTCATAGGTCCTCTTTCGGCATGGGATATGCATATGTGTATGTGTATATTATGAGCCTCTTGTGGCGCAGAGTGGTAAGGCAGCCGCCTGAAAGCTTTGCTCATGAGGTTGGGAGTTCGATCCCAGCAGCCGGCTCAAGGTTGACTCAGCCTTCCATCCTTCCGAGGTCGGTAAAATGAGTACCCAGCTTGCTGCTGGGGGGTAAACGGTCATGACTGGGGAAGGCACTGGCAAACCACCCCGTATTGAGTCTGCCATGAAAACGCTAGAGGGCGTCACCCCAAGGGTCAGACATGACTCGGTGCTTGCACAGAGGATACCTTTACCTTTACCTTTTATGTGTATATTGCTTAGGAATCAAACCACCCAGATTTTTATTCATAAATAATGGAACCTCCCTCCCAATATTTTGTGATTGGTTCATACTATGTGGCTGCCATTTTGTGATTGGGCATGCTCCAGCAATTATGCTGTGACTAGGTGCCAAGCCCATTGCATTCAGGAATACAACGGATGCTAGATTGGGGGGGGGAGTGGAAGAACTCTGCGGACAGCCTCCCCCTCCTCCCAGGACCTGGAAAGGCTGCAGGCAGTTGTTAGGGAACTCACCAGTAGGGGCAACTCTCACACAGCAGGGATCTGCAGCCTCCGAGCCTCGGAGGGAAGTGGAAGGAGGAGGGGGTGGTCAGGGGTGGGGGACGGAAAGCAATTGGCTGGCTGCTGGACAGACAGGCAAGCCAGTTGGAGGAGGAGGCACTGAGGGGTGGAACAGCTGCCCTGAGTGGGTGTTAAGCCCTGAATCGCACTTAAGCCATGAGACACACTCCTCCTCCAAGGCCTTACCAGAAATGTATAGTAGAACAGATGGTCCACGTTATCCTTTCTCAAAATTCTAAAAATATCCTCAGGCTTAACAGGGTTGGGCACCTCCAGACAACAGGCTGAATTAATGGCAGGATTCGGCTAAGAGGCTAACATGTCCAAAAAAATGTCTAGGTGTTTAAATTGCTTTAAGGAATGCCTCATTAAAAAAAAATCTTAAAAAAAAATCTCCATTTGTTAGACTGCTTATAGATTTACACAAATAATAAACTAAAGGAGGGAAATCAAGTAGTCCAAAGCAAACATTTGATTGCACCTGGTGCTGTTTCACTGTCTTGTGTTTAATATTAAATATTTTATGTATTTATTTGGTATTATAATTATAATAATAGCGAGTATTATAATAGCGAGCTGTTTTCCATCCCCTCTTTTCTTCCACTTGCTTATTTTAATTAAAATTAATAATGCAATTTTTAAAGCTAGGTAATTGCATTATTATTTTGGCTAATGGCTAATATTTCTTTTTTAAGACACCGGTATTATTCCCGGCACTGTCACTCTTTCTGTTTCTCCTACTCATGCTAGAAATTATGGTTGGGCAAAGGTACTGAACATCCCCTACATGGTGTAATGCTGTCAGGCTTGCACTAACAGAGCACAACACTGTTAATTTAAAACCTGACAATAACTCATTCTTGCTTGCACGGGCTTATGTGCATGGCAGAACAGCATGCTGCACCTATGGATTCGCTCCTGTCTGCCTTTTACGGAGCTGGTGACCTTCATCAGCAAAGGATGTGATGCGGGGCTGCCTTGTGCTTATTCAATGTAGAAGAACGGAGTTGTTCTTTAAACAGTCTAATCTAAATTGAGATGTGTATAGATAGGGCTTGTTCTTTAAACATTACTCATCAGCCATTCCAAACACTGCCATTATCGCGTGTGTGTTTGGCCTGGAGTATCACAGGTACTGATGACTGATTATACCATAGTCTGATAATAGAATAGTTCAGACTTATCACACTACTGATGGCATACATCCTTCTCCCCCCCCCAACAGGACCCGTAAAGTTGTTTCATATTGGGAAAACAGGTATAGGGCAAAGGGTAAAGACAACTTGTACTACAGCTCTGTCCTAAATCTACAGTTTGTAGGGATCCCAGCCTCTCCTGGACCATTTCTGCACTGGGAACTTCACTGCCCCAACTCCCGTATGGGAGTATAAATCCAGGGCGGGTGAGGCGCCCCAGGCCAAATGCTCCCCAGTGCAGGAGCAGGAAGAGGCGGGGCAACCTGCCCAAGCTCAAACTCCAGCCTGCAGCCTGGCGTGGAGACTCCAGTGTGGAAAAGATCCGGAATTACAACTCGTGTCCAGGCTACATAGATCAGTTCCCTTGGAGAAAATGGCTGCTTTGGAGGGTGGACTCTATAGCACTACAGCCCACTGAGTTCCTTGTCTTCCAGAGGTTTTGCCCAAGTCCCCAGGAGTTTCCCAAGCTTTCAGGGCTAGGGAAGGCATGGCAACTCTAAGTTCATGTTTTACTATGTTTCTTCTGACACAGGATGGGGACCCTCACTGGACATTCTTTTAGTACTGTACCTGTTGGTGAACCACAGTGTTGCAAGACTGTAGTCAAGCCATCTTAAAGAGTATTGCTGGTAAAGCACCATCAGATGAAACATAGCAACATGACTCTCCCCCAGCTTCAGTCTCCCCTCTGTAATTACAATGCCCTTACAGGCAAACCTGGGTTCCTGAAAGGCTTATCGAAACAATGGGCGAGAAGCTTTGTTATTCAATATACACATATTATATAGAAGCCAAGAGGTAAAGCCCAAGGAGTTGCATGGTCCTTGGATCCCTAAAGAGTCCTTGTGGAGCACTCTGCACATGCTTCTAGGCTCTTACAGGGAACAGAATAATAGAACGCTTCCAATGATCCACAATCTCATCAAGGTTAATATATTTGCAACTTGATATTCTTGTAGCCGAGTAATGCTAATTAAGCGAGATGATAAGGATTTTAATAACAGTTGCTGCGGTAAGTGAATAAAACATTCAGAGCTTTGTTCCCAATAATTATAATGATTGACTTAATGCATTTTAATAGGCAGAAAGATGAGCATACGTTCTTCAGGGATATTTTTAAGCCTGCTTCTTAAAATCCCTGGCAGTGCAGTAGAGCATACTGCAAAAGCAAGGGTAAAAAAAGTAAAAAACCCAAGCAATCCAGTTTCACGGGTCTTACATTTTAAAATTATAGGAGTATTTTTAGCAGACGTGTAGGAATACTTAGTCCAGTTCCTAAAAGGAGGAAACTGAACTGGAAGGAAACCTATTGTTGTTTCACCTTACTAATTAGGGATGAGCAGTCAGAATATTATTAAGCACAGTCTGCCATAAACTTTGCCCCATTCATAAATATCGGCAGAAATGCTGCAAATCTGAACAAAGTCATTTCTGAATGGGAGAATGATTGGAAGTCTTCTGCAATAACATGATCGTTCTGCTACCTCAGTGTCTTGCTTTGATTTCCCAAGCAGTGAGAGAAGGACTGATTTAGCAACAGCATTACGAGCTTGATGTTGGTAAACTGCAACAGAATTGCCCCCCTCCCCCCAACTGATGCTTTTGGGCTCAGTGCTACCACTTTCTGCCAGTCCCTGAACAATTTGGTATGGCTACTTAAACACCCGAATGAATCTTGGTCTGCTTCCACACCAGGGATTCCCCAGGTTTCGGTCACTGAACCGATGAAGGGGCTTTCCTTTTGCTTTTCATGCTTCCACATGACGTTTGTTTACGCATTAACAGCCTGTTATTCCCACACAAAATCTTGCTGTGTTGTAAACCTGTTAAAAAACCCAATATTGTACAGTGGTCCTAGACTTTTTTATCATCAGGGACTGGTCAACGCTTAACAGTTTTACTGAGGCCCGAGGGGTGGGGGTAGTCTTCTGCCAAGGGACGTCACCACCGCCGCCTGAGCCTCTGCTCTGCTTGCTTTCCCATAGCGCCCCTGACTTCCCGCCACTCACTGGAGGGCGCTGCTAGCAGCAGCTGTGCAGTGCCATGCCGAGGGGGAGCCCCAGACATGATGGCTGCCTGAGAGCACCAAAGGTGAGCCGGCGGCAGAGTGACAGGGCAGCCCCCAAGGCAGCAGCCGGGGAGGAGGACTAGGAGGAACCATGGCTCAGTACCAACTGATCCACGGACCGGTATCAGTCCCCAGAGCAGGGGTTGGGTACCACTGTACACTATCAGTACTATTGCAGGACTTTGGTGAAATGGTTTTACTGTCCTCATTGGTTGGTGACTGTAAAAGGACAGTCCCAGGCAAGAATTAGCATAACAAAAGAGAGACCACTTCAACAAAAAAAGAAGAGAGTATGAAAATCAACAAAACCTGGCCACCCACCATTAAAAACCCAGTAGAATTTAAATAACAACAACACTGGACTCTAAAAACACCTTGCAATGGTTCATTAGATAAAACAACCAAGACTTTGACTAATGAACTTTCCAATGAACTCTACCCAGACACAGGAAAAGTGCTTCCTGGTTCCAGTCCATCCCCTGGGAGAATCCCATATAAGACAGGAATATGATACCTTACATTTTCCCCCACCCCTAAAATAAATAAACACCTAACAACTGTACACACACTCAACACTTGTTTATGGAGAGATTCCCATCTTACTGTGTCCTACCTCTGAAGATGCCAGCCATAGCTACTGGTGAAACGTCAGGAACTAAAACTACCAGAACTCAGCTACACAGCCCAGAAAACTCACAATTGCCAGTTGACTCCAGCTGTGAAAGCCTTCCACAATTCAATAGAGAGGGGAGGGGATCATGGGAAGCTCTGCAAATGCTAAGAATTTGTAAAGGTTATTAAATGTATTACCAGACACCCCAGCTTAATCTACCTGCTGACTCTATTTTGTGGTTGTTTCTATTTTGCACCTGATATCCATCAAAGACCTCCCTCCCACGTGAACTCACATGAACCTCTGGATTCTCTGCCCAGCCTGTTTCTGTTTTTTTATTATTATTATATTATGAGACAAATGGGTAATGCGGTGCTAGAGAGAAATAACCATGAAAAAAATGTTTAAAAGTTCACCTATCTGCAAACACATCTCACAATTGCGTTCCCCTTCCCTAAAATGCAGGCTGAGGTATTCTAGCTCTATTTGACTGCGACAGGGGTTTAATTTTCATTAAAAGTCACTCCTCCCAATTATCCTGTGCTCCAGCACTAATTTTTTTTTTAATTCCTGGTAAAGTTCAGCGCTGATTAATAACAGCAGTATCTCTGCTGATGAATTCACGAGGGGTGTTCGCTTGCAGCAAGACTAAGAACACGTCTTGTAGCATCTTAAGGAGCGGCACATTGAGAGCATAACCTTTGGTGAGCTACAGCCCGCTTCATCCAGCTGGGCATCACTGGAGAGCCAGTTTGGTGTAGTGGTTAGGAGTGCGGACTTTTAATCTGGCATGCCAGGTTCGATTCCGCGCTCCCCCACATGCAGCCAGCTGGGTGACCTTGGGCTCGCCACTGCACTGATGAACCTGTTCTGACCGGGCAGTAATATCAGGGCTCTCTCAGCCTCACCCACCTCACAGGGTGTCTGTTGTGGGGAGAGGAATGGGAAGGCGACTGTAAGCTGCTTTGAGCCTCCTTCAGGTAGAGAAAAGCGGCATATAAGAACCAACTCTTCTTCTTCTTCTTCCCTTGACAAAGTGGGTCTGGTCCACAAAAGCTTCTGTCGCAATCGATATGCCTGTTCTGTCTAGTGAGCATGCAGGTGCCATCTAGTTTAGTGTGCGCACCACAATGCATACCCAAGGGTCTTTCAGCACAATGCCATTAGACGTTTGCCTAATATTAACTGCGATGTCGTTGTTTAGCAAGAGGAAAAGAATCTCCCGGGACAGTTTCACTTAAAATAAACTCCAATAATGAGCAGTTTGGACACAGATTCTCTCCTTCTTCTTCTTCTTTGCAGCTGCCCTAAATATGCATGCCCGTATCCACTCAAAATGGTGTTTCAAAGTCAAAAACTGCACGACACAGAGCAGTCGTCCCCTCAAAGCATCCTGGGGTCTCTCTCCCCCCAGTTCCTTTCAGGCCTCTTTCCTCTGACCCAGCTCCATCAAAACTGCCTAGTTGAGTCTCTATGAAAGTCTGTCCTTAGGCTAGAACATTCTCCGCACCACAGTCTTCTCTCCAAGGCAGGCTTTTAAAAGAGAATATAACCTGGAGGTCAGTGTTCTCCAGCCTCTGTTAGTGTGTGTGTTTAAAAAAAAATGCTGACCTGAATTTGGCCTACGAAGTTAATACTTTATTAGGCTCGTTTTAGGCATGCACACATTATCCCATGGTGACGGTCCAACTGTTCCCATATCATTGTGTTTTTTCTTCTAAATATACAGTGATAAAAATAAAGCGTCTGGACCAAACATGAAAACCGGCCTTTACCATGCAAGAGCTATAAGAGTTTTCAAGTCTGTGAAGAAGGCAAACTTCAGTCTTTAGATCAGGGGTAGTCAACCTGTGGTCCTCCAGATGTCCATGGACTACAATTTCCATGAGCCCCTGCCAGCATTTGCTGGGAATTGTAGACCATGGACATCTGGAGGACCACAGGTTGACTACCCCTGCTTTAGATGACTTAACTGGGGTTAATGTCTGTAAAAAGTCCTAGGAAGAGGTCTTTTCTTCCCAAACTGAGATGGGGCTGTTAAAATATCTGAAGGAAAAAAATGTCCATTCACTCTCACAGGTGCAAACCTGAAAGTGGTTTGCATATAGTTCACAATTTAGAATTCCATCCTCTGTTCTAGGAGCTCGGGGAGATGTACAGAGGTCTCCTCTCCCGTTTTAGTCCCATAAGAAGCTGTGAAGCTGGGAGAACGTGACTGGCCCCAAAATGCCCTGTGAGCTTTTACTGAGTAGGGAGTAAGCTTGAGTCCAGTAGCACCTTAGAGATCAACAAGAATGTCAGGGGATGAGTTTTGAAGAATCCCCATTTCTGGAACAGAGTCTTCACGCCATGAGCTCAGGCAGGTTGACCCACCTCTTGCTGCTCCCGCACAGGAGAACATTTAGCCCGGTGCACCTCATCCACCTCCAAAATCTCCAAGTATTTCCCAGAGCTTGCAACCTTAGGATTTAGGTTGTAAATAATGTATTGAACCAGTTTCAGCTGACAGCTGTATGTAAACACTCCCCCCCCCACACACACACACACAATCTGCAAGTAGTGTTCAGTTGTTATTTTGTTCAGGCTCACTTTGTAGGCAGTTCCAAAAGGGTAGCTGTGTTGGTCTGAAGCAGCACAATAAAATCAGAGTCCAGTAGCGCCTTTAAGACCAACAAAGATTTATTCAGGGCGTGAGCTTGCACTCGAAAGCTCACGCCCTGAATAAATCTTTGTTGTTCTTAAAGGCGCTACTGGACTCTGATTTTTTTGTAGGCAGTTATTTCTTGGTATCATTCTGGCTTTGTTGATCTGTTTCTTTGCTACATTAAGGAATTCTAAAAATGTCTGTTGTAGACCCTGTAGGTGAAAATCTCTTTTTGTGGTATTGGAACAGATGTGGCTATAGATCAGGGGTAGTCAACCTGTGATCCTCCAGATGTCCATGGACTACAATTCCCATGAGCCCCTGCCAGCATTTGCTGGCAGGGGCTCATGGGAATTGTAGTCCATGAATATCTGGAGGACCACAGGTTGACTACCCCTGAAATAGATGATGGATCACTTGGTGTGTTGAGGATGCTAACTGGAGGCTTGTAGATATACTTGGTGATGGGTATGTTTCTGGTATAAATTGGTTTCTGGGCTTCCATTACATATTTGGAAAATGTTTACAGATGCTAATCTTCTGCTTCATGCAATGGTTTGTGCTTTTCTCGGAGAGGGTGTGTGTGTGTGCTTTTTGCTGTTTCTTCCACAGCAGTCTGAAGCACCCCCCCTTCACCCAAATATTGGTTCTCAAGGAAGGGGACATCCAGGTTTACTTTTGGAAGGGCTAGAGGTCTCCTACAGAGGGGGAATCAGCAAAAAATCCACTCTTGTACTTGCACTCATAGAAATCTTGGCAAGATTCAAGCCAACAGCGTTCAGCTCCAATTATTTAAGGATATTTGAAGATACATCCAGTGTGGGGCTGGAGCTTAAAAATTAGCAGCCTTGCAGAGTCTGGCACACACAGATATATGTTACGCTAGATGATGGGGAGTTAAGCTTAGTAAACATAGCCATGGCATCATTTTCTGGGTTCTGTGAGGGGTTAATGATTTGGGGAAAGGCCATGCATGTGAATGCTAACTATGTGCACACAGAAAAGTTTAGCAGAACAGGAAACTACTAGTTGATTTCTATAGACATACATCAGTCTTACCTGATGGAAGCACAAGGATTCGCCTTGGAGTAGAAGTTCTTGCTCAACATAGTGTTCTTACGACTCAAACTATGCTAATGATAGAGCCACTGTGATTTTTGAAGAAAGCAAATGCAGCAGGTGCAGGGATCAGAAACTTTATTTGGGGGAAAAATTAGGTCATTAGAGAAGAAAGACTACTTGGCAGCTCTTTGAGCATTATGATTCATAACCCTCCCCCCATTTTAACTTCATGGTTTAATGATGTAAAATCTACCCTCTAGGTTACATTAGGACAAACAGTGGTTTGTTTTACATTTGAGTAAGAAGACAGCAATTAGATCTAGTATGATACATGGAACTGGGTTAAACTGATTATTCCCCCTCCCTTCTTCCCCTTTCCCACAGGACCTCCTGTACCCGCACATGGTGAAAAACCTGTCAAAAATGCAAAGCTTGAAAAGCCAGCGCGGTGTCATGGTTAAGAGCGGCAGACTCTAATCTGGAGAACAGGGTTTGATTCCCCACCCCTCTTTCACGTGCAGCCAGCTGGCGGTGCCAAAATTTTTTTTGCCCCAAAGTTGTAACACAAAGCATGCCTCTCTAAAGTCCCCCCTCCCAATTTTTTTTAAGTATCAAGACTTGTGATTCCATAACGGGTGGCGTTCAACAAGCACTATGCATCTGTGATTAGATGCATAGGCGTTTAAATGGAGAACTATAAATTTAAAAAAATTAGCGGGCATTGCGGGACCTTTAAAATATGGAGAAAGGGAATTGGCTGCCTGGCTTGATTGACAGGCAGAACAGAGTCACATATAAAGTGCGTCGCTCTCTTCTGCCATTTCCAGCAGTACTTGTGGAGAGTGAGAAGCGTGAAAAGACAGCAGACTAGAGCGAGACAGCAAAAGGTAAAGAGAGGCCGGGAGGCTGGTATAACGCTATTTTTTCTGATGTGCGGAAATGCCCCCACAGCTCTTCTTTCTTCTCTTCTTCCAGGGAAGGTGATTTCAAATGGACTTCCCCTCCTCTCTGCAAGCATTGATGCCACAGAAGAGCTTATTTATTTATTTATATTTGGATTTGTTGTCCTCCCTCTCTCTGTGGACTCAGGGTTCCCCCCCCCCCACATTTCAGAGAGCACCCTGACCCACCACCACATAGGAGGATGAGGGTGTGCAATGGAGAGGGACAACTGGGGAAGGTGGGAACAAACCCCACTCACACAATTTGCATAAACGTCTTTTGCATGTGGGTACCAACCTAATTGCAGAGCCTCTTGTGGCACAGAGTGGTAAGGCAGCAGTCTGAAAGCTCTGCCCATGAGGCTGGGAGTTCAATCCCAGCAGCCGGCTCAAGGTTGACTCAGCCTTCCATCCTTCCGAGGTCGGTAAAATGAGTACCCAGCTTGCTTGCTGGGGGGTAAAACGGTAATGACTGGGGAAGGCACTGGCAAACCACCCTGTATTGAGTCTGCCATGAAAACGCTAGAGGGCGTCACCCCAAGGATCAGACATGACCCGGTGCTTGCACAGGGGATACCTTTACCTTTCCAGCCTAATGCTCTTAAAAAGACACTTTGGTCCTGGCTTGCTCCAGTGCGTCATGCCAGAGGAACTGCTGGAACATCCAAAAACAAATATGGATTGGCTGCCTGAGAGAGAGGCCATTCCTGAAAAACGACTGGCGGAACAATCACATTGAACTTAGGGAGTTCCATTCAAGTCCAGCAGCACCTTATTAGAGCGGGTCCCAACCTCTTGCTTTGTAAAGCATACAAATTAGCAGTGACTCAACATTTGTTTTGAGACCTTGATTTTGCTTACACAAGAGGCGGAAACCAACCTGAGTTAAAACTAAAGGTCTGCATGAAGCTCACTGTTGAGATGCCAATGCTTGCCCAGCTAATGACACCCCATGTGCCTTTCTGACTTGTTTATCACATTTGTCTGATCTTACACTCTAGTCACGTGCAACTTACACGTTTTCAGCAAGGACTGCACAATTGGGAAAACTAGCAGAGAAATGCAGGCCTTCTAAATACATGTGCACACGGGGACAGCTGCCAAAAATTGGCAGATGAGAGGCTTTGGTCAAAGGGTAAATGCATCAACATCAGAAGTTTAGCCAGGCGTGGAAGTGCAGGCCCAAGGAAAGGGAAATTGGTTGAGCCTGACAGACCACACCTTCCCAAATAGCCAATCTGCGATGTCTGGTACTCCAGTATATCTTGCAATCCAGCTGTAGGAGACAGACTGTTCTACCGCTGATGGGTTGGACAGTAAACATTTACTGGGGTCATTCCACCATTGGGAAATAACAAGGAGGGATATCGTTTACTGGAGAGTTGCTACGAAGACTCTTATACGATTCTGCGCTTTTACAGGGTGTTTATCTTTCCCTTTTGCCTGAGGGGGAGTTGTGCCGTGAAATCTAGGCACTATGACATCGGTGATGGCCAATTCCAGCAATCCTGTTAAGACTGAAAGGAAAAATTACCCTGGGTAAGTCACTGACACCCTTACCTTAGGTAATATACGTTCAGGTGCATCTGCCTGATGCATCAGTGTAATGCAATGAACCCAAAGAAGAAGAATGCCGTGGTCTTGGATGTCACTTTGGCCTAGCTGTAGACCAGTCTGACACCACCTTGGTCTAGCTGACCCGTCCTAATGGCAGAAGGTCAATTCTATTGACAAGTGATTATTTTTGTTTGTTCTGAAGCTTGTTTCGGGAACTCCGTGTTAACCTGCATTTCTATGCAGTCAGTTTCCATTCCATTCACAATTATGATGGGCGGGGTGGGGGGGGGTGGTGCAATCAGAAACTCTTCAGGGTTGTTTGTTGTTGGTTCTGCTTTTGCTTTTTTTTGCAGAAGGGGGTTGCATCTCACTTTTAATTTAAATGCAGATTGAAACACGGCCCTTTAATCAAGACGATGGGACAAAAATGCAATAATTACATTGAAAGAGACAATCTAAAGCAGGGGTAGTCAAACTGCGTCCCTCCAGATGTCCATGGACTACAATTCCCAGAAGCCCCTGCCAGCGAATGCTGGCAGGGGCTTCTGGGAATTGTAGTCCATGGACATCTGGAGGGCCGCAGTTTGACTACCCCTGATCTAAAGTAAGGTCTGTCTAATAAATGTGATTCCTTGTGCTAAACTTAGGAGAGGGGCAGTAACAATTGATACAGGGATGAGCGCCAGTTTGGGAAATGATAAAATGATCTATTGATTAATTTGCTGTCACAGATTGAAACAGTGGGGTTTAAAGGAAATTTTTAACCTAAGCGTTCTTATGAGAGGCTTTTCAGGTCTGAGACATTTATTTTCTCCAGCGTATGAGCAACTCTGGTTCTAGACAATGGAAGGAATGCAACTGTACCAAATATATATTTGTTCTGAGAACAATTAGGCCACTTTGATCAAGCAGGTCCCTAAGATGAATGTTCCCAAATACTCCTGCGTTAGGTATCTCCCTGTATTATACTCCCCTATGTATACAGGGGGTTTATCAGCAGAGGCCAATAGCAAAAAACAAAAATAAAAATAAATTGCCATATTGCATTTGTGAACATAAAACAATCCCCTTTGATGATGCTGCAGCAGGTACTATAATTTTCCAATGAAAATATTGCCTGTGCACTGGATCCTACAGACACTTTGCTGATGGAAGCAAGAAGAACAGT
The DNA here is from genome assembly GCF_049243985.1 of Paroedura picta. Taxonomy (NCBI): domain Eukaryota; kingdom Metazoa; phylum Chordata; class Lepidosauria; order Squamata; family Gekkonidae; genus Paroedura; species Paroedura picta. The sequence goes on along the minus strand of NC_135370.1, from coordinate 44,582,476 downwards.
TGGTTTTGATACCCTGCTTTTCACTGGCTGAAGGTGTCTCAAATCAGCTTAAGATCACCTTCCCTTCCTCTCCCCACAACAGACACCTTGTGAGGTTGGTGGGGCTGAGAGAGCTCTGACAAGAACTGCTCTACAAGAACAGCTTCTAACAGGGCTGTGACTAGTCTAAGGTAACCCAGCTGGCTGCATTTGGAGGACCGGGGAATCAAACCTGGTTTGCCAGATTAGAAGCGGCTGCTCTTCACCACCACACCACCCCCTTGTCATTGTAGCCTCCTGACCTGTATTGCTTTTTATTCCTGGCAAAGCTTTTCCAGGATGCAAAAGTGAGGAAAGACATTACTGGGCAAAGTGAAGCAAGTTCCAATTCAAGCAGCAGGTCGTTGTAGGATCCAGCCCTTATTTTGGCCCAGTAGTTTATACTCTTTAAACTCCCAATTTGTCATGATAACTTCAATCTACTTCCTATTTGAAAATGTAGAATTCACTTTGTGTACAATCTGACCAAGGTTAAGAAGTTCCTCCAGTGATTTATGTAAAGAAATTTAACTTCCAAATCAAAATGGTGCTTACCTTTAGCTGGAGACCATGTTTTAATCCAGGGGTAGTCAACCTGTGGTCTTCCAGATGTCCATGGACTACAATTCCCATGAGCCCCCTGCCAGCTAATTGACCGTTCTGAAAGATATGTTTTAGATGCATGTGGTGGAGACAATTTTTTATGGGTTTATGCTATGTTTAAATGGTACTGGCTATAAATCACAGGAAAAAAATTCATATTCAGAGTAGTTCAGCACTGGAATCGGCTGCCCAAGAAAGTGTTGATCTCCCCCTCACTGACAATCTTCAAGCAGTGGCTGGGCAGATGCTTTAGGCTGGATGCTTTAGGCTGATTCTGCATTCAGCAGTGGATTGGACTAGATAGCCTGTTTGGCCCCTTCCGACTCTATGATACGATTCTACATAGAGCTATGCACCTGTTTTGTGCTTGCCATTAGCAGAATGCCACTCTTTTGGTTACCTCAAGAAGTTACTGAGCGTGTGTTCATCCTCTAATACAGTAGTTCTCAACCTGGGGATCGGGACCCCTTTGGGGGTCTAATAACCCTTTCTCAGGAGTTGTGGCAGGGCAAGCAGCTTGGCTGGGGGAGCACCATCCACACTACAGCCTTATGGGGTAGATCAAGATAGAGCAGTTGTCTGTTTGTAGCAGCGGAAAAGAGTGAGATCGGCATGGGGGGGACAAGAGGCAGAATTGAACTGAGAAACCCTGGGGAAAAAACAATTTATAGACAATCATGAACAATGGATCTTCACACCATTGGTCAGTTTTAGTTTCATTTCTGTGAAAGAACACTTGCATAATTTTAAGGTTAGGGGTCACCACAACACGAGGAACTGTATTAAAGGGCATTAGGACATTAGGAAGGTTTAGAACCACTGCTCTAATATGAGTCCTGCAGGTAAAGATTCAGCAAATGAAAAATAAATACACCCTTAAGAGATCTCATATGCTCAGAAAAAAAGATTTCATTAATTTTATTCTGGTCTATCTACACCAAAAGCCAAATTCCTTGGGGTAGAAAAATGTCCCCCACCCCACCCCCAACAATAACAATAACCCTAGTTTATGCTGGCAGAAGACAATGAGTTTCATAATAACCCAGACACAGAGCTTGAAAACACACTTTCATAAACAGCCCAAAATATCTAATGTTAATAATAGCTACAGTTGTTGGGGAGTCAAACTCGGCTCTCTAGATTAGAAGCTGCTACTCTTAACCACACCAATCTGGCTCTGAAGCGAGAGGAAGCATGACTTAACCAGTGTGGATGACTTCGCCGCACGGAAGAGAAGAAAGTTGTCAGGAAAGCACCTGAGCTTTGTTCCTGAGCAAGGTAGAATCCATCAAATCCAGACCTGCCATGCTCATATCTTTCTCTGTTTCGTAATCCTTACTCTTCTGACTAATGCGTTAAGGAGGACATGAAAGGGAGGGCATGTGGCAGGATGTCTCCCTGACATTGGGTATGCCTGCAGATAAACACATGGCAAAAGGAGAGATTGCATTGGATGGGCATTCTCCTTTGTACAATTGGAGAAATGTTTCTAGAAGGTTATCTGAATGTAGTTGTCATTTTTTTGCTGTGTTGCCTGGGAAAAAGACAAAACAAAAAATGACAGCTACATCCAGAAAACATTCTAGGAACATTTCTCCAATTGTACCAAGGGAGAATGCCAAAATGGAAGGATCCATTCTGAATACTACTGAGACCTTGTGAAATATGCACAATTCCGTCCTGGCCATAAATCCTTCTTGCAGAAGTCATCTCTGAAAGAAAAAAGGCATTTTCCAAGAAGGAAACTTTAGAGCAGGGGTAGTCAAACTGCAGCCCTCCAGATGTCCATGGACTACAATTCCCATGAGCCCCTGCCAGCGAATGCTGTAGTCCATGGACATCTGGAGGGCCACAGTTTGACTACTCCTGATTTACACTTTGCTCTAGTCTGGTTTTATTATTCCACCTCCAGGAACATGCCCTTTCAGTTTCTCCCTCTCTTCCCTGCTGTGCCATTAAGGTTTTTCTTGTGACTGAATTCTGGCTAATTCTTTTTATTTATCCACTTCTATTTTCAACAGTTCAGTTTTCATTCTCATAATTTCTACCTCTTGACTGGGATTCTCCTCAGTGGTTGTCTCCTGCCCCTGACTATCCCCATGTGGCTCCATGGGTCTGTATGATAGTGTCATTTCTGACAGGAATTCTGTGGCAATTCCTCTCAAATTTATATTTCAAAATATCTATGGTGGGACAAACTAGTTGTGGGTTTTATTTCTGTATCATGACACTGCCATCACGTATGACAACTTTGCCCACATCCCTCTCCCAGTGGCAGAATTTTCCCTCTATTTTTATCTAATTTCTTCTTTTCTGAATATTTATGATTGTTCTACCCTGTTACAGAAAGATATTTTGCTGCTGGCTCAGCCCAGGAACCTGAGAGAAGGGGCAAGATCACCTCCTTAACTTAAAACTACTGAACTGGCACAAAAGCTGCTTTTAAAGTTTCAAACAAAGTATTTTATTCAATGTAGAGGGGAAAAGGTCAGGTGAAATCAGGGGTACAATGTCTGAGGTAAATCATTAATGAACTCTGAGGTAAACCAGTATAGGCCAGACTGCAGTTCATAACTTCCAAACAGTTTAGAGTTTCTTAAGCTTTTCACACGGTCTTATCTTTAAGATAAGAGGCTTTTATTTCAGTGGTTCCTAAACACCTTAGTATGCTTTCTTGAATTTAACTGTCTCTTGTGTTTACAGAAAGCAGGGAAGCACTATCTAGTTCCCAAATTCCTTCACTAAACATGCCAGTACACTTTCTTGTCTTTTACTGACTCTTTAGGTTTCTGAAGGCAGTTTATAAACATAACAGACCAGGGATCACACCACTCGTTGAGCTCCCTCTCATTTTTTAACTGGGCAGGGAATTTCTTCTCTCACTAGAAGATTTATCCCCAATGAGAATCTTCACTGATCTAACCACTCCTCCTGCCAGCCTTCCCAGTTCTCCATCCATGTTAAATTGCTCTCAGACAGGACTGAATACAAACCTCATCAGCACTCAAGTCTTCTCAGTCAACTGAGTTCTCCTCAGCATTTAGCTCTGAAGTCTTTCTGCTCAACTGATGCTAACCAATCGAATTTCTATAAGGAGCCTGTCACTCAAGCTCTCTGGTTCTGTGACCCTTCACAGTTTTTTTGTATATTTATACCACACTTCTGAACTTTTAAAGTGCAGTCCATCATATGGTCCTTATCTGTGGCTCCCTAAATCCATGGATTGAGGCCACACGGCCCCTAAACAGACCCCGCTGGTAGGCAGAAAAACCTGAAACATTTACATGTCCCCACCCCAAATTAAAATTAAAAATGCAAAACATTAAAAGCATCGTTTGTGCATGCACAGGCAATGCACTTATTTTGCTTCTGCTGGAGTGCTTTAGAGCTGTGGCTGAGCCCAGTATTAGCTGGATGGCGGCACACGGCGGAAGCCATTCAGGTGCAGCCATGGAGGTGGTATTCGCAGGGAGCTGCTTGAGGCTCAGAGAGGCTCCCAGACATTGCCGCTGCCACAGGTAAGCTCTGAGGTGAATGATGGGCCTGGATGCACTGGCTCAGCAATCGGGTGGGTGGGTTAGATTCCTTTCTGCAGATTCCATGCCCCTTTGTTGATTGCTAATGTCCAGGTGATACTATGTAAGAGGAAAAGCTCTTAGGGCCTCATCTCTACATAGGGTTGCGAACAGGCCTGGAGAAAAATATCCTTTCTCTTTAACAGAAGTTTAAGGATATGTTATTTGGCAAGTCACATTATTTATTGCTATGCTGCAAAAAACATCAGCTGCCTATTTTTCTGGACATTAATCTTCTGTTAAAAGGACAGGCCAATATTCAATCTAGATTGTTGGCAACCACACATTCTGCCCCTCCCCCCCCCCCAAAAAAGTACAATCAGAGTGGAAATTCACCCCCAATGAAAATATCACTGATGAGTAAAATGCCTTCCAGGAATCACACACCATAAATGGAAGAATGCGTTAAAACATGCAAAAGCCACAAACTTAAATGAGTCTCAGTGGGTTTTATAAACTTTTATATCATGCTACTATATTCAGTTTGCTTTTTTGGTGGTTTCTATGAGAATGAGAGGCCTCTTTAAATGCAATCTTGCTGGCTATTTGCATGTGATGCTTTTAAATCTACAGCCAGTTTCCTTGGATGGTGTAGAAAATAAAGTCATCAATCAATAAATATACAAGTTGAGTGGGTGCTAGAACAGGATCAAATGAAACAATTCTGCAGACACTGGCAGCCCTACAAAACCTGTCCTTTGAGACTGCAGCCAGTGGCAACAATGGAAAGGTAGATCTGCAAAGCCCACCTGCTGAATTACTTTTGAAAGAAGAATGTTGTGGGCGCAGGCAGCTGCTGGAGAGCCTAAGAGAGACACCAAACCATTCTGGCAGCTGTTTAGAGACAGGTGCTAGCATTACAGCCAAATCTGAAAGTGCCAAGGGAGCAGTGAAGGAAGGGATGACTATTGCGAAATTGGGAGATTTGAAATTCATATTTAATTGGGTGCTGTTGAGAGCCAACAGTATCTCTACTCTTAATAAATGAATGGAACAAGAATAAATCTCAGACAAATGAAAAGTCGGAGGCAAGAGATTCATGATGCCTTCCATTATATTAAGTTTTTTGCAACCAGCATTTAGGTTCACCTTAGTTAAGAACAGAAGAAGGGAAAGAAAAGCTGTTTTTTGTACCTTACTTTTCACTACTCAAAGGGGCCTCAAAGCAACTTATAATGGCTTACTTTTCTTCTCCCCAAAACAGATGCCTATGAGGTAGATGAAGAAGAAGAGTTGGTTCTTGTATGCCGCTTTTCTCTACCAGAAGGAGTCTCAGGCAGCTTACAGTCACCTTCCCTTTCCTCTCCCTACAACAGACACCCTGTGAGGTAGATGAGGCTGAGAAAGCCCCGAAATTACTGCCCAATCAGAACACCTTAATCAGTGCTGTGATGAGCCCAAGGTCACCCAGCTGGCTGCATGTGGGGGAGTAGGGATTCAAACCCGGTTTGCCAGATTAGAAGTCAGTGCTCCTAACCACAACACCAAGCTGGCTTTCAAGAGAGGATCTCTTCTGGATTATACCAGTGGTGTATCCCATCCATCACACAGTGGCCAATATGAGGCCCCTGGAATGTCTTTGAAGGCAAAGCTTCCCCCTGATGTTGCCTTCTGGGACTGGTATTCAGAAGTTTACTGTCTCTGATGTTGGAGGTTCCCTTTATTCATCAAGACTACTAGCCATTAACAACCCCCCCACCCCCATCCCTGAGTCTGTCTAACCTCCCTTTAAAGCCATCTATACTCTATGGTTCTAACGGAATAGGGTTATGTTTCTTACTTCCTTCACTGTAAGACTTTGCTCCCTTACTTGCCGTTTGCTTCCTTTCTCAGCCTTGCAATAAAGCTGGCTTTATTTGTTCTGCTGCCATGCTTCTTAGTTCTTCCCTAGACTCACATACACACCAACAAGTGTCTCTTTTCAATTCCTTAGCCACACTTTCATTCCCTCTATGTATTCTTTAAGCTACTTTCTTCATCCTTTCCTATGTCCTTGATAAATGTCTTAAAGGTCGTTCTGGAAGTTACACTCAAAAGGCAGAAATACAACTCATTGTACATATTTTTAGTGTGGGACTGAAAAATGGCAATACTGCAGGAGCAACTGAAATATTTACTTGTGGCAGCAATATTTCTAGGATGAGTTTCTCAAGGCACACCCAGATCCCTTATGACAAAGATGAAAAGGTACCCTCTGTGGATTCCATGGACAGCAAAAGTCACAAAGAAATACTATAGTGCATAGAGCCTGATGGGTCTAATCTGAGAGACTGGATCTTTAATACTGATGTCAAACTGGATAGACAAACAATAATAAAATCTAACTTTTCTCCTTTGTTTAAACCATTCAAAACAGTCCATCTCAGAACAGACTACTTAGTAACCATTTCTGTACAAAAACTTCGAATGGCGTTTGCTCATTTACGCTTTCAAGGTATGCCATCAGCCCTACTCTCAGGTCGTTTTTCCTGTGTACCTTTTGCCCTTCGCCTATGTATTTGTGGAGAACCTGCTGTTGAAGACCTTTATCATTATGTTTTGGATTGTCCACTATACTTGGAGACAAGAACCAAATATATTGAGAGATTTTTGAGTGGCCAGAACTTCCTTGCGAATTTGGACAAAATAGTCTTTTTATTATTGGATACCAAACCCCTAATTAGTTATAATGTTTCACTATTTGCATTAGCAGCAAGGAAAATTCGAGCCAAATTTACGCCACCAGAGAGCTAGAAACCTGAATTCTTATTGTCTTTTATTATCTATGGACTACCGCATGTATTGTTCTAATTCTTTTACTGTTTTTATATCAACTGATATGAGATTGATTGCATTGTAATGGCCTATGGCTAGAAACAATAAAGTCTTATACATACATACATAAAGCCTGATATATCACTGGTAGGCAAAATCATGAAATTCCAGCTCACTTACTTTGGCCATATCCTGCGATCCAATTCAACAAAGAAAGGAATTATGCTGGGATGGGTCAGCAGTAAAAGGAATCCAGGCTGACAAAGAATGGTTAGATAACATAAAAATGGGCACCAACCAGAACATTATACAACTAAAAGAAGCAGTGCAAGATCGAAAATTGTGGTGGCATTTGAACCATAGGATCACGAAGAGTGAGACTCGACTGAATGGCTAATATCATCTACAGCAGTGGTCCCCAACCTTTTTATCACTGGGGACCAGTCAACGCTTAACAATTTTACTGAGGCCCAGGGGGGGGGTAGTCTTTTGCCGAGGGACATCGCCACCACCTGAGACCCTGCTCCACTTGCTTTCCCGCCAGTGCCCCTGTCTTCCCACCACCCTCTGGGGGGCACTGCCAGCAGCAGCTGTGCAGTAACACGCCAAGGGCGAGCCCCAGCCATGGTGGCCACTGGAGAGCACCAAAGGCGAGCCAGTGGCAGAGCGGCAGGGCAGCCCCCGAGGCAGCAGCTGGGGAGGAGGACAAGGAGGAGTCACAACCCGGTACCGACTGATCCGGTCCCCGGAACCGGGGGTTGGGGGTCCACTGAGTATTATGAAGCTTCAGTATTATGGAGAGGCTTTTGCCTTGAAAGATCCCCTTTTCCTTTTGTTGGTGCTTTAGACTGCACTAGCTGGATCCAGTGACTAAAAGACATCTCCCAAGAGGTGGATCCAAGCATAACTCCTCCCATATCAGAGCCAGTTACAACTGCCTGCTGCTCTACATGAGCTGTATACTGGGTAGGGGGCAAAGTACAATATTCACAGTACATATCAGGGATTCCAATGTCAAACCTCAGAATATTCATTCATTCAATTGATAGTCTGACTTCCTCATTGGACTCAAGGCAGATTACATAATAGTACCCCATAAAAGCCCCATTAAAATCCCAAAACTTTAAAAGTTACAATCACAAGATGGAAGAAAAGAAAAAAGAAAGAAAATACTAAATATCCACTCCCAGCCACCCAATAATATAACCATTTAACAAGCAGCGCTCGTATGATTATTCCTTTTTACTACAATCTTTTAAACATTTGTAATTATGCCTTTACTAGCTTCAAAGCCCGTTCCTAAGAATGGGTGTTGAAAGGGTCCCCTTCCCTGGCCAGGCAACTTAAGGTGGCCTCGGGCGGCAGCTCGCAGCCAGATCAAGTGGGGCGGGTGGGGGCTGGGCAGCTCGTTATCAGGGCTGGGACAGAGCTCCTTAGCAATCAGCTAGTCAGCTACTTAGCAGTCCTTAATGAGCAATCAGCAGGCCGGGAGGCCCTCGTCAGCAGGCCCAGCCTAGCAGGCCAAGAGGAGGAGGCCCTCCACCATGATCCTTTGCCCAGGGCCTCTCCCCTTACCTGCTGCTGGCTCCAGGCACCGAGGCGTCTGAGAGCAAAGAGGCTAGAGTCCAGGGGCAGGGCCAATCAGATCAAAGCTCCCTGCACCATGATTGGCCCTATTCCAACTTGGACAGTTGGACACGTCCCACCCCCTAGGCTGTTTCATAAATATATAGAGGAACAACAATGGATAAGGATAAGTGTAGTGTGTCTGCAGTACAACCAGCTAGATTGGATGGTGTTGTTAGGGGTAGACAGAAACCTTCAAATACCTGCTCAACAGAATGGGCTCTACAGCCCTGGAGCTCTCCTAGTAAATCAAACTTTCTGGGAATAGTAATAGATGGCTAGTTCTCACAGTGGTAGGAAACTCCAGACTACTATCCATATTCTGATCCCTCCAGTAGGTACAGCTGTCTAACCAGGACGTTCAGCAGCATGGGGCAGGCTCTTTCAGGCTTAGGAGCAAGTGTTCCTACCATGATATCCATGCATTTAACAGCCAATGCTCATGGATATGAATAATTATGACAGAAAACCTCCAGTATTTCTGACCAATGAATGCTCCTCCAGTCTTAGAACAGGACCATGAATGCCATTTTAAACTATCACGCTTTCTTCTGAAAAAGTCCATTATCTTACCATAAACTTTATACTGTAAACTTTTTCAGCCATGGTTTTGGCCTGGTGGAACACTCTGCCAACTCAGATCAGAGCCCTGCAGGATCTCAGAGAATTCTGTTGGACTTGTGAGTCAGAGCTAATTTACCAGGCCTATGGTTGAGGCCTAAAACCACCTGATCTATTGGCCTCCCTGTCAGAATCCCCCCTGCCAAGCAGTAATGGACGACCTTTGTAAGCTCCCGTCCTCTCCCTAGTAGGGCAGGCAATGGTTATACTGTTTTAATGTTATAATGTAATGTATTATTTCAATTGACATTTTTATATGTATTCTATATGTTTCATCCAGCTTTAGGCTGATCCTGCATAGAGCAGGGGGTTGGACTAGATGGCCTGTATGGCCCCTTCCAGCTCTTATGATTCTATGAGGTAGCTTGGTTAATAAATAAAATAATATTTTAAAGTATGTTCAAGCCATGTCTCATTCTTGAAATTCTAGATCGATGTGAGAGAATTTCATGTAATTTTTATGGTTTTATGTGGGTTTATGATGTTTTTATGTTTTTTATGGGATGTAAACCGGCAGGAGCCAGCACACTGGAGTGATGGTATATAAATGTAATAAATAAATAAATAAGAAAGGAGAGGGGGGGTCTGAAGCCATGGAAAATATGCTATAAAAAGGTTTAGAAGAAAATTAAAAATGGAAGGGGGGAATGGTGCAGCCACGATGCAGCTGATTACAGCAAAAATTGGTCCAGGTTAGCTCATAAAGCAACAGATATCCAGATACATTCAACTTCATTCCAGAAAGCACCAGATGCACAGATACTATCCGGGGGGGAAGCAGAATTTTTCCTGGTGCACAGCTAGCCCTGGGAAATGCTAAAAACCTCAAGGGAGGACGCCTGCAGCCTGCATGTCAAATGGGCAACAACTGCACACTTACTCTACTAAAAACTGATCGTCCAGGAAGAGGCTGGCTTAGACCTCAGCCCCAGCTCTCTACAGCTCTCAGCATTCCTAATGTATGAGAACGTGCATGGATTCTTGTATCTTATTTCACGGTTTTCTTTGGGGACTCGGTTTGATCAGACTCCCCCCTCCCTTCTCATCCCCTAGGAACGGGCTTGTTTATGTTAAGAACCCTCACTTGGATTCCATGGATGAAGATATTCTATATCACTTAGACTTGGGGACCAAAACTCATAATCTGCCTGCCATGTTTGGTGACATAAAGGTAAAATTGCTTCGTTTCCACAGTTGTAGAAATATATATATATTTTAAAAAAACAAAACGATTTTGCTTCTGCTCCTGCTTCTTCCTTTGCCTTTTTACCGTTCCCTTTTCTCACCGTGTCTTTGTGTGCTGGCTGCAAAGATGTCTTTAAAGTCTCCCTGGGAATGAGACGCTGCCACTCTGAGAAGCTGCTCCTAAAAGTCTGCTGTGGCCACAGTTATGGGCAATTACCCTTCCTTTCTCAGTGACATATGTAGACCGAGAGACTAAGCCTATTTCTGGGGCGATGAACTAAATCCCCCCCCCGCCATAGACGCACTGACTTCAGTTCAGAAACAATACATTGTGGAATTCCGTTCATCGCGGCATCATTGATTTCATGTATTTTATAACTAGAAAGGAGCCGTGACTTTCATTCCACAGGCAGAATAGCATGGTTGAGCTCTGCTTTAGGGGACTGTCTGATTTGGATTTCACCTCTGCCAAATACTCACTCGGGGGCTTTTGGTGTCACTGTCTTTCAGCCCTCATTTACAGTACAGAGGCAGACTGACCTCCACAATGGGGCGACTGTAAGAATCAGATCATGTATGTGAAGCCCTTTGAATGCTGACAGTACTATATAAAGAACCACCCCGGACAATTGCTCTGGCATTCGGCTTCACAATTTCGCGATGGCTGCTTCCCAAAAGCACATTGAAACATTTATTCGGTCAGATGCTCAAACGCATCTGTGGATCCAAATATTATGATCACCCTCAAAAAGCAAAGTCACTGCTGGGAAATGAGAAGCCGACAAGGCAAGGTTTCTCCTAAAATCGCATTTAGAAGAGTATGATTCTGTTTAGGAGGGCACTGGAAGTCCCTCCCAAATCAAAATCTCCTGCTCTTTAATTTGGTGTGCTAGTCCAACACAATTTGATGTTTAACCCTCACCCCATTCAGTTCACATACCTCTGAAAATCCAGGACACTATCCACTTAGAAGTATATATTTGGTTGCATTTATTCCAGTGGGAGGCTCAAGATATGTTGAAACATTTTTCCTGGGAGGGTGCAGTTACGTTCTCAGCTTTGGCTGATGCATGGTCTCAAGTCTGATTCATGTACTTTGAGCTTGAGGTTGAACCCAAGGCAACTCTTCCTTTCAAGGAGCATTATTCTGCTCATGGAAGCTTTCCTTCTGGAAGAGCACCATTGGATCCAAGCCTTCCTCTGAAAATTTTAATCAAAACGTGGGTTAGAATTGCCAAACTCTACCAAACTTTTGGTGCAGGGTAAGAGAGCTGAAGCTAAGAAAGAACCCCAACTGAGCTGTACTACACACGATCCTATCCACGTGTACTCCAGATAAGTTTCACCATCCCTCACACGTTGGATAATGCACTTTCATCACGCTTTTGCAAATGGATTTTCCTGCGCAAAACAGGAAAATCTATTTCTAATGTGCATTGAAAGTGCATTACTCAACATATGTGGAATGTTGACTCCTCAGCAAGTGTGCATCACACTGTATCTTTGAGTTGCTCGTCATAGGCAAAAGTGTGTGGAAATTTTTTTTTTTTAATATGAAATAATTCCAACCTTTCAAAGACTCATTGCATTCATGCCCACAGTATCCATGTGGGAAAGTCAGTGGCTCTTTCCCCACAGAGGGGGAAATAGCTGCTTTGTTGATTAGCTTGTCTGTCAGATTCAGAATTAGGGGTTTTAAAATGTAGCCATTTGTGATAGTTTTTTCAAAAAACCTCTTGGCTTTGACTATGTAATCATGTACAATTCTCTTTCATTCTACTTGCCTCTGCTGAAAGAATTAATTACATCCCAAGTTACCTCAACTTCATGTTCTACTCTGATTTCAGTAGAAATATATACTAGCAACCGATTTGCATGCAATTATCCTGGATTTGCTCTTTACCAAGAATGTGGCCCCTTCATACTATTGATTTGGACTTGGGTACAACTTCCAAAGGGCTGGATCCTGTGCTGTAGAGTAGCGATCCCCAACCTGTGGGCCGCGGACCACATGTGGTCCTTCGACTAATTGGAGGTGGGCCCCGAAGGACGCCTCCCCCCCCCCGGCCCTTTACTTCACCCCCCCCAGCCCTTTACAACACACTTCATTGTTGTGGCATGTCTGTATCTTATTTTGAAGGGATGTTTAAACATTACCATAGCGATCAGAGAGCGCTAGGGCAGTGGTTGAGAGTAGAGGAGTAAACTACTCCCCCCACAAGGCCTCAGTAAAAGGCGGTTGAGTGGTCCCTGGTGAGTGGTCCCCAGCGTTGAGTGGTCCCCGGTGATAAAAAGGTTGGGGTCCACTGCTCTAGAGAATGAAAGTGTACCAAAATAGGCAGGTTGAAACTTAAATCCTAATTGCCTTTAAACTTAAGACATTGTAGAAGTAGGAACTGCAGTATATTTAGCACTTTTACCTAATACAGGAGTGGCCAAACTGTGGCGCTCCAGATGTCCATGGATTACAATTCCCATGTGGTAGGGGCTCATGGGGATTGTAGTCCATGGACATCTGAAGAGCCACAGTTCGGCCATCCCTTATCTAGTATATCTAGCTGTGTTCAGAGGAAGGGCTTTTCACCTCTGGAATGCTCTCCCCCTTGAGGGTCACCTGGAAACTACCATACTGTCTTTTAGGCACTAGGCCAAAACATTTCTTTTTACCCGGGCTTTTGTCTAGAGGTTAAAAAATATATATATTTTAACAGTCTGCTTCCAGTATGAGTTCTATTTTATGGCCATTTTGTTACAGTGCTCACTGTTTAATGGCTTGATAATTTGTTGTTTTTATTGTATTTTATTTTTCTGTTAAGATGCTTCAGGCAGGTCTCTGGAGAGGCAACATATAAATTCCCTAACCAAATATTTTATACAGATTTATTAATTATTGTATGGCATGTGTAGGGTAGCCAGGAGATCCTAGGACAAACATTCGTGGGTGGTTTGCCATTGCCTGCCTATCTATCACAAGCCTGGTCACCCTTGGAGGTCTCCCAACCAAATGCTAAGCAAGGCCTGAGCTGTGCTTTGGGTGTTTACATTCCTGTTCATGCACTGCTGGCTCCACCCCAGAATTCCATGCACAGTGGGTGTTACTATGGACTGAAGCAGACCATGTGTCATGTGATGCAGCATTACATTTCTTCTTGCTCATCCCATCACCTAATCACCAGCCTCATTCCAATGCACATCAAGCTGCCTTATACCAAATGGGTCCATAAAAATCAATATTGTCTACTCACGCTGGCAGCAGCTGCTCTTCTGTCTCCAACAAGGGTCCTTCACATCACTTCCTACTTGATCCTTTGAGTACCAGATACCTGTCATCTGCTGCAGATGTCCATCCGCTGAACCCTAGTCCTTCCCCACTGCAATCTGCTGGCTCACAAGGATCTTGGAACGTTTTATGAGACTGTATAGGTTGTTCTTCTAGGTGCTACTAGGGAGGAAGCGACGAGACAGGCTATGATTTTCAATGACAGCCATGCAATTCCCAAATCATCTGGTTTTGGCTTCATCAGGAAATTGAACAAGTTGTTCCCCTAAAATAATATGCTGGCATATTTTAAATCCTGTTGGTTCCTTGTGATACCAGGATCAAAATGAATTTTCATAGTGTTAACTGCAACCTTGCAAAAATGGGTCAGGTAGACAATTTCCTCTGCCTTCCAGGCTCGCTCCCTCTGGATATAAAATTGTATGAAAGCAGTTCGACATCTTATCACAAGCCCAGTCTTCCATCGTTGCCACAGCTGATAATCTTATGATTTATTTCCAGTTTGTCTGCGTGGGTGGGAGCCCCAACAGAATGAAAGCTTTTGCTCAGTTCATGCATAAAGAACTTGGACTCAAAGGAGATGAGAAAGACATGGAAGATATTTGTGCTGGGACAGATCGGTACTGTATGTATAAAGTGGGACCTGTGCTCTCCATTAGCGTAAGTACATCACACCCTCCAAAATGCTCTGTAGCAATAAAAGAGTTTAGTCCATTGTTCAGCCCATTAAACCGTGGCTCTCCAGATGTCCGTGGACTACAATTACCATGAGCCCCTCCCAGCATGGCCAGTTGGCAGGTAATTGCAGTCCATGGACATCTGGTGACCTCTGTTCTAGCACTTTTCAGAGGAGCTAGATAGAAACATTTAAAAATCAAGGGACTTTTTTGAAGGCAGCTAGGCAACTGAAATGTCACGAGGACTGGGTTTTCGCGAAGCATCCTTAACAAGCTGCTCCATCAGTGCTTGACAAGGTATCACCTCTTGGAGAAAATAAGAGGTTTTCCAAGTTTCTGCTTTTTTCATTGTGTCCACTACTGGTAACTATTATGCAGAATGCTGGAGGGCACATCCCATAGTATTGTCATGGTGTTGGATACAGCAAGTCCCTTGAAAAATGCACATGCCTTTGTGCATGGCCCATTCTGCTCCCCTAATGTTACAGTGTCTATAAGGGCTAGTTGAGGGGGACAGTGAGGGAGCCAGCTCAAGGCAGGCACGTGGGGCCTGAAGGGCTGGATATGTAGCAGAGGCACAGCCAGCCCTCTTGAAAGACAGTATTTGGATGTTTTGGAGTCCAATACCCATCTGTTGGTGACCAGTGACCAGTGAGAGCATCACCAAGCCCTTTGGACTGGTTTCCATCTATAGACAGATTAACATTTGGGGATCCACGTGCCTGTCAAGCTGTGAAGTCTCATAAAATATAATGGGCTAATTGGGACTTCCCGTTATTTTATACGGTAGTGTTTGAAGATGAAACATCTGGTGATGCTTTATCTTTCCCCCATCTGTGTGATGATTTTCATGGCACCTGAAATCAGGCAAAATATGAATCAACTTAGAACATAAGCACATAAAGCTGCCTTATATTAAATCAAACCATTGGCCTGTCAAGGTCAGTAGTTTGACTGGCAGTGGCTCTCCAAAGTCCAAGGTTGTGTTTGTTGATGTCACATACTACCTGACCCCTTCACCTGGAGATGCCAGGGATTGAACCTGTGGCTTTCTGCATTCAAAGTAAATGGTCTGTCATGGGATAATGACCCTTCCCCAAGCAGGGAACACCTTGACTTATCTATATCACTGACTTCAGCCTTCTTTGTTATAGGTTTTTCACTTTTAGCATAGAGATTCTTTGGTGGTGGTCATCATCCTAATGTAACAGGAAATGTTTCTCAACAAAAATAGTGTCCAGTAGCACCTTTAAGACCAACAAAGATTTATTCAAGGCGTGAGCTTTCAAGTGTATGCACTCAAAAGCCCACACCTTGAATAAATCTTTGTTGGTCTTAAAGGTGCTATTGGACTCTATTTTTGTTGTGCTACTTCAGACCAACACAGCTACCCACTTGAATCTATCCTCATGAACGGTTTCTGTCACTAGATTGTAAAATGTTGAGTATTTCTCTAAGCACGTTTTATGCAATATCATATACTGTTGACGAGAGATTCAGTTTGGCCTTTAGACTGGGAACAATCTTAATATATCTGTAATGAAAGCAAAACTCGATTGATGTTTTCATAGAACACATTTAAGGATTGGGAAGTAAGCATAAGGTTTCCCCATGCATTTATTCATGCCCATTAACAGATCGTGGATAAAAATGTGAAATGGACTGAAAACAATCTGGGGTTACTATAAAGAATATATATATCTGTGTTGATAGTAGGCATGATCTATATACTGGCACCCTTATTCAGTTACGAGACCAAGTGTATGCAGAAGGAGGTTTCTGTATTTGCATTCCAAGTGAATAAGGCAGCCTTGGTCAATTTTTTTTTTTACTATTGAGAAATCCCTGAAACATTCCTCAGGCTTTGAGAAACACCGGAAGTGTCATCATCGTGCTGAATCTGGTTGGAAAGCATAGTTGTGGACATGCCCACCTGAACCCCCCCCCTTCCCACCCTCTTCCCACCATCATTGGCTATTTTGGGAGGGGGGAACAGGTCAGCATGACCATATGGGATCATGTCACCTGATAAATGTTTAACAAAATTTTAAAATATATTAAAAATTAATTAACTCCCGCTTGATTGGGAAATCCTTCCAAGGGCTATCAAGAAACCCCAGGGTTTCATGAACCCCCGGTTGATAAAGCCTGGAACAAGGAAAGGTACATCAAAACTGCATCTTCATCCACCTAGCTGTAGTGAACATTGAGCATTTTCAGATGACCTGTGCAAGAAGCAAAGAAATGGATGTAGTACTCTCACATTCCTTTTTCTGTCTCAGCCGATGGGCGATCTGGCAGATTACCTGACCAGAGCTATGCAGAGTTCACAGGTTGTATCTGGCTACCAACGCGTGCAAGACATAAGACCATCACACAAGAGTTGACGGTTTACCTCAGTTCCTTAAATTGTGGTTCCTGATCAGAAGTACAAGACACATGGAGCCAGAGCTCTTAGCTGCTTTGGTGATCCTGATAAGGGCAGAAAAACACAGTGAAATTTCTGTAAATAAACAAACTGTTGCAGGGAACATTAAGCTCCCCACCCTCGCCCAGGATGTGTGTGTTCCAGGTTGGAAAAACTGCTCAGAGGCAAGACTGAAAGCCCCTTCTCGATGGGCACCATAGACTCCATCTTATTCAAGCTCTACACGTACAGTGTCTGAGGAGAACCAACAACTCCCCTTTGATTGTGTAGATGGGCTCTTCTGAACTCCATAATGTGTGACAGTGGGATTCCCATTAGAGATAATCCCTATGCTAATTTGTGGTAAAAAAATCTAACCAGATATCACTGTAGTTTGTAAGCTTGTGTTTTAACAAGTACCTGAAATATCAGCCATTTACATCTGTCCTTCAATATTATCTTAAATTCACATTGTTTTGCATTTTAATGTCAGCATAACAGGCCAGACTATAAGCCTGGACTTGTTCAGTCAAGTGTCCAAAAGTGACCTGTTTCTCTTGAATCCTAAACTAGTACATTCATTTTATAACTAATTTACCAGCAATTTCCCCTTCCTTCCCCTTCAGACACTTCTCAAGCAGTTACTGCCAGACTAATCTTCCAGGCATTCTAAAATGCTACATGTTTTAAACTTTAATACGTTGAGTGAAAAATTGCCGTGGCTTGTTCGTGCTGTTTCTATAAATTATTTCCGGGCTCTTCGGATACACAAAATCTAACAAATGTACAGGTCTGCCTAGGAAAATCCCTACCTTCCTCTTTGCTACAGAAGTGAGACTCAAGATTAATAGGACAGGAACAGAAAATTCTGTACCCTTGCAAGTCAAAGGGGGCTTTCTGTTGTGGCACAGAGCAGAAACAGGAAGGATCATGCCCAAAGACGAAGATTTATACTCCTGTTTCCTTTGAATCACATATCTTGGCAATCCAACATATTGACTTAGAAAGGCCCTTGGGTTACCTTATAGCAGAGGAAGCACGCAGTTTTGTTCAGGTCAGCAGTCTATGGGTTAAAGAATGAGTATCTCTTCATGCTGTGCCCAAATTTATGATCTATGGTGGGAAATACTATGAACTAGATCCAAGGTCCCCACGTCCTGTGTAACAATCTAGTGTGCTCTGATGATTTTCTTCACTTCTCATGCTCACAGGGCCAAGTTCAGATCACAACTGCAGCTCATATGGACAAGGGGCTTCAGCTCCCGTCTGCCCTGCAACAGCTTCCAGATCCAGACGAGTATTATTTGGCCCGTTGGGAAAATCCAGTGTACATCTACATGTGTGGATTTCCCTAGAGCAGATGTTCTCAACCAGGGTTTGTGACAGCCCTGGAAGGGTTTTCCGAAGGAGTGACAGTTAATTAATTTTAGATATCAATAAAATTTGTTAAATGTTTATCAGGTGGTATGACCATATACGGTCATGTCGACCTGTTTCCCCCCCCCCAAATGGCCAACAATGGGCCTGGAGGGGTGGGAAGGGGAGGAGCCCTGGGTGGGCATGTCCACAGCTATGCTTCCCAACTATATTCTGCACAATCCGGCCACTTCTGGGGTTTCTCAAAGTCTGAAGAATGTTTCAGTGGATTCTCAGTGGTAAAAAACGTTGAGGAAGGTTGCTATAGATTCCAAGGGCCACTATAAGCCAGAGAAATAGTGCATGGGGGAAGACTGAAACCCATTCTTTTCACATGCTGCAGTTGTGATCCAAACTGGGCACAGCATACTTGGGATTGAGCTGGACTTTCCAGTGTTGTGCGAATGTTACACAGGACACAGTGCGGAGGGGGGAAACCTGGACCCAAAATCTTTACACTGAAACATGTGAAAAGAGGTACATTTAAAAAAAAAAGTTATAGAGGGTCAAACTGGATGAGATATCAAGAGAACTTCAAATGGATTGACCCAGAATTTTTTTTTAATCCCACTGTTCCTCCAAGGATCTCAGTGCAAGTTCTGCCTTCCCACATTTTATCAGTTTCACTGAAGAACTGCTGTGTGCTGCTATTAGGATGCAAAGGGCCAAAACCTGTGCAAATACATTCTTCCTAGACATATGTGCATTGCGGTTGAACTGACTTGATAAAGTGCAGATTCAAGGAAACAGGCATTCCATTTTATGGTTTGGAAAACATTATTTAATTGAGCGGTTAAAATGGAAACAGGCATGTGCAACAGATTTCAAGGTCATTTCAGATTCAAGGGAAGCCAAAGTGTAGAACAGGAGTCTCTTTTAAATCATGGGGAGGATTCAAAACACAAGCCAACCAAAACTTCAGAATTCTTCAGTTCCATTTATACAAGTTAAGCATGGGATGTAACTGCCTGCTATTAAATTCAGCTGCTTAATTTCAGTTGGGTTATGGCTTTAGTTCCCTGAATTTCGTGAAAAATAGTAACTCTGAGTGGATATTATTATCACTTATCTAAATGCCAGGTGAACTGATGATGTATGTCTAAGAAATGAAGCGTGCAAATCACATTGATTTTAGTACCCAAGAGACAAGCGAAACATGACCAGATTGTGCTTCGTATAGCCTTTCACACGGTGTTGGGTCCTACCAATGATTCTGCTGGGGGAAAGGAAGCAGGTGACCTCTTTGACCAACCCAAGAGGCCATACTGAGAATCCTGGGATCTGAGGGCAAATAAACATGGCGAAGAAGGGCTGTAGCTTAGAGGGATACTGGGAGAGATTGAAGGAGAAAGCTGGTGGGATCAAACCCATTTGTGGCTAATATTTTCTTTTTAATTGTATTATTTTTATGACATACATTCTAGAAATTCTGCTCTGTTTTTGCTGAGGCAGCACAGAGTTACCTTTCTTTCTTCTTCCTTAACAGCACGGGATGGGTATTCCCTCTATCTCTATAATGCTACACGAGCTAATCAAATTGCTACACCATGCAAGATGCTGTGATGTTACCATTATACGCATCGGCACTTCAGGGGGATTAGGTGAGTGAAGAGTTTTGCTGCTACCGGGCAGAGAGGATGCAAATGAAATGCGTCTCAGGAAAAGGTCATCATGCTTCGATGAGATTTCTTTCTTTCTTTTAAATTTCAAGTCAACAAATATCAAACTGCTAAAGAATATGAAAGATCACACTGAGGTGTTTTTCTAATATTACATCAACCTGAAAATTTGATTTTCTTATTTAGATTAAGTTGTTCAGATTAGATTCCACCACCACCACCCGCCTCACCTTTCCAAAATTCCAATACCTAGAAGCAACTGTTGCAAAGACACATCACGGTGCTGTAGAAATTTCAAATTCACACTCCTGGACTTGTGTCCAATGCAGTATTTTCACGGATGGGACTATTTATTTATTTATCTCATGGCATGAGTGTGGTTTAGCCAGGGATTGTCTGGCACCCAGGCAAGGGACCTTCAAAGGAGGTTTGCAATTGCCTACCTCCACATCATGGCCCCTAGTGACCCTTGGAGGTCTCCCATCTAAGCACGTAGCCAGGTTTGCCCCTGCTTAGCTTCCAAGATGTGACAGGAGCAGGCTTGCGTAGGTTAACCAGGTAAATTATCTTCCCAATGACTAGAAAGAGATGGAAAGACAGAGAAAAGCAGATGAATCCTGCATGCTTTCCATGAATAGCTGTTGGATAGTCTTTGTATGGAGTGTGATCCATGAACTTGGACTTGTATGTCTTGTATGGTGCAAATCTGATTTACATATCCACATAATTCCACTTAATTGCTTCATGCATTTTCATTCAGCTACAGAGCCCATTCAAACAGAAACTTCCTACATGCCTTGTATGGCACAATAGTTCACAACCAGAACAGCAGAAAAATTCCCAAGCTATGGCAGACATCTTTTCTCATTGTTACTGTTGCACTTAGTGTAGGTAGAGAGACAGTCAGGAAAATGGACTAATCCATGCTCACCCAGAAGAATATATTTTCCTGTCCACTATATGAACCAAAAGGAATCAAAAGGAACCATAACCTCAAAGATTCCGTGTGAAGGGACTACCATCTCTGGTTCCCACAATAAGGTGTGCCCCAACAAATCCTAAACTGCTTCTGCTTATGTTTTAAAGTACCGTATACACTCGAATAAAAGCTGACCCTCATATAAGCCAAGGCACCTAATTTCACCCCAAAATGCTGGCAAACCTATTGACTCGCATATAAGCCGAGGGTGGTGTTTGGATAGTGGTTTTTTCTCCTTTCCTCCCCTCACCCCCTCCCGTTTTGGGCAGGATCTTTTTTTCCCTTTTCTTCCCACCTTCCTCCTCCCTCTTTCCCTCTGAGGTCTTGCCTTTTGATGTCCAATCCTGTGCTGCTTCCCTTCTTCTTAGCTCGGAGTTCTGTTTCCTCCACTTTCCATGCCTTCCTCTAGGGGCGTTTCCTCCTCCTGCTCTCAGTTCAGAGAGCTTCAGAGCTTCCTGCAGCAGCTTCCTGCACATGCTGGCCTCGTTAAGGCAGGGAGAGGGGGAGGCGGAGACTGCTTTTTCCCTCAGGGGCTTGCTGTCTCTCTCCTTTGTTCCTGCTCCTGCTGTTCAGGCAAGTAGGCTTGTCTCCCACCTGCCTGTCTTGTCTGGCAGCTGTTATTTTTTATACTTGCCTTTAAGCCAAGGGGGAATTTTTCAGTTTATAAAAAGGGCTGAAAAATTCGGCTTATATGCGAGTATATTCGGTACTCATAATTACTTCACCGTTAGTGCAAACAAATAGGTTACCATATGGTGGGCTGTAGGAAGATTTTTGTGTTTGAGCACCTTTCTGTTACCATATATATATAACCTGTAATAAGAAACAAAGTGTTGGGACCTTTGGACTTGACTTGGTCCTGAGTCCCTACAAAGAAATAGAGCTGCAGTGTTTTGAAAGTATGCAATTATTACTTACACAGATCTAGACCCACAGTGCTTTGAGGTTTTTAAAAGAGAGAATCTTTACTGGGAAAGATTATTCGCAAACATATACCCATCTGCTTCCATCTCCTTACTGAAGCACAGTACAAAAACGTAAAGTGTAGCTACAAAAGCAGCACATTGGAAGACTCTTGTGGGTAGGCTGCAGGCAGACTACAGCAGATGGAGAGAAACCAGAGAGCCTAATGGCTGCCCCTTACTTGCTTCTGCAAAAGCAGATAATGATCTGCTCTTCCTAAAGAAGCAGAAAGTGGATGGCAGCCTACTTTAAACAAAGGAATCCACGAAGCACATGGCTCAGAATTCCCTACAACCTCTCCAATGACCGACTGATGCCACTAGAGAGCACCCAGGTACAGCTCAGCTGCTTAAACAGCTTAACAACAGCCCTTCAAGGCTGACTTCACCAAATTACTTGCTGTCTGCAATTCCAACACAAGGCTTATGTGTTTGTGTGCTTTTTATGATATCACGAATAGGCCATCATTCTCATTATCCAGTGGTGGAAAAGCGTGCAAGAGCATACAGCTTAACCCCTATCAAGTAACATGTCAATGCCATCTGAGACCCATATCTCAGAAAATCAGAATTAACCTGAAGCCTCTGATTGTCCAAAATCAATTGTTAAGGAATATAGAACTCAGACCAAGGATTGGTCAGTACAATTGTGGATATATTTGCATTCTTGGAATACTTAATAACATCCACTTACACTTTATGTTTTCAGGGATAGATCCTGGGTCAGTTGTAATAACAGACACAGCGGTGGATTCGTTTTTCAAGCCTCGGTATGAGCAGGTGATCCTGGATCGTGTGGTAGTACGAAGCACTGAACTGGATAAAGACCTGGCTGAGGAACTACTAGAATGTAGCAAAAAGATTAAGGATTTCCCAACACTTACTGGTCATACCATGTGCACCTATGATTTTTATGAGGGTGAGTGACAATGGCATCATACATTTTGTTGTTGTTGTTCCTAACCACTAGGATGAATTATGAAACATGGTAGCATTTATGGTATGGCCTGCATACCATCACTACTGCAAACTTGTGGTCACTTCTAGCTTGATTTCTTTTAGATAAAATTGAGGGCCTCTGCACCCAAGCCTATTCATCACAGCAAATAAACATATTTATTCACGAAATAAACCCACATCCCCTTATAGCATTACCTGTAATTATCCGTCCTGAGTTTTTAGCTATTGAGGAAACATTATTGAATTAAGTTTGACAACACTCGAGGTCTAGCCTTCTGTCTCAGAGGATGTTTACAAAAGCAGGTTTTGTAGAGGAAAACACTACTATTAAGTAACATCTCTCTTTCATTTTCCTGCGCTTTCTCATTCTTTTCAAATGCGCTCCACAGTGTGGGAAATCTAATACGAGCATGAGAAATTCATCTCCCCAAAGCTGTACATGCCAAGAGTGGATCTCAGTTTCAGGAAATAGAAGCACATTTATAAGAACACGAACACTGTGCATTCCTTTAAAAAAAGCAAAATGAACCCTCCTGTCATTTATTTTATTCTCTTGATGAGTGGGAATTAAGAGGGAGTGCAATGAAAGAACAAATGCTATTTGTTGTGTTGGTCTGAACTGAGGCTGCTTCCTCCTCTCTTCATCCCAGTCCCTCTTCACTTGTTCACATGGCCACCCAGAACCAAAACCCATCCTTCCTGAGCAGCAGGCAGGCAAGGGGGAGCACTCAAGAACCATGGACTAAGATTCTCATGAGCCCCTGCCAGCCTGTACTGGCAGGGGCTCAAGGAAATTGCAGTCCATGGACATATGGAGAGCCACATTTTGGGTACCCCTGACATAGAGGAAGAGGCCACACATGTACACCCTCCCTGTGATCAACCACACTACCTTCTGATCATCACTATCATGAGGATGTAAAGTTCCGGGGGGGGAGGGGGGGTTCACTTGCTCTGTGTGGTCGCTCCCGCAAACACCTAGGCGATCATGTAGAGGTAGAGCCCCTGCACTCTCACCTGCCTACCTCCTCACCTGTGAGGCTGTTGTCTATACCAGAAAAATAACTAAAGTCAGGCTGTATCCGCACATTGCTGGATATTGCTCTGTAGTATTAATTCCAGACAATCCAGGTGCAATTGATTGATATTTGCCTTTGTACGGATGAAGCTCAGGTGCTTTTCCTGAATAACAATCAAAAATTGATCTGAAGTGGCATATATTTATAGGAAAATGTGCAGGTATAGATAAAAACCTATTTTCCAAACAGTTGAACCGAGCTATAATTTAGATCCCAGATATCTGTCACATTCACCCAGTTCTACGGCACCCTATATGCCAAAAAAAAAAAGCCTTATTATAGCAGCTTCCTGTTTCCTCAGTAGTGGTGCCTTATGTCCCTCATCCTCAAAAACATTCATTGACACTGTGAAAAAATGTGGATATCCTATTAAATAGTTAAAGCAAATAGTCCCTTGTCAATAATCATAACACAATGTTAGCAGCTGGATTACACTCCAGTTACTTCCTGTGACAGGATTATAGCTTCCAAATTACCTTTGCTGAAGAAAAATGTCAAGAAGTGCGACATTTATGTACATAACCATTAGCTCCTCTGCGCTACCCTGGAACCTTTTCTTTGGAGGCAATTAAATGCCGTTTGCCAAGCGGGGGAAAGAGAATAAATGGAGAATTAATAATCTGTGGCCTATTTATAAACCTTTGGATCTGTTTGCAAAGCACGGCCATCTGTGTTTTTGCTTGAGGCCATGCTTACTAAAAGCCATTGCAGAGGATTAAGATGCAGGGATGGAAAGACAATGAAAGGAGGTGGCCCAGGTTAGCACGATTGCAGGTGCACATTTGCCGACTCAGAAAACGTGTGCTGTGGAGCGAACAAGACTTGCTAAAACCCATCTTGGACGACAATGAAAAAGATTATACACTTTAGTACATGTTTTATAGTCAAAAAAACATATGCAGCTGCCTTATATGATGGCGAACCACTGGTATATGTAGCTCTGTATTCACTGTGGTGACCAGCAATGGATCCCCCCCCCAAAAAAAATATTTTCAAATTCTTTCTACTTGAAGCTCAATGTACACATTATAGAGCAGATGTTCCCAACATATTTGGTATGGTGGTCCACAAGTCCAAATTTACTCGTTAGGAAGACCCATCAAAGATTGATGCAAAGTTTTTTGACGCCCTAGGCAAACTATGACCTTAGGACCCCTCTAGGTCAACATTCCGTTTTGTACAGTGGCAAAACAGATGTTTTTGAGAAACCAATAAAGATCACATTTGGGGGGAATTTTTCAGATTTTGATATATTGAATAATATTGGTATTTCCCAATATTCCCAAATTTGTGATATTCGGATTCATAAAATATTCAGGAAACCTGAACTTTTTTGGCTCTGAGGAATTTAAAGGGACTAAGATCCATTTAAATGCCTCAACCCCCCCCCCAACAAGGCTTGGCTTGGGGTCTTCTAAAAGCCCGGTTCCTTTCTCTTGCCTCCATTAAGGAAGAGGCGGAAGCAAAATGGAATAGGGTTGGGTGCTTCGGCAGCCGAAGCACCCAACCCTAAAATTCAGGGTTTAAATGGCTGCTGGCCATTTAAACTTAACAGCTGATGGGCAGTTAAATAACTGGCAGCCATTTTAGTGATCTCGTTGGCTCCCTCTTACTTAGGAGTGTATGTATGCGTGTGGGTGTAAATGATATGGATAGAGCACCAGGATAACTAAATATGAGAAAATAAAAGCTGGGAAAATTCAGGTTTTATTTGGGTCAGCTATACTGGTAGCAGAAACAGATTACAGATGGCTTAGAAAATACTGAAAAATACCATGCAGCTTTTTTACCCCTCCTGGTTTTTTCTCCTCTTTAACTGGTGAGAGTATTTCAGGTTAAGAAAATAATTGTCCCAACCCTGGAGTGCAATCCCAAAAGCCCCTCAAGACAAACATACAGGAGTCCCAGGCAATGAAATAATGGAATACAGTCTTTATTAAGGCAAGGCAGCATCTACAGGAAATCGACATGGATAGGCATTGTTGAAGACAAAGAACTAGCTTGGGTAGTTATACCCTCGGGCCCCGCAGCCCCCTGAACCCAAATTCAGGCAGAAAGTCCACTTTCCACAGTAACCACTAACAGGGTGCCAGAATAGGAGGCGGTCTGCCTATCTCACATCCAGGTGCCAGCTCTGCTAGAGGCTTATTATGCATACCAAAAGGGAACACCGATTAGGGCCTACGGAGTCTCTCTGTAGTGTAAAGCAAAGAGGTGGAGCTGCTTCAAAAAGGCCTCTGATGGGCCAGTCCAACTCCAGGATGGGAGAAATGGCCAAGCTGACAAGGACAATAATGCTGGGGAAAGGCTGAAGCCCATTCTTCAACTCACAACCCTATAACGTGTAAATCAACATCGGTGAGATCAGGGGTGGCAAACTGTGGCTCCCCAGATGTCCATGAATGTGCTGGCAAGGGATCATTGTAATTGTAGTCCATGGGCATCTGGAGAGCCACAGTTTGGCCATCCCCGACAGATCCTTTCCCAGGAGATGTTGTGGATTACGTCTCGTACTTTCTACATGCAAAGCAAGTGTTCTGCCATTAAGCCCTGCAGAAGTAGTATATATATAAATATTTAACACTGTCTGAGCCTTGAAATTAAACTTCATACTTTTATCCAGACAAATCACACTCTTCTCCATCTCACCCACTGGTGATGAATTTTCCTCACTGCAGGAATGATGTCAAGGCAGATGGCATTGTAGAACACATTAATGCAAGATCCCTGAGCACCTCCTGGCACTCTGAATTTGAACATATGTGCAACTCCATTAAGGGAAACAGTAAAGCCACAATGACAAATATAATCCAATTTAAACCACCTGCTAGCCAGTGCATACCAAGGGGCAATCTGTACAAGAACTAGCCCTGATATTGCAATGCCTGTTTACTGCTCTCAATCTAAAGGGTGTTAATGGCGTCCTTTTGCTTTCCTCATGGACTTCATTTGTCATGATTGATTTAACATCAAGCACAGTAGCAGCACAGGTTGGCTGGGGAGCACTACCATGGCCCTTCTTCCTCACTCAGCTCGTTGGGGTCATTGAGAACCTCAGCCAATCACTTCCTGCCATCTCATATCTTCTGTCCAAACAGTATCTGTTGAAGCCTACAGTAACCTTTCTTTCTTTCTTTCTTTCTTTCTTTCTTTCTTTCTTTCTTTCTTTCTTTCTTTCTTTCTTTCTTTCTTTCTTTCTTTCTTTCTTCCTTTTCTTCCTTTCTTCCTTCCTTACATGGTGTTGCTGATTGAGCAACTAAATACCCTTGACAGAAACCCTAGAGGAGCCCGTCCCCAGTCAGGACCTAGTAAATGCTGATCAGTGGTTAATGCATCTCTGGTTCCCAGAACACACATGTTTTGAATGCCCAGCAAAGCCAATGGGAGATATTTGCGCTTTCCATTCTCATAGGATTCCCCTGAATTACTTCCAGCATAGGGCTTAAAGAGACCTCTGCATTCAACCCTATCATCGCTCCTTTCCTCTTTTTTGTTTGCTGCCTCTTTCCTCTCCGCGCTGTAATAAAGCCCATTAGCCTTAATTTATTGACTCTCTTTCAAAGTGATAAAATATTTTTTTAAGACTCCCATTTTTTATGTCCCTCTTTGTAGTTCATTCGATGGTCTTTTGCTGTGATGTTCTGCATTTAAAAACGATGTGCCAAACCAGATATTAATATTGGAAGAAGCGTGCATATAAAAAGGACAGCATTGGGAAGTTTTACATTCAAGCAGAATATCAGCAACTTAAGTTTGAGCTTCCTGGAGAGATAGGCCGTTCCACCACCACCACCACCACCACCGCTTGCTTGAATGGGGAGGACGGGGTAGAAAAGAAAGCTAGCCAAAAGAAATGCTGTGGGCCTGATGTAGAAAATTGGTGAGGTCCAAATAAAGTATATATATATATATATATAGATCAGCATCAGACTGGCCCACATTCCTTGGCCACCAAGAGAGGTACAGCCGGAGGAAGAACTCATCCTTGCTGAAAAGATCGACAGCAGGGCCACATGGAATCAGTCCTGGGACTGATGGAAGGGCCTGAGGGGTAGAGTTTAACTCAACTGGACTCCCCTTGAACCCAAGCAGCTTCCTGATTGGCTAGCTGGCTCAGTGCTGGATCATTGACTTAAGTCTGGGCTTTCCGGAAAGAAAAATCTCTTATGTCAACTGATACAAAATGTCCAAGCTTGCTCAGTTCTGCAGGGCCTGTAAGACAGAGCTCTCCCAGCGGGCTTATGGTTGAGGCTAGCTAGATAAGACCTACATGAAAATCCCAGGCCTCCCACCCTCCCCCTTCTCTGTTGATTCCTCTTAACACTTAACATCTTGCTGGCTGAAAGTGCTATCTGCCTGACTAATTGTGGTTGATGCTGACAATGATTTTATCCGCGATTTAAAATTTTTGATTGGATTTTATCACGTGTAAAATTTATTGGTTTCATTGCTCTACCCCAATTGTGTAAACCGGCCTGAGACAGCAGGTTCGAGACGGGTGGTATATAAATCGCTGAATAAATACCTTCAAGCTTGCTGCCTGTGGAAGCATGAAATGTTACGTTCTGTTCCTTCTTTTTAAGGTCAAGGACGACTAGATGGGGCGCTGTGTTCTTTCTCCAATGAAAATAAGTTAGAATACCTCAAAAGAGCTTACAACGCTGGTGTTAGAAATATAGAAATGGAGTCCACCGTATTTGCCGCTATGTGCAGGCTTTGTGGTCTTAAAGGTAAGTCCAAAAAGACATGCTTGCTCTCATGGTTGCCCTGCATCCCTTGCTTGTAGCAACTCACTGGGCTGGATCCAACATATAACTTTCCCTTGCACTATCGCTCTTGAGCAAGATCTGGCTTATGGAGAATTGTATTGGATTAGTTTATATTCCTCCTTGATTGTAGCTGGATCCAAGCTACCGTCTAGTCCAGAGGTAGTCAAATTGCGGCCCTCTAGATCAGTGGTCCCGAACCCCTGGTCCGGGGACCAGTACCGGTCTGTAGATCAGTCAGTACCGGGCCGCAGCTTCTCCTAGTCCTCCTCCTTGGCTGCTGCCTCGAGGGCTGCCCTGCCACTCTGCCGCCAGCTCACCTTTGATGCTCTCCAATTGGCTGG
This sequence comes from Paroedura picta, assembly GCF_049243985.1. NCBI lineage: Eukaryota > Metazoa > Chordata > Lepidosauria > Squamata > Gekkonidae > Paroedura > Paroedura picta. The sequence continues at coordinate 44,553,605 of NC_135370.1, read as the reverse complement.
GGCTCCCCCTCAGCATGGCACTGAACCGCTGCTGCTGGAAGCACCCCCCAGCAGGTGGCGGGAAGTCAGGGGTGCCGACGGGAAAACAAGTGGAGCAGGGGCTCAGGCAGTGGCGACGTCCCTCAGCAAAAGACTACCCCCCCCCGGGGCCTCAGTAAAATTATCAAGCATTGCCCGGTCCCCGGTGATAAAAAGGTTGGGGACCACTGCTCTATATGTCCATGGATGACAATTCCCAAGAGCCCCTGCCAGCAAATGCTGGCAGGGGCTCATGGGAATTGTCATCCATGGACATCTGGAGGGCCGCAGTTTGATTACCCCTGGTCTAGTCTCTCAAAAGGACTTCTCTGCAGGATTACCAGACACTCATTTAACAAGCAGCTATGCTTAAAGCATTTTAACTATTACTCATTAAGAAGGTAAATTGTGTGTGCTACTTCCTGATGAAGGCGGTGGGGAACTATACAATTGAGTATTAATCTGCTTACTGAAAGTGAGAGGTCAAACAGTGGGCAAATGAAGAAGAGTTGGTTCTTATATGCCGCTTTTCTCTACCCGAAGGAGTCTCAAAGCGGCTTACAGTTGCCTTCCCTTTCCTCTCCCCACAACAGACACCCTGTGAGGTGGGTGAGGCTGAGAGAGCCCTGATATCACTGCTCGGTCAGAACAGCTTTATCAGTGCTGTGGCAAGCCCAAGGTTGCAGGTGGAGGAGTGCGGAATCAAACCCGGCATGCCAGATTAGAAGTCCACACTCCTAACCACCAAACCAAGCTAAGAACAAGACGCCATTCAATAAGTGCAGAGTTCTACATCTGGGTCACAATGATGAGAAGCATGCACACTGGATGGGAGTCAAAGTGTAAATATATACCACTGCATGGGTCAGACTGCACTGTACAGTGGAGCACTGTATGCAGTTCTGGAGGCCTGACTTCAAAATCAATGTGGACAAAGTTGAGAGGATACAGAGGAGAGTGTCAAGGATGATCCGGGGCCTGGGGATCAAGCCCTATGAGGAAAGGCTGAGAGACTTGGGAAAGTTCAGTCTGGAGAAGAGGAGGTTGAGAGGGGACACGATTGCTGTCTTTAATTTGAAAGATTCCTGCTGGCAGCAGAGAATGGGACCTGCAGTAATGGGTATGAACTACGTGGAGAACAATATTGGATTGATATCAGGAAAAAAATTCACGGCCAGAGTAGATCAGCAGTGGAATCAACTGCCTAAGGAGATGGTGAGCTCCCCCTCACTGGCTGTCTTCAAGTAGCAGCTGGACAGATACTTAACCTGGGGGCTTTAGGCGGATCCTGCATTGACCAAGGGATTGGACTAGATGGCCCCTTCCAACTCCATGATTCTATGAACATCTTACTTTCCCCCACCGGCAGCAGGAAATGATATAGCCCAGAAGCAGTTTTCCTTGCATTAGTGTGGAAATAGATGGACAAAGCACTTTTAAAAAATGTTAAAAGCAGTGTGGGTGGGTGTGGATGTGATTAAGACCAAAAGTGCTGCTTACTGGGGGTTTAACCTTCCTCCAATATCAATTTATCAATACAAATTATATAGCCTTTTTTTAAACCAGGGGGAAGGGGGGGGTTAAATTAGATACCATACAGATACATGTACATTTCCATTTAAGGGGCATAAAACTGCTGCAGGGGGGGAAATTGGGGGAACGGTATGGGGCGAAATAATCAGACCCTTCTCCCTGCAGTTTGACCGTTATCCAGACTGGAGCCAACAGCTGGCAATATTAGGATTACAAACAAACAAACAAAGACATTGATCATGGATCTCCGGCATCATACGTATTTTGGCCTGGAGGGCAGTGTTGTTTTTATGTCACACAGAGAGGTCTCAAATAATGAACAGTCGCAGCACAAACCCAGAATGACTCCCAAATCCCATTCCCTTCCTAGAATTAGATTCCCTCCGACTGCTGCAACACAAAGGCTGGGAATTAATTTGAAGCAACTCTTATCCACGAGCAGACTTTTCTCTCTGGAAATTAAGTGATTTTGTAAATTGGTTATCTGAGATTGATCAGTATGCTCAATAGATTGAAAAGGTTAATGCTGTTGGCAAAACCAAAGCCTTTGAAGGCACCTTGTGAAAAGTTTTCAGGGAGTTATCCCAATGTTTTGCAGCTTAGGGTCTTGTGTTTTGCTTCATTTTTTCACTGGCTGCAAAGGTCACTGGGCTCCTGCTGGCATTCTTGAAAACGCATTAACTGCTCTAATCCAGGCTATTTTTAAAGTGAAGGTACACGTAGTTCAAATTCTCTCGTAGCAGAATCGCAAGAATATTTCATAGAGCCTCAAGCAGAGATGTTCCCCTGCCCCCCCATAATGTGCTGAAGTAACATATATTCTCCTGGGACGTGTCACTATAGCATTTTTCTAAGTGGTCCTACTGGAGCAACCTTAAAAGAAATTAGAGTTGCAAAGTTACCTTGTATCTGGGCTGCCCTCTTCAGGCTTTAGAGGGGCTTATGGGGTGGCTTAGAGGTGAGGCCATGAAATCTCCCAGAACTACAACTAATCTCCAGATGACGAAGATCAGTTTTCCTGGAGAAAATGGCTGCTTGGGGGGGGGGGGTAGGATGTGGAGTCTACAGCATTATTCTCCTCTGAGGTCCTTTCCTTCCACATAACCTGCCCTACCCTGGCTCCACTCCCAAATCTCCAGGTATTTCCCAACCCAGAATTGGTTTTCCCTTGAATTTTTCAAAATATATAAAGGCGATGTTTAGGATTTCCAACTGCAGCTTGGGAAATTCCTAGAGATTTGGGGAATGCAGAGTGTTGGTGGAAGAGGGAGATTCCGTGACACTTCTGGGGTTTCTCGAAGCCTGAAGAACGTTGAGAATGTCTCAATGGGGAAAAAGTTGAGAAAGGCTGAGCTACAGAAACTAGATGCTTTTGTAGGCCCGAGAGGCATATACAAAAATGGAAAAGCTGTTGGTCCCAAGGTAATATGAATTGCCACGTAAAAGATCACTAGAACTTTTTAAAAATGAATTCTCATTGACAATTCTCATTGCCTTCCAAAATAAAAGTGCATCATGCCTATTCATGATATCGACTAAGATTTCAGATTGCAGAACTGACATGGGGGCATTCTTCTACGGTCCTCAAACTAGACCATGAAGATATAGCCTGGAATTAGGCTATGTGGACCAGGTGACCTCACTAAGTCTTTACTGGGCAGAATAATATTTAATTACTTAGCCAATTGATTTCAAAGTTGCCACACCCTAAATGCTTCAAGCACTTAACAGTTAGACAAAAATGAACGTTTCTTAAGATCTTAAGATCTGGTATACTGTTCACCATCTTGCATAGTTTATATAAACTTTACCTAAAGACGAGCCAGACTCCTTTTTAAAAAGCCTGATTCTTTCCTTTCTAGCTGCAGTTGTCTGTGTGGCTCTCCTTAACCGTCTGCATGGTGACCAGATCCGGGCATCGCATGAAGTTCTCCTTGAATATCAACGACGACCTCAAAGACTGATTTCAGAGTTTATTAAAAAGCGCCTTGGGCTTTGGAATCCAGAAGGCTCCGTCTAAAAGACTGGAACAATTGTAGGTGTTGCAACAGTTCTCTGCAGGATATATGCCTGTCTGTAGATATACATGTATAGAAATTAAGATGATGCCATGTTTTAATAACTTGATTACACATATTTCAGAGGGGAGGAGAGCATATGAGACAGCAGAGCAAAGAATGTTAATTTTACAATTCAACAGTAGCCACAACTCAGTGGTAACATATCTGATAGTGGGCTGCTGCCATTCGCCATGAGAATTTGCCCTGTTTTAAAGAATTATACCTGGGGCCACTTTCAGGTGGGTAGCCATCGAGGTGTGCAGTAGAACTCCAGTAGCACCTTAGAGACCAACAAGATTTCTAGGACGTAAGTTTTCATAAAGTTCCCATTGTCACATGCTACTGGGCCAACCATACATTAGGCCATAGGAGTTTGTAACCTTCTACTTCACTAAGGGAAGTTTGTAGCCTCCCTCCAGCCTAAGGGTCTCCCTCCAAGCAATTAGAAACAATCAGAGAAGACGCTGCTTCCTTCAGAGGACGCTTATTAAGTTAGAGTAGCCATTCCCAATGGGGCCCATATGGCCCCCTGGGGGGCTGTGGCACATTTGTAGGGGGCCACAGATGGAATAATTGAGGAGGGGAGCCCAAAGGATTTATGGGGGGCCCTGGTAACAGAACCGATAAAATACCCTTTTTGTCATGTATGATGTCCTTAGTTGCTAGAAACTTCAACCTTCATCAAGGGAAAGAAAAAGAAATAATGCAATCCATTGCTTTGGGGGTGCTTGAATTAATATATTCAAGGGAAAAATGAATGCACACGCTTCTCTTGGTCAAATGTTGTAGAAATCTGTCTTGTGTATATATAAGAAAAGGTACATCGAGTAGAGTTAGTTCACTCTTGACTTTGGCCTTTTTTAGCCTAGCTCATTGCACAAGCGGCCAGCCTCCCGCAGGGCACCCTGGAACCTGACATGTCCGCAAACAAGCAAAAAATATTGAGAATGGCTGGGTGAGAGGAAGGCTTCAGATTTTGCTGAGAGGGGTGGAAGGATTCAAGCTAGGATCTGCAGGTATAATAAGCCAGGTAAATTCTTGTACTTGAGAGATCCCTTCCCTGTTAAAATGAAGCCAGATCAAAAGTAAATCTGCCGCTATCTCTCTGTTGCTCAGTACACCTGGTGAAGACAGACTAGAATACTATTTTAGAACCCAGTGGGATAACTTTTCATTCTAGACATCTGTCAGAAATTGATCAAACGGCTTCAAAATATTTAGACAGGAGATGTCAATGTATGGCAACTCCCTGGCGGTGCAGAAAAATGTTCCAAGCTGATTATGCCCTGATCTCTGTTGAATATAGAACACCTTAATGTTGGTTTCATATCTAAGTGTTTCGGCAAATAGCAGATGATGAGCTCAGTGATGAAAGAGGAAACAAGACATAAAGAAAAGCATTACTCATTCAGAAATACGGGCAGAATTACTGCCGACAAGTACTGTCTGAATATTTGTTTCTTTAATCAGAAGTCTGACATCAGAATCAAAATCTTTCTAAAGTGTATATAGTGCCCACTCCCCCCAAATCACGTATGTAATCAGATTGGAGAACTGTGCTGTCTGGTAATTACTTATACAGCGTATTATCCTATTACATCCATGGGACCCTTTGCAGAACGGGTAAATAAAGACACTTTAAAGTAGTACTCCAAAGAGAATGAGGGAAAACTGCTGTTCAAGATGAACTTGATGTCCTGTAGCAGAGCTGCCGTTTGCCTTGTGAACATTCAGGAAATCTTTTACATAATATATCTGAAAGGACTGCAAAAAGAAGTTTGTGATTTACGTCATATATCTGAAAGGATGGGAAAAAAACAAATTTGTGACAAGCACTTGCAAAAAAAACAAAATGTTGACCATATTCTGGAATTTCAGTCTTCTATTTGTGTTCATTTCCTGCCTCCACCACACCTCTTGCGACTGCTCTGGATTACAAATGTGAATGAAGTAGATTTATGAGAAGTGTACAGGGCTGATCTAACTGCCCACGTGAAACTGGCTGGGACGTAGTTTCCCTTACCATCCCTGGACTTGCAAAGATTTGGAGTTCCCAAGTTATCCCCATTTCTCGGAGAAATATTTAGGCCTTTACTCATCTATGATTTCAATCGTTGCCATTGGCAGTACGTAGTGGCTGGTTCTCCCATCCTCCCTTATCTGAATGTACTTGCAAATGTGATAAGGGAGTGGTTGGGGTCCTTATGCACTATGTAATGGGTTGCCCCCCTTATGGTGAACCGAGAGGCAAGTTTAGTAAAAGAATACTTCCTACTACCTCAGGTCTTCCCAAAATCAGACCTGTGGCACCAGCAAAATAGCGTGGTTTGCCCTCGACGCCAGAAAGATAAGATCCAAATGGCATAATTAGGCTGAAGATTTAACTATTATGACTTGCGATACTGCATGTTTTATTTATGTAATTGATAATGTTCACACTTCTTCTCTCTTTCTGATTCCACGTGTCTTATCCTCAAATCCTGATGGTGTGTATTTTACGTCTGATTGAAATGGCCTAAGGCCGATCAATAAACTGAACACTTGCGGGAGAAACGTGGCTGCAGAGTGGTGCTCCTAATCGGCAAAGGAGATAATCTCTTTCCAATTTTCAGATTGAGTATCAGTTTTCAAGACAAGCGAGCAACCGCAAACTCCTGAGCAATGTTTTGCATGCCTGTATTAGCTAGAGAAACATAAATAAAGTCCCAGTTGCTCTTCTGGGATACATAGTATTGCTAAGAATAGACGGAACAAGAGCTTGACCGATTCAAATTCTCTGCATCAAATTCTCTGTTCAAATTCCCTTCACCACCAGCCTGTTTTCAACTAATGAAGTGATCCCAAGACCTGATGGCAATTTCACACCCCATAGCGTTGACCCACAGTGGGCTCATTTAGAGCAAAGGGGTGCTCTGAAAACTCAGAAAATCTAATAATGCTTGCAAAGGTTAAGGTGTTGCTTCATAATAAGAGGGCAGGTTCACAGGCTGTGTGAAGGTACTTTCTGGTACTGTCTGTAGAGTACAGGAGAACTGATCGAGAAAAACAGTCACCTTTCCCCTAAAACATTTTACTTACATCACCTTGGTGTGCGGAAATGCACTGGGCCTGAATCAGCCGGCTTCTGGCCTGCATATTCAGAAATAGGCGTAAACAATGAGGGAATGGGAGCCATGGATCTACACCGATCACTGCTGCTTGTTCTATCTGGAAGTAGATATGTCTTAGCTAATCAAGCAAGACTCAGGTGGGGAGTCATGCGGGTCTGAAGCAGCAGGAAAAGAATTAGAGTCCAGTGGCATGATAGGTTATCTACTCTCAGCAGAAAGCCAGCTTGGTGTAGTGGTTAAGAGCAGCAGCCTCTAATCTGGAGAGCTGGGTGATTCCCCACTCCTCCACCTGCAGCCAGCTGAGTGACCTTGGATTGGTCACAGTCCTTTTAGAGCTGTTCTCTCGGAGCTCTCTCTCAGCCCCACCTACCTCACAGGGAGTCTGTTGTGGGGAGAAGAAGAAGGGAACGTGATTGTAAGCCACTTTGAGACTCCTACGGAGTATAAAAACCAACTCTTCTTTTTCAGTTAAGAAGGGTATGTCTGCCTGTCAGTGTCCAATTCTGATACATTTATTTCCTTTACTATGTTTCCCCCTGGAATTAAACCTAAACAAATGGTGACCATATAAACTAAGCTTGTTACTCCAGTGTGGTCCTTCCATCTGTCAAAAACTGTATTAAGCTGCATGCTAATTAGCTGTGGCCTTCTACTTATATCTATGGCAGTGTTTTCATGAAACAATGGGGTTTCTTGATGGCCTGGAAGGGTTTCTTGAATTGGTGGGATTTAAATATTTATATATTTTTTAAATTTGTTAAACATTTATTGGGTGGTAGGACCATACATGGTCATGACTATCTGCCTCTCCCTCCCAAAATGGCCAATGATGGGCCTAGAGGGGGTGGGAAGGGAAGGGGCACCAGGTGGTCATGTCCACAGCTATTCTTCCCAACCATATTCTACAGGATCACGCCACTTCTGGGTTATGTCAAAGCCTGAAGAATGTTTCAATGGTTTCTCAGTGATAAAAAAGTTGAGAAAGGCTGATCTATGTACTAGCAACTTCCAGCTCAATGTATCTGAAGAGGTGTGCATGCACATGAAAGTGTATACCTGGAATAAAATATTGTTGGTCTTAAAAGGTGAAGAAAATTGAATATAACAAAATTGGTGATTATTGAGGAAGAATCTTCAACAGCGCAACCGCTCAAATATTTTAGTTATCAACTTGGAGCGCTTTTTAGACTGTGAATGGTCTAGAGAAGCTCTGTATGTTGGTGTACTGAAATTACAAATGCTGTATAAGAACTCAGGTCTAGAGGAATATATGTATGTATCTAATGAGGTGGAATGAAACATGTTCATAACAAGTGTACTTGTCATACTGTACACTGAAAGATTAATTAGTCTACCAACCAAATGTGAATGAGGATACTTCAATCCGTTTTTGAGATCATTTTTAGTACACTTTATTGTACGGCTAATTCCACACACCGTTTTTATATGTTTTATTTAATTTTGATATGCAAAAGATACAGATTCCTGCTCTCCAGGGGAGGAGAGGGGCTGAGGCTCAGTGTCTGAGCATCTGCCTGGCATGCAGAAGGTCCCAGGTTCAATCCCTAGCATCTCCACTTAAAAGCCTCAGGAAGGAGGTGATGTGAAAGGCCTCTGTCTGAGTCCTTCAAGACCTGCTGCCCACCTGAGTAGATAACACTGACCTAGATGGAGCAATGGGCTGATTCAGCGGAAGGTAGTCGTGGGGGTTCAAAAGTAAATTGGGTAGCCAACCAAAGCCCTCTTTCCCCACCTGTGACTCTGGAAAGTCACTGCTAGTCATATGAGGTACAACCGAACTAGATGGCCGAACGGTTTGACTTTGTACAAGAGCCGCTTCATACGTGGTTTTAAGTCTTATTCGTCTCTATACAGTCTAATGAGAATAATAAGCTTTGAGAGGAAGAACAATAAATAAGTGCCCCGGTAGGATCACTGGTGGGAAAATAGTCACCCTAATTCTCCATTATCATATTTTTGCATACGATTCAATGATTTCCTCCTATGAAACCAACTCCAAAAGACATAGTTGCTGCATTTGTGCTTTGGGGCATCTATAAAATCCTCCACAGCTTTGTTTGTGCTGCCAGTGGAAATCTTTCAATGGTACATCAATGAGGAAAAGGGGAAAAGCTGTGTTTTAAAAAGATGACTCTTTCTCTCAGCCCAAGGACTAGCCTTGAGCTCAGGATCTGCTCTGCAGAACTCAGAGATTATTGCGATAATCAGCTGTGCCACATAACAATCATAGCTGTAATTGCCTTGCAGAGGGAACGGCGAAGAACAAAAATATCCATCACCATTCATGGAGAACACGAATGTGGAGTTTTCTCCAAAAAACTGCTTTGGGAGTTTGGAGAAAACTCTGAGACTGTTCTTGTTATGGGGAAATGCACTGTATTTTATAACTTTATGTACTAACCCCCTTAAGGATTCATCATTAATTCACTAGTGTCTGTGAAAACAGTCAAACTATAACCTTATTTTACCACCAGTTCAATGATACCAGCAATGGTTCTATTTTGTCATGTAGTTCAAGGAATTCAAGGCACTGTGGAAGTCCCAGGTCACCTATCCAAGTGCTGATCCATTCATAACTGCTCAGCTTTACAAGAATCCTGTGCATCAACGGGCTTAACTTGAAGTGTGAATGACACGATGGTGAACAACTTAGAAAGATCCCAGAATGGACACAACGGATTTGTCCTCATAGAACTGTACCGGATGCTCTCTGAGGTCATCCAACCCTATGCTGCCCATCTGTACCATCCAAGGGAGTTATTCGGGTTCCAGGATAGCAAGTCAGGGACTCAAAAGATGGAGCAGAAAGTATATATAAAGTTTAAAATATAAATACTTATTAAGTGCGCCTTAAGAAGATTAAAAACAGTAAAACGTAAGAATTGCAGTCTGTGCATGTGCAGTCTCAATGCTTGCACATGGTATGACCGTAGACTAAAACACATTTCAACCCAGTGGTCAAGTAAATTATATACACACGAATACACTATAATAATAAGACCTAGCTGGTGGTATAAGAATAAGAAAACATGAAGCCTATCTGATCATACCCCCCAAAGAGGACTTTGCTCCGCCAATTTGAACAAGGTGATGATCCCCAGCCCTAGAGAAATACGTCTGGCCTCAACCTTTTTGGTCCTTGCCCCCATTTGGCAGAATGAATGCCCAGAAAAGCTGTGGGCCCTACAGGAATGTTCTCAGTTCCAAAGGGCCTGCAAAATGAGCTCTTCTGCCAGATTGGGGCCAGTAACAAACTAAATGTCATCATCTAAATGGGTCCTCCCTAAGAACAACCCAGCCCTGAGGGATTTCTAGCTGAACTAGGGCAATGCCATTTGCTTATACTGGGAATGTGGAAAGCAACTGTGTTTTAGGGGGTAAAAGTAATAGGTTGGGTCCTTTCCAAGAAATGTTTCTTTAGCAGACAAAGTATGATGTCTCCTGTAGTCACACCTTGTACCCACCCATTTTTCATGGTTCTGCTACCAGAAGGCACAAGAGATCTCAGAATAGAGAAGCACTCACTCATTGCCTCCTCATTTGATATCTGTTGCTTACACATCAAAACTAAACTTGCCTTTTGCCATTCTGTACACAAAAACCTCCATGTTCCTGTCCCTTCTCCTCTTGCTTCTGGCTCCTTCCATCTTTTCCGACTGGTCTCTCATCATAATATCATCTTCTGGATGCTTTCCCCAGGATCCTAATATTTGCCCGGTTCCCTCTTCTCACGCACTATTAGAACAAGCCATGTCTTCTGCATAAGGTGGGCCTGGGTGACACCCCATCAGGTTAAGTAGAAGGCAGAACTTTCAAAAGAAGGTGCTTTAAGAAAAATTAAGAGCTAATGGAATCCAAACACAAAGGTTTCTTTGTTTTGGAGCAAAGGTTGAAACCAGTGGTGAGTGACACATTCAAGGACCTCACAGTTAATACATTACATATTTAATCTATACCCTCATCAGATTGACTTTCATGCTGCTGACCATTAATATTTTTTAAAAGAATTCTTAGTTTCACTAGAATTATTACAACTTCAGATTTCACAGAGCCATTTCCCTTGTGAATTAAAGCATATCTTTAGAAGTCACAAGATAGGTTGACCTTCCATTCTTTGGTAACACTTTATGGATTAATTTGCTAAGGACCATATACATCAAATAGCTTTAACTGTATGTATACTCAGTTCTACACGTTTAAATTACCCAAACTGCACCAAGTATAACAAAGCCACCAATATTACTGACCTGTGATCAAACAAGATACTAAGGCATATATTTCCAACAATGATATTTATAATATAATATAATATAATATAATATAATATAATATAATATAATATAATATAATATAATATAATATAATATAATATAATATAATATAATATAATATAATATAATATAATCATATCATATCATATCATATCATATCATATCATATCATATCATATCATAAATAATTAATATAATAATAATTATATAATTATATAATTATATAATTATTAATATAATATAATATAATATAATATAATATAATATAATATAATATAATATAATAATATAATAATAATATAATATAATATAATATAATATAATATAATATAATATAATATAATATAATATAATATAATATAATATAATATTATATTATATTATATTATATTATATTATATTATATTATATTAATATTATATTTATAATATAATATATAATATACTATATATTATATACTAGCTTCAAAGCCCGTTCATAAGAACGGGTTTTGAGAGGCCTTTCCCCCACCCGCTGCGAGGCGGCAAGGCTCGACCCCCAGGCCCCACGCAAGACCCATATTGTCCCCTCCCCCCCCAGAATGGCATGGCCTCCTCAGGGCTTGGCAGCTCGGGGGGAAGCCTCACCCCCTTCCCCACTGAATCCACACGGCCTCCCCCGCGCAGCCAGGCTTGGCAGCCCAGAGGGGGAGCCATCCTGGCCCCCCTCCTCCCTGCAAACGCGAAGCCACGCGCAGCCCGGCAAGCACTATAAGGACTATAATATATACTATATTGAGGAAGAGAAACCATTGATTTACACAGCACAGGCTGTACTAACGATCAAGCAGAACTCAAAGAAAATTCACTATGTACGGATACCCCTGGGAATCTGTGCTTTTCAAGGCAGCAGGGTTCTTTTCCACAACAACATCATGGAAGGAAGGAAGGAAGGAAGGAAGGAAGGAAGGAAGGAAGGAAGGAAGGAAGGAAGGAAGGAAGGAAGGAAGGAAGGAAGGAAGGAAGGAAGGAAGGAAGGAAGGAAGGCTGACTGACTGACTGACTGACTGACTGACTGACTGACTGACTGACTGACTGACTGACTGGCAGAGACAGAAGGTCCTTAAAGACCCATAAAATGACTGAGGCTCTTGAATTACACAAAACTGGACATTGTGAATGAGCTGTGAGATGGATGCCACAACATTTGTGCCAAACATATTCAGCATAGAAAAAAACATTTGTGACATTCACAACAAGACAAAAACAGAGTGTATGATCCTTTCTGGCCCATATGGGGCAGCAGGCAGGTGGGGAATCCGATGGAGAACTCAAGCAAAAAGCCTTCCTCCTTGCCCCGCTGTTCTCCCTCAGCTCCCGACGGGGCTTTGCTCCTTGGCCGAAAACTAGCAAGTCAGAAAATGACTGCTAAACCACCGAGTGAAATGACATGATGTTGACCAGGACTCGACTGTCAGCGCAAACCAGGACAAATCACGTTCAGTCATCAAGTCTGTTTAACTATGATTAAGCCCTGCTGGGAGCTGCGGGGTTGTGCTTCTCGGCTACAATTGAATCCTGCGAGCAAATGGCAGGGCTGGGACTGACATTTGAAATGTGCCCGCTTGGAGAGCTACAATTTATTCTCCTTTTCAGTTCTTCAGAGTGAGGCTGCAAAATGTAGAAATGATGCAGGGAGGGGGGGGAGAAGTGGGGAAAAATCAGCTGCCTTACACAAGCCCAATAAGATGTACATCAGCTTTTCTCAGTCTTTTTACCATTGAGAAATCCCTGACACATTCTTCAGGCCTTGAGACTGCCCCCAAAGTGGGGCGATGTTGCAGAATATGGTTGGGAAGTGTAGCTGTGTACATGCCCACCCAGGACCCCTTGCCTTCCCTCCAGGCACAACATCAGCCATTTATTTGGAGGGGGGGGGAACAGGTCAACATGACCAGATGTGGTCATATATCACCTGATATTTAGCACATTTTAAAAATATATGAAAAAATTAATTAACTTCTAACTATTTGGGAAACCCTTCCAGGGACATCAATAACCTCCAGGCATTAATGAAACTCTAGTTGAAAAAGCCTGATATACATGGTTGAATGTTTCATAGGGCATTCTTGTTGGTTTCCAATAGAACAATTAGATTTGAATTCAGCAGAACCTTTGGGACAATGAGATTTTCTGGGCACGAGCTTTTGAGAGTCATGGCTCCCTTCATCAGATACCTATCTGTGTGGTTTGATAGATTTATTTTTCGTTAAGCCATTTTTTCGTTCATCTCTCAGTCCTGGTGTAAGGTTCTTCGATTCTGAATAAGCAAACTTGTTTTCAAACAAAGGTTTTTAATTAGAAGTGAAAGTAACTCCATGAAATCATAGTCAGAACTGACTCAATAGGCATGGGGTACAGATTATGGAGGTTTCGCGGGGCTCCCCCTCCCCCGGGAATCCAAACCAGGCACAGTTCAAAAGAATATGTAAATATGTCAATAATAGGCTGGACATCAAGAGAGTGGGCAATCCTGGGAACTAAGGGATCAGATGGGTGAGATGACACAGGAGGGTGGAGGAGGAGGAGGAGGAGGAGTGAAGGAATGTATGGGGAGTATGGCAGGCATAAAATACCCAGCAGGAAATCAACACTGGGGTGTCAAAGGAAAGCATCTAGGTCAGTGATCCCCAACCTGCGGGCCGCAGCCCGGTGCCGGGCCGCAAAGGCCATGGCGCCGGGCCACGGCTCCCTCTCCCCCCCCCCGTAGTAAAAAACTTCCCAGGCCGCAAGCTTGCGGCCCGGGAAGCTTCTTACTGCGAGAGGGCGGGGAGAGGGAATCAGGGCCGAGCCGCGCCCGTGCAGGCCACGCCCGCGGGTGCGGCCCGATCCGCGGGCACGGCCCGCGGACGCGACCCGCCAGGTGGGTGTGGCCCGTGCGGCCGCGGCCCAGTGCCCTGCCGGTCCCCAGCCTCATAAATGTTGGGGACCACTGATCTAGGTAACATCAAGGCATGTCTAAGAAAACCTACTAAATCAATAAAATATATATCATGGCAAAAATACATGGGGGATCCCTCCAATTAACATGGGAAGCTTCAAAGGAAAAACAAGCCAAGCAGTTGGGAACTCTCTCCATTAAACCCAAGGACAGGTAACATGGGAAGGTAGGATATAACAAGCAGGAAGAGCCATAACTCTCAGTTAGTCAGTCGACCCACCTAACCATAACAAACTATATAACCTAGGTCTATAGATGAAACAGACACAACATTCTAATCGGCTATTAAACCTTGTCTAGACCCAGGGATCTCCAGGTGAGAACTGGAGATTCCACAATATTTACAGACCAATGTTTCAACAAATGCCATCATGATTTCCAATACAAAAGCAGTTCCCCAGCTGGGCAATTTACGTAGCAAAGCCCCATAAGTGGCAACCATACACAGGATGTGGGAGGAGAGGAAATGATGGAAACATATACATTAAGACCACAGCCACTTGACAGAACCCACCTGGTTCTGACATCTGGGCATAAACTATGCAAACTGCGACTAACTGGCAAGGTATCTGTCAGATAAACTTTGTTTACATCTATTCTACATACATACTGCGTAAGGTCTGGATATGCTTTTTTTAAACTTGAGAATGACTTGTCAAGTTTACTCTCATCTGTAGAACAAACAGGGCTCCTTGCTGTTTTGTAACAGCACCCTCTCCACTCCTACACAGCTGAAATATTCTAATTTTGTAATTTATTCTCAAGGGCTAATTTGCAAAATGAAATTGTTCAGATGATTGGTTTGCAGTAAACACGATGCATCAAATTGGCTTCTACAAGTGGAAAGAGCTTATATTTCCATTTATAATAATAATCAAGCAATAGTGGTTCATATTAATAAGGCCAGCATAATTTTTTTGCAAGGGGGGGGGCGAGATTCAAATAATACAACAGGCAATGAAAGTGATGGGGGAAGTACTTCTATGCAAGAGTTGCAAGCCATTTTACATCTTTTGTGTGCCGGGATTAAATTATGAAGAAGTGAAATCCTCTCTCTGAGAAATATGGCCCTCTCAAGGCATAATTACATTTTGCTTGTCCTATAATGGAAAATGCTCTCTGTATAATAGGACAACTGCCATTTACAACTCTACAGTTTCCATCGACCATATCCGGAAGGCAGGGAGAAGGAAAGAAGCTTCAGATACAGAGGAAGATACAGAATACAGGCAAACCAACTCAAAGCAATTTCCACACACACCCCAGGCATAACTAGAATCTCCCCAGCCCCTTTGCTGTTGCAATGGATTTGGTAAACACCGCCCAACATTAAGTTGACCAGATTTTAACATTGGTAAAGCGGAACACCATTGACCGGGGGGGTTCTTGATTAAAAATGTGGTCTATATGGAGCAACAAAATTTTTCATAGAATGCATAGAACACAAAATTGTATTGTAATATATATATTTTTTAATTTCAACATAAGTACAATTTGCCAGGTGCCCCCAGATGTCCCTCCAAAAGTGGGACAATCTGGTCACCTTACCCAACATTCCAAACACACCCAGTAGTCAGTTATGCTTTGCCCACATGATTCAGTCATCTGCCTTTCCCTTTTAAAAGCCGTATATGCATTTAGTCAATTACTACCCATGGCCCTCCCCTTTTCAAGTAGAAGTGATGTTTTGTTTTAAGGTTGGAAAACCGTTCCAGAGAGGAAGGAGGAGTTTAATTAGACCAGAGGTTCCTAGCCAACCAGTCTGCATCAAAACAGCTCTTTCTGCTGCCAACTGGAAAGACAAGGCATGTCTGAGCAAAATGTTGCCAGTCCAATGATAATATCTTGATGTACATAAAAAGACAGTTTGCAAGAAAGTAAACTTTATGTAAGAAAACTCTCGGGACTTTCCAAGGAACCAAAATGCTAGAAATCTTGGGGGAGCCAAAAATCATGGGACATAATGGTTGTTTATTTCTATCCCATCTTCCATCCAAAGGGGGCAGTACAGCACATATTTATCCTCACTTGTTTTAGCTTCAGAATTACTCTCCAAAAGAGGTCAGGCTGATATGGTAAATGGTTCAACGTCACCCAAAAAGATTAATGGATTCGAACCCACTGCCTCCCCAATACGTCCGACTCAACTTGATGGAAATCTGTTTGATTTTTATACTGCTGAGGGTGGTGTACAACATAATAATTAACATATACAATCTAAACAATAATTAAGGATTCATTTTTTTTAAAAATTAAAACCAATTCAACAGCAACCTAGATTAAAGATCAGTAGCAAAAGCTCTGGATGAATGGTGATTGATCTTCTTGTGCCAGACCACAGTGTGTGTGTGTGGGGGGCTTATAGTCAGGGAGGAACAATAGTTGAGTCATGTCACTGGCCCCAACCAAAAGCCTGGCAGAAGAGCTCCATCTTGCAGTCCCTGTAGAACTGTGCCATCTCTGTCAGGGCCTGGATCTGTTCCAGGAGCTCATTCCACCAGGTGGAAGTGTCCTTGGGGCCAAGGACCACCAGCTGGCTGATGTTTGCAGGCAAAGTGCTCTTTGGAGGATGTGGGTAGAAAGGCGGTCCCTCAGGTGGGCCCTGTGTGGGTTCCCATGCATGTATACATCCCCCGAAGACCCTTTCTTTCAAGATTTTTATCTAAAATGGCATCACCTCAAAGAACTGAACTGATATTTCAGTAAATCTCTTTTCCCAGGAATATGCGACAGTACAGTGATGCTTATGACAGTGAGGGAGCATTAAGCAGCCCACTGAGCAATTCAAAAAGAAATGGAAGGGAAAAAAAAACCCTTTCTCCACGGTTCAACATTTCCTTGACTCAAAATACTTTATTTAAAAGGATTGTTAATAAATTATTCAGAAAGATTGTCAATTCATTCCCAGTTCTACATTTTAAATAATACGGAATTCATGTCTCTCCTTGGTGGTTTGGGTGGAAGGATTTTAGGTAAAAGCTCTTGGGCATAAAGTGTTTTATGAAGTCCAGCTTCGCGAAGAGCTAGTTCTACACGAACCCGGGCATCAGAAATGATCTGTTTAAAAGAAAGCATATGCATGATCAGCCATCTAGCTTGGTATAAGTTGTTCTGACTGTAATGCTAGCTCATTAAAAGACACAGGAAAACATTTTTGTCCACTTACTATTAGTAGTACAAATAAAGATAGCCTGGACGAATGAAATCTGTCCTTGCGAACAGAACTCATTTGGTCATTTCTCTAGTAACAAATGCTCTCAGTATGGGGGATGCCCATATCAGTGCATGCATTTATGACAGTGGGTTGACACTGAACCTTCGATCTAGGTAAAAGAATTGGGGAGAGGGAGGTTCTTCTCTAATCATCTTCCTATCTACCCCCTCCAGAAGTCTGATTTTCACAAAATTATTATTGACATTTCTGATTTTGGTGTGCATGCAGAACACACCTTGTAAGATAGTCAGATACCTGCTCATTGGTGAATGTATGCAATGCAAACAGAGGCTTTTGCAGAATAAATTCTTCTTCTATCCCAATACCCATTCGTGCTTTCGATGCCACTGTGTCAGCCATCATTCGAGCAGGATCAAACTCTGCAACAATGGCAACCTGTCAAGTGAAATGGAAACAGTCAGCTGTTCAAATATTTTCTATGACCAAGGATCGACTCTTTTTGCTTCCAGATAAGAGATCCAGAAGACCAAGGCTGCACAAACTCAGAGTCCTAGTTAGAAACTCAGTAGTTTATTGAGGAGATCACAAATGGCTACATAGGACACTGTATTGCTAAATCTATAGACATACAAAAGTTTGGATCTTAAAGGATGCACCCCTTATCATCAAAGTTATGTATGATTTGCAACTTGACACTAGAGGCAGAAAAGGACAGCCATAACATTCAGAATGCGATAGGAGTCCAACCAGCTGAAGAGCCTGGGAAACAGGGAGAGGGATTTGAGGGGAAAAAGCCCCTGGCTGCCCCCAAAAGATCCTGGAACTCTGGTCAAGGCAGCCATAGCATGAGCCAGAAGTGAACATGACACCCATGATAACATCCGAAAAGGTAGTGGGAGAAATATATATGAAGACTCTAAACTTCTTACAAGATTATATTAATTATATTATTATAATAATGAATTTGTATTTCTATCTTGTCCTTCCAGATCACTCAGGTTGAATAACAACAGTAAAAGTAACATGCAGAGTTAAAATTTTGAAACATTTAGAATTATTATGAATAACACATCCTCAACTAAAATTCCCAGACAGAGAGTACTTTTGGTAAGGAGCCCATCTTCTGACTCTCCTCCTCCTCCTCCCAGCAGTGAGGCCAATCTTCTTGGTGGATGTTATCTTGGGCCTTGACCATAAGCTAGTGGAGAAAAGCAGAACCTTTCCAAGGCAACTGGTACAATAAATTTTATATATCGATAATTTTTTAATGACCAACCAAAATGGTTTCTAGATATACTCCGTTTTCACAATTTTTCTCCAGTGGTTGATTCCTTATACTCTTATCAAACAATTTTTATATATATAGATAGACCACCGGCTCTGTAAAGTATTGTGGGGAATGTCAGTCATAGGGAATGTTTTTTGACTGACATTCCCCACAATACTTTACAGAGCCGGTGGTCTATCTATATATATAAAAATTGTTTGATAAGAGTGTAAGGAATCAACCACTGAAGAAAAATTGTGAAAACGGAGTATATCTAGAAACCGTTTTGGTTTGTCCTTAAAAAATTATCGATATATAACATTTATTGTACCAATTGCCTTGGAAAGGTTCTGCTTTTCTCTGTTTATGTTTTGAACCTTTCTTCCTTTTTCATAAGCCTAGTGGAACAGCTCCATCTTACAGATCCTGTGAAACTGATTTAGGTCCTGATCTCTCCTGAGAGTGCATTCCACCAAGTTGGGGCCAGGGCTGAAAAATCCCTGGCCCCTGTTGAGGCCAATTTCACCTCCTTTGGGCCAGGGACCCGGAGCAGATGTTGGTCCAAAGATCTTAAAGATCTTGAGGGATTGTAAGAGATGATCCTGCAGGTACTCCAGTCCCAGACCATTTAGGGCTTTGAACATTAACACTTTTAATTTCCTCAGAAAGGTTGAAGATCTGTGACTTAGATCTATTTTGTATTTACAGCATACAGGGAAACAAAGCTGTAGACCTTCCAGGCATTTTGAAAAGGAAATTGGGGAGTGGGATTTGGAATACATGCAACACAAGTTTTCTTATCAACGCTTGTTGTGAATGAGGCTGCCTCCCCCCATGACTTGCATTGGCACTCCTACAAGATCCCTGTATCTAGCTGCCAAAGGCCTGGGTAAAATAATCTGGTTTGATATCCTTAAACTACCGGGAATTTCTCCGAATGCTCACTGTCCGCATCCTCCAGAAGCTCCCTCATACCCAAGATAGATTGACTCAAATTTGCTGGTCAGTAACCTTAAGTTTACAAATTTTCCTTCTTCAATCATGTTAACCCAGCAATTCAATCCCAAGCCTAGAGAATTTTGGTAGCAGTGTGTGTAAAAGAGACGTTGGAGTATTTTTGGACTGTAAGAAAAGTATGAGCTTAGAATGTGATGTGGTGGTAAAAAAAGGCAAATGCAGTCTTGGGCTGTATCAACAGAGGCATCATAACAAAATCGCAAGATGTCATGGTCTCATTGTATACTGCATTGTGGTAAGATCACACCTGGAGTACTGTGTGCAGTTCTGGAGGCCTCACTTCAAAAAGAATGTGGACAAAATTGAAAGGGTGCAGAGCAGAGCAATGAGGATGATCCAGGGCCTGGGGACCGAGCCCTGTGAGAAAAGGCTGAAGGACTTGGGAATGTTCAGCCTGGAAAAGAGGAGGTTGAGAGGGGGTATGATTTTAAATGGTGGCATTCTCCAGAAGTCTTAACTTGTAGACACTGTCCCATCTAGTTCAGTTCTGAGTCTTCATAGACCATGTCCTTTGAGAGGCGGTTCTTCTAAAATGAGTAGTGTTCCAGACCGAGTAGAATGGTTCCTCATAAAAAGAGCCCCACCGGATCCGATCAACGGTTAATCTCATTCAGCATTCTGTTCTCAGCGGCCTACCAGGTGCCCCAGAATGCTCCCCCTTTCAGGAACTGGTATTTAGAATATGCCTATGAACATGTTCCCATTCAACCATCATGAATAATTGCTACTGAGGGACCTATTCTAAGTAAATTTGTATGATTCTCTTTAAAGTCATGTAACCTTGCATCCTTTATACTATCTTCTGGCACCAAGTCCCCCAAATTAATTAGGCACTGTGTGAAGCAGTGTGCAAGTTCTTTTCCAGGGTACAGACATTTCTTACATATCCAGTTGAGTCTTAAGAGCAATCGAGGCTTGAAATGAAAAAAGCCTTCTGATCTAATGAAAGCAGACAAGACCGGTGGAACCTGCTAAGTCTGCTTTACACAGGATTTAATTTGCCAGACCACTGTAAGTGTTCCAGATGTGGACTGGGGTGCTGATCACTAAGACTAGTGGAGAGGTCAGTAAGTAGGTTGAGAATTTGTCATTGTTTAATACACAAGGAACATCTTGTCTCTCTCTATATTTGTAATTTTTAATATTTCTTGGAAGCAGCCCTGCATGAAACCATCTGAATGTTTTCACTTTTTCTCATACATGCACAAGGCAGAATCAGAAGACCTTTATTGGCATACAAAGATACTAGGCTTATTGTTCAGATCCTTATAAAACACCATCTGAATGCTTTCATTTTTTTTTTCTCGTATATATATACAAAGGCTTAGGCACAATGTTCAAATCCTTATAAAGCACACACTTGAAATAAAGTAGATTTTCCACAAATACACCTTGTTTCTTCTCTCGCATGTTCCAAGAATTCCTTCAGTCATTCCACAGCAGGAAACAATTATGTTTGGAGTCACTTAAAAGAAGTGCGTGTGGAGAAGATTGCTTCTATGAGTCTGGAAATGTAAACCTAGAGCAATGGGCTTCGACAATTGCCACAAAGAACAGTAGAAATGTTTGTATTCGTTTTACTTGCCGAGGTCTGCCTTTCTCAACTTTTTTTACCATTGAGAAACCCCAGAAGTGGTATGATCATGAAGAATATGGTTGGGAAGCATAGCTGTGTACACGCCCACCTGGAGCCCCTCCCCATTCCACCCCTCCAGGCCCACTGGATGAGGGCAGGTCAACATGGCCACATATGGTTGTATCACCTGATAAGTGTTTAGCATGTGTGTGTGTGTGTTGTGTGCCTTCCAGGGCCATCAAGAAATCCCAGGTTTTCACAAAACCCTGGTGGAGAAAGCCTCGTCTAGGTCATTCACTGGCCCAGCAACTCTTCCCTTTAGGATGCTCTATGCCAGTGGTCCCCAATCTTTTTATCACCGGGGACCACTCAACGCCGGGGACCACTCAACGCCTTTTACTGAGGCCCGGTGGGGGGGGGTAGTTTACTCCTCTACTCTCAACCACTGCCCTAACGCTCTCTGATCGCTATGGTAATGTTTAAACATCCCTTCAGAATAAGATACAGACACGCCACAACAACAATGAACATAAGGAACATTTTATTTTCATGGAAATTTTAACTCATGAAAATGACAAATCAATGGGAACCCTGAGCTTGTTTCTCTGCAACGAGATAGTCCCATCTGGGAGTGATGGGAGACAATGACACCTGAAGTGTGTTGTAAAGGGCCGGGGGGGATGAAGTAAAGGGCCGGGGGGGGGGGGAGAAGGCGTCCTTCACGGCCCACCTCCAATTAGTCGACGGATCACATGTGGTCCACAGCCCACAGGTTGGGGATTGCTACTCTATGCACCAAGAAGTCTAGACTTCTTTTATGCCACAAAATGTGTTATCATTCAGTATATGTAGACTTGGTCTAATGACGTTTTGGGAGAAAGAAAAGTAGGAAGAGCCCAGAGTATAAATCAATCTGAAGCAGACCCCGGCTGCTGACATGTCTAATCAAGTGACTAATGCAAGAAAAAGACCGAGGAGTGAGCTTGAGAACTTGAGGCTGATGGTGGCTTCCCCCCCTCAGATCCTGTTTGTTATCAGTCGCAAGACACATACCGAGATGCACAGCTGGATTTATACAAAAGCTAAATAAGCTGCATTTCAGAGCCTCAGGTTATGGAAGGTCTTTAACTGTATATATTCAGAACAGAATTTGAAGCCAGTGGCACCTTTAAGATCAATGAAGAATAAAACTTTGAATAAACCTTTGTTCTGCTGCTTCTGAGCAACCTGTATAATGTTTAGTGTTTTGATAAAGGTAAAGGTAAAGGTATCCCCTGTGCAAGCACCGAGTCATGTCTGACCCTTGGGGTGACGCCCTCTAGCGTTTTCATGGCAGACTCAATACGGGGTGGTTTGCCAGTGCCTTCCCCAGTCATTACCGTTTACCCCCCAGCAAGCTGGGTACTCATTTTACCGACCTCGGAAGGATGGAAGGCTGAGTCAACCTTGAGCCGGCTGCTGGGATCGAACTCCCAGCCTCATGGGCAAAGCTTTCAGGCGGCTGCCTTACCACTCTGCGCCACAAGAGGCTCTTATAGTGTTTTGATACTAAATGTTTTAATGTTAAAAAACGTTGGCCTTCAGCATGCCTTAATACAGGCTCTTTGTTGTTGTTATGTGCGAAGTCGTGTCCGACCCATCGCGACCCCATGGACAATGATCCTCCAGGCCTTCCTGTCCTCTACCATTCCCCGGAGTCCATTTAAGTTTGCACCTACTGCTTCAGTGACTCCATCCAGCCACCTCATTCTCTGTCGTCCCCTTCTTCTTTTGCCCTCGATCGCTCCCAGCATTAGGCTCTTCTCCAGGGAGTCCTTCCTTCTCATAAGGTGGCCAAAGTATTTGAGTTTCATCTTCAGGATCTGGCCTTCTAAAGAGCAGTCAGGGCTGATCTCCTCGAGGACTGACCGGTTTGTTCGCCTTGCAGTCCAAGGGACTTGCAAGAGTCTTCTCCAGCACCAGAGTTCAAAAGCCTCAATTCTTTGACGCTCGGCCTTCCTTATGGTCCAACTTTCGCAGCCATACACTGCAACTGGGAAGACCATAGCCTTGACTAAACGCACTTTTGTTGGCAGGGTGATATCTCTGCTTTTTAGGATGCTGTCTAGATTTGCCATAGCTTTCCTCCCCAGGAGCAAGCGTCTTTTAATTTCTTTGCTGCAGTCCCCATCTGCAGTGATCTTGGAGCCCAGGAAAATAAAATCTGTCACTATCTCCATTTCTTCCCCATCTATTTGCCAGGAACTGAGAGGGCCAGATGCCATGATCTTTGTTTTCTTGATGTTGAGTTTCAAGCCAACTTTTGCACTCTCCTCCTTCACCCGCATCAACAGGCTCTTTAGTTCCTCTTCACTTTCTGCCATTAGAGTGGTATCATCTGCATATCTGAGGTTGTTGATATTTCTCCCTGCAATCTTGATCCCAATTTGTGACTCCTCTAATCCCGCATTTCTCATGATGTGCTCTGCATACAAGTTAAATAGGCAAGGCGACAGTATACAGCCTTGCCGAACTCCTTTCTCAATTTTGAACCAGTCAGTGATTCCATGTTCAGTTCTCACTGTTGCTTCTTGACCTGCATATAAATTTCTCAAGAGACAAATAAGATGCTCTGGTATTCCCATCTCTTTAAGAACTTGCCACAATTTGTTGTGCTCCACACAATCAAAGGCTTTAGCATAGTCAATGAAGCAGAAGTAGACGTTCTTCTGGTACTCCCTAGCTTTCTCCATGATCCAGCGTATGTTGGCAATTTGATCTCTAGTTCCTCTGCCTCTTCGAAATCCTGCCTGTACTTCTGGAAGTTCTCAGTCCACATATTGCTGGAGCCTAGCTTGTAGGATTTTGAGCATAACTTTGCTAGCATGAGAAATGAGTGCAATGATGCGGTAGTTTGAACATTCTTTGGCATTGCCCTTCTTTGGGATTGGAATGTAAACTGACCTTTTCCAATCCTGTGGCCATTGTTGAGTTTTCCAAATTTGCTGGCATATTGAGTGTAGCACTTTTACTGCATCGTCCTTTAAGATTTTGAATAGTTCAACTGGAATGCTGTCACCACCACTAGCTTTATTGTTGCTCAGACTTCCTAAGGCCCATTTGACTTCACATTCCAGGATGTCTGGCTCCAGGTCAGTAACTACCCCACTGTGGTCATCAGGGATGTTAAGCTCGCTCTTGTATAGTTGTTCTGTATAATTTTGCCACCTTTGTTTAATCTCTTCTGCTTCTGTGAGGTCCCTACCATTTTGGTCCCTTATCATACCCAACTTTGCATGAAACGTTCTCTTCATATCTCCAATTTTCTTGAAAAGATCTCTGGTCCTCCCCATTCTATTGTTTTCTTCTATTTGTTTGCACTGTTCATTTAAGAAGGCATTCTTATCTCTTCTAGCTTTTCTCTGGAATTCTGCATTCAATTGGGTGTATCTTTCTCTTTCTCCCTTGCCTTTCACTTCCCTTCTCTCCTTAGCTATTTGTAAAGCTTCCTCAGACAGCCATTTTGATTTCTTGCATTTCTTTTTCTTTGGGATGGTTTTAGTTGCTACCTCTTGTACAATGTTGCGAACCTCTGTCCATAGTTCTTCAGGCACTCTGTCTATCAGATCTAATTCCTTAAATCTATTTGTCACCTCTACTGTGTATTCGTCGGGGATATGATTTAGTTCATACCTGAGTGGCCTAGTGCTTTTCCCTACTTTCTTCAATTTAAGCCTAAATTTTGCAACAAGAAGCTCATGATCTGAACCACAATCAGCTCCTGGTCTTGTTTTTATTGACTGGATAGAACTTTTCCATCTTTGGCTGCAGAGCACATAGTCAATCTGATTTCTGTGTTGACCGTCTGGTGATGTCCATGTGTAGAGTCGTCTCTTGGGTTGTTGGAAAAGAGTGTTTGCTATGACCATTGTATTCTCTTGACAAAATTCTACCAGCCTGTGCCCTGCTTCATTTTGTACTCCAAGGCCAAACTTGCCTGTTATCCCGGTTATCTTTTGGCTTCCTACTTTAGCATTCCAATCCCCCATGATGATAAGCACATCATTTTTTGGCGTTGCTTCTAGAAGGTGTTGTAGGGCTTCATAGAACTGATCAACTTCATCCTCTTCAGCAGCAGTGGTTGGGGCATAGACCTGGATCACTGTGATGTTGAATGGTTTGCCTTGGATTCGAACTGAGATCATTCTGTCATTTTGGGGATTGTATCCCAAGACTGCTTTTCCTACTCTCTTATTGATTATGAAGGCTACTCCATTTCTTCTGCGAGATTCTTGTCCACAGTAGTATACCTGATGGTCATCTGAATTAAATTCACCCATTCCTGTCCATTTTAGTTCACTGATTCCTAAAATGTCGATGTTCAGACTTGTCATTTCTTGTTTGACCACGTCCAGCTTGCCTTGATTAATACAGGCTCTACTTGCTCTCAAAATACTTTGACAGTGCTTTATAATGGTTAGAGCAGCCTTTTCCAATCTTCTGACCATGGAGGCACCACTGAAATATTGTTTCAGGCTTCTAGGTTCTAGGAAGTGATGTCAGCTGGTCAGGCCTCCCTGCCACGCTCCTCCACTGAAGTGAGAGGAGCCTCAGTCAGCAAAGGTTTAAATGGCCAGAGTCCCCTCCCCTCTAGGCACATCTTTGGCCACTTTGGGAGGGGGTGAGTCAACCGGCACAAATAAAGGTAGAATATTAATATTTAATATTTAATTAAAAATAATATTTAATTAAAAATTAAAGAAAAAACTTTTATTTTCCTCATCTCTTGGAGTTGGAAATGGCATAGGATGGGAAGGCTCTCCCAAGCTACCATTTTGAAAACCGCCACAATACTGTACCATATGCTACTTAGGTACCACAGTTGGGAAACTCTGAGTTAGAGTGATGAACTGGGTCTATGGAAACCTGTATTTATCCTTGATGTGGCCAAGAAGGTCATTGGGTGACAATAGACCTCTGTCAGACTAACCTTCCTAGTAATACTGTGAGACAAAAATGATCTCAGGCATGTACAAGCTCTGAGCTCTTTCAAGAAAGGGTAGAGTACGAGCAACTGAACATGTGTGGGTTTTGGTTTCTGCCATCAAGTTGCAGCCCATTTATGGTGATCCCCCCCCCCCAAGGATTTCAAGGGAAGAGACATTAAGAGGAGGTTTGCCATTGTCTGCCTCTGTGTAACAACCCTGTTATTCCTTGGTGGTCTCCCATCCATGTACTAACCAGGGCCAACCCCGGTTACCTTTTGAGATGCAATGAGATCGGATGAGCCTGGGCTATCTAGGTCATTGTGAATGCTTATTATAAAGTGTATTATTCAGCCACTTTGAGAAGGGAAGTGCTAAATAGTCCAGGCACAATTCAATTGCGAGTAAAGCCACTTATCAATTAATTGTTGAGATTAAAGGAGAATAGCAATTGTAAATTTAAAATGTAGATTCTTGCTGAAGCTGTCATGTATGAAAGGGTGGCTTGTATTGAGGGAATTTCAAAAGACTCCATGTTTTACTTTTGAGTCAGGCAGTGCGAGTCAAAGGATTTGTCTGTTCTTTGTCATCAGAAGGATTTGTCATCAGAAACTCGTTTATTTATTAAATATCTTTGAAACTGCAGTCTTTAAAAAGATAAGGTACTTCAGAACTGCTAAATAATGAGCAAGTGTGCCTTCAGTTATGGGAAGCAAGTGGTGAGGGATACATCAGCTGGGCTGGGAAAACAAATTCTCTACAGACCAAGACAATATTGCTAAATGTACCTGATTTCCCTCGATATCTTCACATGGTAGGCTTGCAGATTGTTACTGCTGCCAGATTGGTCTTTGTCAAGAAATGGAAGTAAAAAACAAAAAAGGCCAAGATTCAAGCTTGGATGTTGAAAGTAAAAGAGAAATGCCTTGGGAAATACTAAAAAAACAGTGATATATCCAGACCGGGCTCATTATAGTCAGGAGTTTAACTGAGGATGAATTATGCAACGTAGCTAGAAGAAAAATCTTAATAACTCAATGCCGGCATGTTTGCTTTTATGCTTATGTGGACAAGAAGAGTTTGGTTTTTATGGACTCCTTTATCTTAGAAGAAGAAGAGTTGGTTCTTACATGCCACTTTTCTCTACCTGAAGGAGTCTCAAAGCGGCTTACATTCGCCTTCCCTTTCCTCTCCCCACAACAGACACCCTGTTGGGTGGGTGAGGCTGAGAGAGCCCTGATATTACTGCTCGGTCGGAACAGCTTTATCAGTGCCGTGGTGAGCCCAAGGTCACCCAGCTGGTTGCATGTGGGGGAGTGCAGAATCGAACCCGGCATGCCAGATTAGAAGTCCGCATTCCTAACCACTACACCAAACTGGCTCACTTTGAGACTTAAGGAGTCTCAAAGTGGCTTACAATTGCCTTCCCTTCCTCACCCCACAATAGACACTCTGTGAGATAGGTGGGGTTGAGAGAGGTCTAAGAGAACTGCAATTGGCCCAAGGTCACCCAGCAGACTTAATATGCAAGCGAAGTGGGGAATCAAACCTGGTTCTTCAGATTAGAGTCCATCGCTCTTAACTGCTGCACCAAGTTGGCATGTAATGGGTGAATTTTTGACAGTGTATTTAATTTATGGTATTTTTTTTCTTTCCTGTTTTTGCTGATGCTTCTTAATACATTTTAATTAAAATGTTTTTAAAAACATGTCAATTAATATAAAGCAAAACATAATCTTTGATGTACTGTTTCCAGTGGAATGATTTCAGCACCAGCCAAAGAATGGCAGTCTGTCGCTTAGATCCATAACTGGGACTTGCACCTTTTTCTGACACTGGGGTATATGCACAGTCCAGATGTGCCATAAGAATCTGATAACCAGGAACAGGAAAGAAGCTAAGCAGGACAGAAGATAAGGACAGGTAAGCAGGACAGAAACTAAGGACAGGTAAGCTAAGCAGGATAGAAGCTTAGCAGATACCAAATCTGGAAGGTAGGGCTCCTGATCAACCCCAGTCATGTGATCAGTTCTCCAGGGGAACTGATCTCTGTCACCTGGAGATGAGCTGTAAAACTGGGGGATCTCCAGGTCCCATGTGGCATCACTACCCTGAGCTCCCTGGAAGAATAATGGGATAAAATGGGATAAAAAGGACAAAAGTTCTTTGCTGTCCTGGGTCTGTTTTTAAATTTTACAGCCCCCCCTACGTTTCTGTTATGTTAGAAAAGTGTAACAATAACAACTTCAATTCAAGAGTGGAATGGTATACTATTTTCATTTTCCAAATCTGTCAAGCTCCATTACCCCACACTTTGGACTACTGTCTATATCGTAGCCAGTCAGTAGAAATCCAAAAGCAATCAATTTTGTCCCCTGCAATGAAGGATTATTATTATTATTATTATTTTATTTTATTTTATTTATTTCCTGCCACTCCCCATAGGCTTGTGGCAAGTCACATTAGTCTTGTCCCCATTAAAATACCCATTAAAAGACTTTAAAACAATTCCAACATGGCGGAAGCTCTCATTATTCCCACCCCTGTTATCAGAGCGGCAAGGAGGACATGAATTAGAAACTACCTCTCAGCTCCTCCTCCAAAACGTAGGAGAGTCCCTCCTTCCAAACTATTCACATCAGATAACTCAAAGATTTTATATACTGGATGGTTGCCTAGTTTGCCTCTGTGATTCGCCCAGCTCTCTAGAAATGTATTTTTCATTACTTTTTATTTTTCATTTTCATAGACAATAAAAAAAATAATGTATTTTTCATAACATCCCCTCCCAAACAAACACAACATTTTAGGTTTTTTAAAAGAGAAAAACAAAGAAAAATCAATGATACATTGTTCCTTTTCACTGGACAGACAACTATTGCTAGGACACAATGGGGGCCCCCAATCTTCCATGGACTTTACAGAGTGGAACCTTCTCCCTTCCCTGTCTTGCCTCAGTCCACTGAGACCCCGCTCCTCTGAAATGTTCTTCTGGAGAAGGGTCAGTGGACTCTTAAACAGCATAGGGCAAAGTGTGTGTGTGGTCTGCATGAGAAATAGGTAGAAATCACCACCCCCTCTTCTGTTCCATCAGAAAAACTGAATGGCTGTTCCATTGTGGCTGTTCCAGTTAACTATATGACCTGTCAAGATCTGAAAAAACTAAGACTGAGATTATCTGGCCAAAAAGGTTCAGAAGCCAAAATTTAAAAATAAATTAATCTGGAAACCACCTGAGGCATACAAAAAGAATGTGGACATTTTAAGGAAAGAAAAAAAAAACAAGCACGAGAACATATTTTCACACACATTGAAAAACACAGAACGTATCTTTTGAACAGCTGCACTGGTCTGGGCCATTTACAGCAATATTTTTGAACAAGAACACTTGTAATAAGCCTCCAGTGTACATAAACCTGATTCAGGCCCAGGTCTCAAGGTACTAAGATAACACACTACCACACGCACAAACAGACCTCCAGATTTATGGTTGTAGGTTTTATCTGTCCCCAAATACCTGGCATATTGTCATGTAATCATATCTGCCATCTACTGCACTGACAGTAGGATTTTTTTTTAAAAAGCATCCCCCAGTGGTTTACCTTATAGGATGCTTTCCAAAGCTCACTAGCTTAGTTCACGTAGACAAAGCACCTTTCATCTACTGTCCCCAACTAGCATGCTGCTAATAATGCTGCAATCCTAGGCATACTTCCGTTGAACTCTGTTACTACCTACCTCTGATGAACATCCAGGTAGCTACACTGCTGTGCATATGATTCAAATAGTGATTCAAATAAGCTCATGTTGGCGGCAGGGTTGACAAAACGTTAAACAGGACGCAATAAGCATTTCCTGCAGAACCTGCACATTCTGAAAGCCTTTCTCTTGTCAGGAGCCCGTCAGTCCCACAAGCTCAAATCTTCCGAGCAAGAATGACACAAGTGAAATAACTGTGGGTTGAAACGCCACTCCAGCACCTGAACACGTCACGCTGCCACCTGGCAATGACTTCAAAAGAAAGAGCACAGGTGACTGCATTGCCCTCCTTAGCACAGTCACATCCTTCTGAGACCACTGATGTCAAGCGAAGGGCATGACTCTGTTTATCTTCAGCAGAGGCCAAATAGAATGAGCAGCGGGGTTGTAAATCACTCAACAAAATCCTGGAGAAAAATGTTCCAGAGGCACTGAGAAGGCCTGACAGCTCACACTCTGGCTCAGTAGCAGGAGGGTGTGTAAATCCACGGAGACAGAAGCTGGTTTTAAGGGAGAGCTTTAAAAACAGGGGCTTTTTATCATACGTAAACATCATAAATAGCAAGTGACTGAAAAAATGGAAACCAATACATTCTTTCCTGGCACACCAACAAGCTATTTTAAAATTAATTAGAAATATGAAGTAAACACACTGGCTTGATGTTCCATATTTAGGAGTTTTATTTTTTCTTTAACCTTTTAAAAAATGCCATGTCAATTATTGGTTTGTTTTTATCCTCTGTATCTTTTTACAGATATGAAACGAGGCCGGTTGGGTTTCTTCTGTGGGTTGTTCATGAGCCCTCCACCCTGGTCCTGTTATCAAAGCCTAGACCCATTCCTCACTGGCAATAGTTCTGAACAGGTGGTGTTTGCCAAGGGGCAAAAGAGGCCACTGCCCCGGTCCCATGCGGCAAAGGGTCCCAAGCATTAGGGTTGCCAACCTCCTGGTGGGGCCTTGAGATCTCATGCTTTCACAACTGATCTCCCCATGACAGAGACGAGTCCCCCTGGAGAAAAGGGCTGCTTTAAAAGGTGGACTCCAGGACATTGAACCATGCTGAAGACCCACCCTCTTCAAGCTCCACCCCCAAAATCTCCAGGCATTCCCCCACCCAGAGCTGACTACCAACCACCCATGGCCCAATCTCCTGAAGGATGGGGGGGGGGGGGTGAGAAAAGATCCTGATGCTTCACACCACCCAGTTTTGCACTTGAGCCGCAGATGTACAGCACTGGCTTCTTGTGCCTGCCACATCCAGGTAGAAGTTTTCCAGTGGAAGTAGCAGCTCCCACCCTCTCAGAGGCAAAGGTCCTTCCCTGGGGGAAACAGGGGATGACAGCCAGCGTAGGGCCTCATTGTGGACTTTTATCCAGGGTTCCAGAATAACTACTATTGCCCCTGAGAATCACTCATGTGCAGTTTACTCAAGAAATACCAAAGCTGAGAGTGCAGATATTGGGAGCTAGAAAAAGCACAATGGGGCAACTTTTCCTCCCCTGTCTCAGCTGCTATCAACATGCCAATAGCAGAAGCATGGCTTTATTGCTCCCTCAGGACAGTGAACTTGCAGGATGCAAAGAGAAAGACTGAACGCACCTGTGAAAATACAGATGGATGCAAATAATGAAGGAGGGTTGAGGAACATGGTCTCCCTTAACCCAGATTTCCCTTCAGTCTATTGCAGTGAGTGAACAACTGTGTGTTCTTCAGAAAACAGATGCTAAACGTTAAGTCTCCCCATGGACCACAGATTCATTGACTCTGGGTCACAGAAATGATAACTGAGAAGAGCCTGTACACCTCCCACTTGGTTGCCTACACCTGGCAGATAGAATTAGGTCTATATTTAGTTTTTCTTGTCAACAGTTTCTGCCGTGTGCGTTAATATATAAATGTTCCTGCAGAGTGATAGTACAACACGCACACTAAGCAAGGAGGCAGAATTGGGAGTACTGAGGACCCCTTCCCACCCACCACTCTCGGTCAGATTGATTTCTCTGCTGGGATGTTCTGCTCTATTCCTGTACCTTAATTGCACATGAAAACATTACACACAGAAGAACAAAAGGCACCTGTTGTCTGAGAACATCAAGACGTCTCTGTCTTTCTTCCTCCTCATGGGCTTCTTGAAGGGTTGCTTGTTTTCTCTCCACCAAGCGCTTTCTCAGCAGTTCTTCTCGAAACCGAACTCTTAGAACAGGAAAACACAAAGGCAGAGAGTGATCCACACCTGGCCTCTCTTTTGATACTGGATGACCTGTTTATCTGATGACGAGGAGCAATTAAGACCTTATCTGAAGTGCCGATCTAATCAATGATATGCCTAAATTGAGTAGCTCATACAGTTGTAGGTCAAAGCCTGATAAATGTTGACAATCTCAAATGAGTTACTCAGATTTCTCAAGTGTGGATGACCAATCTCATCAGATCTCAGAAGCTAAGCAGGGTTGGCCTTGGTTAGTACTTGGATGGGAGACCACTGAGAAAGTCTAGGGTTGCAGACTGCCATGGAAATGGCAACCTATATAGGAGCATTTCTAAAAGCTCCAGACCTATCTTGCTATAGCCGTATTTATGCCAGGATAGGCAGAATTTATTCCTCTATCCTCACAACTCCCCTGAGAGAGAAAGAGAGAGAGAGAGAGAGATCCAAATAATAGGTGAATCCATTGGGGAGGGTGATTTACTCTACTTGGGTTCTGATAACACCAAAGTCAGCACGGAATAAGGAGACTTAATTGCCGACAAAGGGTAACCCCCCTCACAATTCTACTTATATTTTCTTTTTTTTTCTTTTTAATCTTTTAAAATAAATCTGTAATCTTTTGTCTTGTTTTTAAAGATCCACCTTGGAATTATAATTTATCTTGGATTACTGGCAACTTCCCAGAGGCATCTTTCACTGGTAAGAAAATTTCTGAAAAAATACGGACTACAAAGTACAAAGAACTAACAAGAGATTTATGACAATGATGAGATACAATAATAAACTGTGCCTAATTTAACTATTTTTTCCCAAGAAAACACAGAACAGAAACATTTGAAGCAGATTAAATAATCTGCATTCCTTTTCTCGGAATAAATTTGATTTCACTCCACAGATTTTTATTTTTTCTGTGGATTATTTCCTCTATAGACCAACAATTGGTGGCTCTCTCCCCTCTTTTTTTGCCTGATGAGGGGTGTTTATTTGAAGAGATTAAAGCTCCAGCTCTGGTATGGTGCACAAAAGAGCAGTTTAATGAGATTCAACAGACAACTAATATTATCTACCAGAGTACAACCTCTGATCATTTCCGTCATGTAAAAATAACGAGAAGACTTTGGATTTTAGATTTCTTTAATTTATTCAGAAGATGGGAACCACAGAGGAATCAGCATAACGGAAAACAAAAATAAATCTGCTGAGCAAGCCCCCATCTTTCACTTTTTATCTCTTGGCCTTCTCTGGGTAAAGTATAACAGATTAATATAGACTTGTGAGAGCCAATAAATCATTCATACATACATGACAAGAAAGATCTGTTGGCCCCCCTCCAGGATAGTGTGTGTATGGCAGCTATGGTTTCATCTGCCCCCTTTTCCCACCTCCCTCATGAGTTATTGGGAGAAGGGATAGGTTTTTATGTTTTTTCTGCTGTTCTTCTCTTTTATATTATGTTCATTCATATTGTGATTGTTTTTTTATGTCTGGGGTTTTAATAGGTTTTTAACGGGGTTTTATTCAGACTGATGTAACCCACCATGAGCCACTGGGAATGGCGGGCAATAAATCAAAGTATTACTACTACTACTACTACTACTACTACTACTACGAGAGCTTTGAGAGAACTGTAGCTAGCCCAAGGTCACCCAGCTGGCTGCATGTAGAAGAGTGGGGAATCAAACCCAATTCTCCAGATTAGAGGTCGCTACTCTTGACCACTACATCAAGCTGGCTCTCAATTTACTCTCACTTTATTATAATTATATTATCATTATCATTATTACTATTATTAATTCAATTTATATACCG
Organism: Paroedura picta; assembly: GCF_049243985.1. Classification (NCBI taxonomy): domain Eukaryota; kingdom Metazoa; phylum Chordata; class Lepidosauria; order Squamata; family Gekkonidae; genus Paroedura; species Paroedura picta. The sequence goes on along the minus strand of NC_135370.1, from coordinate 44,519,836 downwards.
CCCTTCACTGTGATGTCTCAGGGCGGTGTACATAGGAACGGTAGTAATGAGAAGGTACATTTAACATATGCAGCCATATACAGGAGAACATAACAGTCTTAACAGTCAATAATTCAACAACAATCAAGATAATAGTTAACAGTAGCCTTAGGCCAGGGACATGAGTGTCAGAGTTGCCTGACAAATGGGACCAGGCTGTAGGGAGATCCCCCATCACTGGCCTCACCTGAAAGCCTGGTGGAAGAGCTCTGTTTTGCAGGCCCTACAGAACTGTTTGAATTGTGGTCCATGGACATCTGGAGAGCCACAGTTTGGCCATCCCTGCCCTATGGGGTGATGGCACTTTCCGCCATGCAACATGTCTGAGAGAGAATCGACTAATGTTTGTGCAATTAAGAATATGCCACTTTGACCTACATTAAAGAGGCAGTGTGTTAGAAAAGTTCGAGTGTTGGGCAAGGATCTGAAATCCTCATTCTGCCATGGATGCCCACTTGGTGACCTTGGGCCAGTTGCTCTCTCTCAGCCTAATCCATTTCACTGTTGTTTTTGTTGTTGTCGATGGAAATATACAAAGGAGAAGAGAATACTAATGTTGTGAGTTGCTTTGGGTAGCTGTTGGACACAAAAGTGGGGTAAAGATTCCTAAATAAATAAACAAAATGCTCTAACCAACTTACAACACCACAGAGGAACATGAACATTACTATATCAAATCAATAAAAAACCCAGATTGAAAACTAAACAGTTTATGTGTCAGCTAACCAAAAAGAAGAGGAAGGAAAAAACGGACTTTGAGACCAGAGAGAAAGGAAAGTTTTACAGTCCTTCTGAAAGGAAAATATAGAGGACTAATTCTTCAGTTCTGAAACAGGATTCCAGCCACAGGCCGCTGCAATGATAACATTTTTATGCATAGTAACTAATGCAAGACTTGGTATGGTGAAGCAACATGGTGGGAAGGTTGCTACAGGCTGACATTCATGGGCAAAGTTCCCTTCATTGTCTGAGCTTTGTCTCTCAGAAGCTTACATAGCAAAAATCTTGATGATTTCTAAGGTAATACTGGACTCGAATCCAGCTCTTCTAATGAGGACTAGCACAGCCACCCTTTGAAACTAATAATTACATCTTAAGCATTCACCAAATATCAGAGATTCACTATAATGAATATACCAAAAAAGCTACATAATATTGTCTAGACAAAGAAGATCTACAAATCAATCAAATATTAATGCGATAAAAATTGCACCCATTTTCTGTGAATGACAACTCTATTTGTACAAGTTCTTTTAAAGAAACAGGGATATAAACACCCAGTGGCATTAAAACACAGATAAAATTACATCAGCACCTGTATTGCTTTAGCATGGAAACCAGGATGACATTTCTGATATGCATTGGCCAATAATACACAGACCTTCAGCCACCAAGAAGAACAAGAGGCTATTAGTATGTATTGACCCCTAATTACAGCACTAATTGAAGCATTTGCAGATCTTAACAAATGACTAAATTTCCCTAATTGTTATTCTTATCTATCTGAGTCCCAATGAGCACTGCTTATGGACAAATGCCACAGTCTTAACCACACGTCCATGAAAATAACCTATGTTCAGTTCAACAGGAGTGATTTCGGCTAACTGTATGTGACTGCAAAATCCAGCTAGAAAGTATATACAGAAAACAGCTTTTCAGAAATTTGGAGGCCAATATTGTTGAACTCTCACCAGATGATCAACTTAGAATTAGTATAGTGAAATGTGAGTATCTGTTCCACTTAATATTTCTGGTAAGGGCTTGGTAATGTCTCATGTCTTAAGTGCCACTCAGCGCTAAACGACCACTCAAGGGGCTGTCCCACCCCTGAGTGCCTCCTCCTCCTCCAACTGGCTTGTCTATCTATCCAGCAGTCAGCCAATCATCTTCCGTCCCCTACCTCTGACCACCCCCTCCTCCTTCCATTTCCCTGTGAGGCTCGGAGGCTGCAGATCCCTGCCATGTGAGAGCTGCCCCTGCCAGTTCCATAACAGCTGCCTGCAGCCTTTCCAGGTCCTGGGGGGAGGAGGAGGCTGTCTGCAGAGTTCTCCCCCCCCCAATCTAGCACCCATTGTATTCCTGGATGCAACGGGCTTGGCCCCTAGTCTATTATAAAACGGGCTCTGGACAGCTTGCCCTTGTGACTGTGAACACAAAATAAACCAGAATACAGTACCATATGTTGGATTGTGATAATCAGCTTAGTAAGTGCTAGAAAACAGACATCAAGTTGCAATATTTGTAGCGTATTAGGTATTGTATTGGAGCTAGAACACAGACTAGTGTGTACAGGTTTTAACTGGCATTTCTGGGTTCAAATCAATTAGACATGAAAAACTTCAGGATTCCCAAAAGATCCTGGAACTAAATATTGGTACTGTCTTTGGATCTGGGATTTTTCAAAAATCCCCAAATTTTTGACCAAGTCAAGTCCAAAAGCCCCAACAGGCTCCAACCACAAAATGTTAGAGTGACGTTTTGTATAACTGTAACAGTAACACTTCAACATTTCTGGTGGCAGCTCTGTTTAACAGAATGCCCTTTAAAATTATTGCTTTAAGGTATTTCCTTGTATACACATAGCTTACCTTCAATCATTCAGTGAAGATCCTTCTGCTGTGGCGGCAGCTGCTGCTGAGGCCTCCAACAGCCAATCAGTCAATCAGATCTCCAACAGCCAATCAGAAGCGACGCTGGGAAAAAGCCCCACTTGGCCCTTCCCACTTTCTAAAACACTTGGTGGGCCCAATATATTAATGTGTGCCATGGGCACTGTGTTGGGGACCCCGACCTAGATTAATCCATGATGCAAGTAGCAGAGGATCTCGTTTTCATTGCCTCCATCTCATAAAACCATCAAGCAACTCTGACAGAAGAAAGCAGCCATCAGGGCCGCCTCACAACGCAATTATTTAGTCCAAAATGGAACTTGCAATCTTCTAAGTGAGCACCACCCAAAAAAGCGCTAACAATTCTTTGTCGCCTCACAGTGATAGATTTCTAATGTTCCCAACTGGAGCAGTAAAAGCAGTCATCAGCCAGATTGCTCAATCATGAACAAGACTGCTCAATCATGAACAAGAGTTGCTAATTGAGTAACAAGAGGATGATATTGATGCTGGACCACTTCCAAAAAAGAAAAAGAAAAAGCACATCCCTGAGTGACTGAGTGGGACGATGTTAGAAATGCCTGGCAACAAACCATTTCAGATTCCAGAAAGGAAAGGGAAAAGTCAGAACTTTCTGGAGATGGGGTTGGGCTGACTTCCAAACATAAAATGCACAAAAGCAGTCACATGCATCCGAGGTTCCTGAGCAAAAGGGGTGGCTTTTCTAATATTTTGGTAGCTTCGCATTTATGGATGGACACTGACAAGAAGTGAAGATGGAATGAGAGGAGGATCACTGTTCATGATGAACACATTCATCCCATTTTGGATGCTTTTTCTGAACCTGAATTTGTGACCATTAAAAAAAAAACAATTGTGGGTACAGGCTATCTCATGAAACCAGTCAAAGCATCAATGAACTTTCTCAATAAAAGATAAAAGAAGATAAAGATGCAGCACTGACTCTAGGTGACCAGTCTTTTGTATCAACAACTTTGAAAGCTTGCTGTGTTGTGATTGGTGGGTTGCTGTGATTGACAAGCCAAGGAGTGGAGGGAGAAGTTCGTGTTGCTTTCCCTTGCAGCCTCAAGGGAAAAAAAGTGAGAGGGGTGTCCTCATGAGGAGGGCTGCAAACGTGAGATTTAGCAGCCTGAGTTTGTTAAGCAGGAAGCCACTCATGTTTTACCCCTCTGTGCGGAAATGGTTCTATTTCTACTCAGTCTTCTCTTAAGAGGGGAAACATGCTCAAGATGGCAAAATCATTTCACGCGATGAGGGATGGGAGTTGTGGCCTCAGATCACTGTAGGGGTAGTCCTTACACACCTAGTTTCTTTAAATGAAAACAAACCCTCTGGGCCAGATGAACTGTATCCAAGGGTATTAAAAGAACTTGCAGGTTTAATTCCTAAGCCTCTGTCCATTATTTTTGTCAATTTTTGGAAAACAGATGAAGTCCCAGAAGATTGGAGGCGGGCAAGTGTTGTCCCCATCTTCAAGAACGGGAAAAAGGAGGATCCAGGTAACTACCAACCCATCAGCTTGCCGTCTAAAGGTAGCAAAATTGTCCTTGAGCAGCTAGGCTGTAATTACTAAGAGCCAGCATGACTTTATCAAGAACAAGTCACGTCAGACTAACCTTTTCTCTTTTTTTGAGAAAGTTACTACCGTCCTAGATCAGGGGAATGCTGTCGACATAGTTTATCTTGATTTCACTAACACTTCTGATAAGGTTCCACATGATATTCTTACTGATAAGTTGGTAAAATGCAGTATGGAACTTATTACTGTTAGGTGGAGTCAAGAACTAGTTGACAGATTGTACCCAAAGGGTGCTTGTAAATGGTTCATCATCTTCTTGGAGAGGAGTGATGAGTGGAGTGCCTCAGGGATCTGCCCTGAGCTCTGCGTTGTTCAACATATTTATAAATGACTAGCTTCAAAGCCCATTCATAATAACGGGCCTTGAAAGGGCCCCCTCCCCTGGCCCCTGGCCAGGCAGTTTAAGGTGGCCTTGGACGGCAGCTTGCAGCCCGATCAAGTGGGGTGGGTGGGGGATGGGCAGCTCGTTATCAGGGCCGGGACAGAGTTCCTTAGCAGGCAGTCAGCAGACTGGGAGGCCTTCATCAGCAGGCCCAGCCTAGCAGGCCAAGAGGCCCTTGTTAGCAAGCCAAGAGGCCCTCGTTAGCAGGCCCTCCACCACGACCCTTTGCCCAGGGCCTTCTCCCCTTACCTGCTGCTGGCTCCAGGTACTGAGGCGTCTGAAAGCAAAGAGGCTAGAGTCCAGGAACAAAGGGCGGGAACTTCAGGGGCAGGGCCAATCAGGGCAAAGCTGGATGCACCCTGATTGGCCCTCCCCCCCCAAGTTGTTTTATAAATATATAGAGGAGCAACAATGGATAAGGATTTGGATGAAGGAATAGAGAGGGTACTTATTAAATTTGCAAATGACACTAAAGTGGGAAGGGTAGCAAACACACCAGAAGACAGAATCAGAATACAAGATAATCTTGACAGGCTAGAAAATTGGGCTAAAATAAATTTCAATAGCGCTAAATCTAAAGTCTTCATTTTTGGCTGAACATCAGAAAAAGTTCCTGACAGAGGGGTTCCAAAGTGGAACAGGCTTCCTCGGGAGGTGGTGGGTTCTCCTTTGGAAGTTTTTAAGCAGAGGCTAGATAGTCATCTATGTTGATTTTATTAACTTAGGCAAGAGTGTGTGGGGGTTGGCAGGAAGGGATATACTAATGTTTGTCTCTTGTGGCCCTTCCAGGGAATTGCTAATTGCCGCTGTGAGTAGGTGAATTTCCTCCAGGCTGCGCTGGATTCTGGAGATTTTTGGTAAAGGGATCATGTGGGCATGAAATTGGGATCACTGCAGTTGGGCAGGTAGTTGTGACTTCCTGCATTGTGCAAGGGGTCTCTTCCAACTCTATGATTCTACTACACGGCCAAATGTCCAATAAATTTGGAAAATGGAATGCTTTCCTGTCTAGAATGAGGAATTGATGTTTGATAATTGCATTGCAGTTTGTATTTCAGAATGCTGTCTGCATTAGTTTTATTTCTGCAATTTTTAAAAATCGAAAATAAAATAAAATAATGAAGTCTGCGGAAGGTATCATAAACAGTAACAAAAAACTATCATCCTCTTTCCCATGGATGATGGCTTTTGTGAGGAATCTAGTGCTACATTCTTGTGCGGAATCACCATTTCATTTCTGTTTTCAGCTGAATGTGGGAAAGGAATCCTTAGCAGTGAGACAATCCATAATCTCCGGAGAACCTATTTTATATCATTTCAAGAGGTGACACTTGAACAAAAGAAATGTATGTATATATCATAACAACATAAGAAGAGACCAACTGGAACAGAACAGAAGTCTATCTCGACCAGCTTCTGGATTTATCTAGAGTCCTAGCAAAAGGCTAGAAAGCCCAAGGCCTTCCTTGATGGCACCTTCTAGCACTAGACCTTTTCTGTACTTTTTCCAGTTCTGCAATATCATTTCTGAGAAACAGCTGCTAGAACCATACACACTGTTCCAAATGAAGCTACACCTATATACAAGGGCAGTATATCTGCCATTTTTCAAATGATCAGTAACCTGCTTCAAACCACCTGTTGTTTATCTCGTCCATCAACATCAAAGGTCTGGTTAATCCATTCCATTATTTATATAAGGAAAAACCCGGATGGGAAAAACGTTAATGGTGTACTATCCGGGATGAAAACTGTCCTGAGGACAAAGAGCATGAAGGCATTTGAGACTTGCACATATTAAAATGGTGTCGGTATGTCTGGGCACACAGCATATATGGAAGTGCATCTTAATGTCCACTTTCTCTGCTTGCAAGTGGCAATTGAAATACTGCCGAATTGTGTAGTGGTGCTTTTCCCATTGACACCCCATGTAAAATTCTGAATAAGTGTCATGATTGTAACAATCTTTGTAAAAAACAGCAATTTGAAAAATGAGCTAAGTTTATTGCTTTCAGTAAAGCCATCTTTTGAAGTACTCTGAATACACATTTATGTAATTTCTGATAAGCATAATTTCATTAAAATTGCTTTCACAATAATGTCTCATACATATTTAACAGAAAACTGAGCTGCCATATTTATTATAACAGCTCTAAAAGAGCATCAGGAACAAGTTTACAATATGACAATATTTCACCAAGTAACGTACTCTCTGCTTTGATTGGAATAAATATCCATATACAATTCAAAGGAGTTCAGTGAAGAAAGCATTTTCGGTATCAGCCAAAAAGCATGTAAGCGATTGAAAGAGCACCCCCGTTTCCTTTTCTGATATATTCTGTTTCTGCATGACCTTTGAGAACTGGGATTATATCATTTGGTCTCTAGTTTTGCATTCCCAATGTAATAACCTTAGTTGGAAACAGTTTACTCCTTTCTGGGTGCCTACCGATGAATACTAAGCAATTAATAAGATGCAAAAGACACCACTGTATCAATCTGGAACTCTCCATCCAGTTATTTTCCCTTAAAAATAACCAGAGAGTGAAGCGCACACACTCGCCCAGAATTTTCCCCTTCAGTTGCCATCATATCAATTATTCATTTGTTCATTTATACTACCCCATCATCATCTCTAAATACGTGGTGGTCTCTTCAAGAAAACACGGATTGCAAAAGGACACACCTAATCCCAGATGATCCAGAATGGACCCTGGGGGTACAGAAATCCAGCGACACCATTCATAGCGGAAAGGTATTATTTTACCTTTGAGAGTGTTTGTAAAATCACATCTAGCCTACCAGCTTTGAGACATTGACACTGCAATGTTACCGGAGTTCCACCCTTCTAAGCCTATGGCCTTCACAGAGACCTTAACTGCATGGGAGCCTCCGTGCCACACTGCCACCTGTTTTTTGTGCCAGGGCATATGTGAACAAACAAACTGGTCAGACCTAGAGGAGATCAGCCCGGACTGCTCCTTAGAAGGCCAGATCCTGAAGATGAAACTCAAATACTTTGGCCACCTCATGAGAAGGAAGGACTCCTGGAGAAGAGCCTAATGCTGGGAGCAATCGAGGGCAAAAGAAGAAGGGGACGACAGAGAATGAGGTGGCTGGATGGAGTCACTGAAGCAGTAGGTGCAAACCTAAATGGACTTCGGGGAATGGTAGAGGACAGGAAGGCCTGGAGGATCATTGTCCATGGGGTCGCGATGGGTCGGACACGACTTCACACCTAACAACAACAACAATATGTGAACAGTCTGTAAGCTTCCATGACATCTTGGCCAGCTGTGGCTGGTGAGGCAGTGCACTAAGATGTAAGAACCAGGAAGCCTTGATCAGCAAACAGAGGAGACCCAATGACCTTACTTGAAGTAGATCCAAGGCTACAGTAGAGGTACAGCACACAAGCATTACGAAGGTACATAACCCTGAGTGGTCAGTAATGCCCAGCAGGGGAGTAAACCATGGGAGGGGTTCATGCCCCCTGGGATTTCCCAGAGAGATATGTGGTCCCCTGGGCTGCCAGATCGCATCATGAAACTGTTTAGGTTTAAACTGTACAGTCTCACCCTCTCCATATGTAAAGAGGCTTTCTTTTTCTGGAATGTTGGGACATTTACTTGACACGCAGGAGTACCCTGCATTGCCTTATGTTATTTTTGACATGGGATCTTTGGAAGTTCGGCTTAAAACCCTTTCAATCTGTGGATCATCAAAACAGGCAACCAATTGGAAGTTATGATGATATTGGCATCCTGGAAGTTGCCACTTTAGAGAAAAGGAAATGGCGGGGGATAAAAATATTTATGTCTTTAGTGATGTGTCTTTTGGGGTGGGGGAACAGGGGTCTGTGGTTCAAATGCTAGAGTTACTGTGAGTTAGACTATATTTCCTGGTAACCTGATAAATACCCTACTGCTACAATTGGAATCCAAAATTCTCTCAGAAGCGATATGTGAGAGTACAAAGCACATTAATCAATACTGTCTCCTTATAGCTCTGTTAACTTCTGATGCTCTAGGGGTTTTTTTAAGGTTTGGCACAGTCTGACAATAAAAGACCAAAGCTTGATGGGATAATATAGCAGTCTACAACCCTGAAGGAGACTTCAATTTCCCCCACCCCAATACTGTCTTCAGACAGCACTTAAGGTAAAGGTAAAGGTATCCCCTGTGCAAGCACCGAGTCATGTCTGACCCTTGGGGTGACGCCCTCTAGCGTTTTCTTGGCAGACTCAATACGGGGTGGTTTGCCAGTGCCTTCCCCAGTCATGACCGTTTACCCCCCAGCAAGCTGGGTACTCATTTTACCGACCTCGGAAGGATGGAAGGCTGAGTCAACCTTGAGCCGGCTGCTGGGATCGAACTCCCAGCCTCATGGGCAAAGCTTTCAGACGGCTGCCTTACTACTCTGCGCCACAAGAGGCTCTCAGACAGCACTTAGCCCTGTTTAAATTCCTAAGTAAATTCATGGCCAAGCATCTACCACCTCACTAGGCAAGCAACAATCCAAACTCCAGCCTGGACAATTAAGCCTTTATTTGCAAGAATCAAGTTCCGGCAGGGCAACTTCTCAAAGATTTGTGATAAAAGATAAATGCTTCAGCTGCTATCAATCTCAAAGTGAGGCCAAGAAAGCAGTCCATTCCATATCTAGAAACAAACCAAATAAACCAACTGGAAAGTCCAGAAAAATGGATTGTCCCTTAGAGCAGCGTTCCCCAACCTTTCTGAGGTCAGGGACCGCCTCTGGGGGTGAGGGGAGAGTTGACAGCCCGGGCGCCATGCACGCGCGGCAGCTGCGCGCAAACGCGCACGCGCAGTTGCCGCACATGCGCTTTCCCGCCACCAGGGGGCGCTAACACGCATGCGCGCAGTTGCTGCGCGTGCGCGTTTTCGCCAGCAGGGGCGCAAACGTAGATGTGCATCAACTGCGCACATGCGTGTTTGCGTCGCCAGCGTGCTGGCGGCTGCGCCTGCCTCTTCCCCTCCCTCTCGCAGCAAGAAGCTAGCCGGGCCCGGCGAGCTTCTTGCTGTGGGGAGGGGGGAAGGCAGGCGTGGCTGCCGGCGGCCCGGTTGATGACCCCTGCCTTAGAGAGTCAAGGGTCCTTCAAAACCCTGCCCTCCAAAAGGGGTGGCAGAAAGAGGGAACAAGTGGTGAAGATGTTTTTGTACACCATAGTTCTGTTTTTAGCCAGCACGACCCAAATAGCTGAAGATTCATATCTGTCCTGGCTCCTGCCCTCCCTGAGTGACGCACTAATAAGCCTAACAAGGACCTGGTTCTCTCAGTGATATCAGCCAATGAATATGGACTTTTCTTTATACCATCAATTTCTAGTTACAAGATTTTTATCATTGAAGCCACTAACTGCTGAAAGGATCACGCACCTTTTCAGGGATATTGATTTGGCCTGGACTTGAGATATGATTAAGTCTGAGCCCAAGTATACACGGTTGACATTTTTATCTTTAGCCTACAGTAAGTTTTACGAGGCAAAGGACGTTGCCATCCTAAGTTTAATTACACCCTTCTAAGCCTGTTGACTTAGAAGGGTGTAACTCTGCCTAGGATTGCACTATGAATCTCTTAATGGAATCTCATCTCCCACCTTCTAATGTGATGGAATTCCAGAATGGAGTGTTAGCTCACTGTTTACACACACACACAAACAAACACACACACATTTAGCCACTAAAATAAGGATTTCCTTAGTCATTATTACCTTTACTAAGTTCCAGACTATTCACTTCTACAAATTCCCTAATCAATAAACGTATTTATCTTCATAATCAAAGTTTGCTTTGAGTATATTTACTTCATTTACAACTTTTCCTCCCTGTGAGGACCCACAGCGCCTTACGTCATTCTCCTCTCCTCTATTTTGCCTTCAACCACTAGATATCCAAACAAGTACTCTGGACTTCTGCCATTTGCCCTGCACAGCAAATTCACAGCAACTATAAATCAAAGGATAGAATCAAGTGGGTAGCCGTGTTGGTCTGAAGTAGCACAACAAAAATACAGTCCAGTAGCACCTTTAAGACCAACAAAGATTTATTCAAGGCGTGAGCTTTCGAGTGCATGCACTCTTCCTCAGACTAAATGAACCACCATCATAACTGTGGAGATGTAAGGCAAAAACAAATTGTGGCAAATTAGTAAACTGTATGATAATATCCAAATTAAGCCATATGATGCCATATGATAATTCTTTGCTAAAACAGTAATCAGTCCTTTTGAGTCCAGTTGTAGTTCACAAAAACACTGTAGAAATAAAACATTAGTAATTATTGGCAGATACCTTCCCCGTTGTTGCTGGCCACATCCGTCTCCACCTAAGCGTGGAAGCATCCCTGAAAGTGCCAAGATGTGCTGGCAACTATCTTGTCCTGAGACCAGAGACTTAAATTCAAAATTACATTAACATATTGCTAACATCACATTACAGTCACATCGGCCCAAATAAAAGAAATTAAAAAGAAGAGGGGACTGTAAGGAATGAGCATATAAGAGTGGAATGAGGTTAGCGTGCATAGTGACATAAAAAAACCCTATGTCCTTGTTGAGTCCAAGGTATGCCATTGTTTTGAGTGTTGTAATAACTTGCGTTTCTGCAATCTCCCTTCAAGAACAGACTAGAAAGAACTTCAAGTTCTTTTGCAAAGGTCAAGACCCTGAATTCACAACTGCATCTCTCTCCTGACACTTAAAATACAGATCTGGGGGCATTGATCGACCTGTCATCAGATCCTGGAAATGTGTGCCTTCTATGTCAGTAGGGGTAGACTATGATAAGTGCATTCTTTAAGCAGAACTGATGCCTCGGAGCAGAGGCTATATAATGAATGGGGCTCAAAGGCAGATCAATGAAGATAAGTCGCCCTGAAGCTTCTTATTTGGAGCTTGAAAGGGCTGCAAGTGAATTGCTGTAGGGGTGGTGTGGTGGGGGTGGAATCAAATCTGTGGGGTGTTTTTTAAAGCAAGAAAACAAACAGAATGAAAAGGACTCGAAGGGAAAAGAAGGGAAGTTAGAGACGTTAAAGATAGATGGCAAAGGGAGCTATGAAAAGGGCAAATTGACATTATTACACAGGAAGGCTTGACAGTGCCTCGGAATAAAATGCTTTTGGCATTCAAAGGCACTGTAAATGTTTAGATGCACTCCCACCAGGAAAGACAATCGGATGTCACTCAGAGCACCTGGGAAGGCAAGCGAGCCCAGGAAACCTTTGGTTGCTGACTTCCCTGGAAGCCCTGCTGGTTTGGTAAGAGCAGTAGTGCAGCTGGGGTGGGGGAGGGGAGAGGCTTTCATAGAATCATAGAGTTGGAAGGGGCCATACAGGCCATCTAGTCCAACCCCCTGCTCAACGCAGGATCAGCCCTAAGCATCCTAAAGCATCCAAGAAAAGTGTGTATCCAACCTTTGCTTGAAGACTTCCAGTGAGGGGGAGCTCACCACCTCCTTAGGCAGCCTATTCCACTGCTGAACTACTCTGACTGTGAAAAACTTTTTCCTGATATCTAGCCTATATCGTTGTACTTGTAGTTTAAACCCATTACTGCGTGTCCTTTCCTCTGCAGCCAGCAGAAACAGCATCCTGCCCTCCTCCAAGTGACAACCTTTCAAATACTTAAAGAGGGCTATCATGTCCTCTCTCAACTTTCTTGGCCCGGGAATTACAGCTCTGTAAGCAAGAATCAGTATCAATCAGGAAGCAGGAGACTCCACCCAGACACTATCGCCAGAGGCCTGGGGGGGGGGGGGTGATGTCGAGAAGCTAGCATGGCATTTGGAGGGCAGAGAAGAGCAGCCTTGGGATCTAAGCCCAGAAGACCTCTCAGGGGAACAGCTGAGCTTGGGTGTGAGCTTGGGTGGGAACCCAGAGCTTGGGTGTGATTCAAGCAGATGAAGACAGGCGGCCTGGAATTACTGTCACAAAGCAATGTGACATTTACGCACCATTCACATCTCAAATAAACATTCCCTGCTACAACCCACTTATAACAACAGTCGTTTAGCACGTTTTTATTCACTGAGGACATTAATTCTCAAGCATTCATCTCAGCCTGAGACTTTTGAGCCTCATTAGGAAAGTATTTGGTTCCACCGGAGACAGCACCGGGGGAGGGGGGGGAAGAAATCCCCTTCCCAATCTAGTCATCGGAACCCGAACTATTGTCATCGCTGCAGTTCCTGGATTTGTGTGATCGCTCTTGAAAATGTTTAAACAGGGTTCCGGACCCTCATTAGCCTCGAGCGAAATCGTCAGAGAGATCTCAGTCCCCTGGAGAATTAACAGCTTTGCTGAAGGCTCCGAGATGAAACATGTCCTAAAGCATCGACAAATGACCTCATGTTCCTTCATACTGTACTCATAAATAGAAAAACAGGGGCTTGGTGCCATGCAACTAAGCAGAGAAGGCTACGAATGCCCACTCCTGCTGCCTTAATGGAGATGTTTAATTCCCCTTGTTGGTAGTTGATATAGCAATAACAAAAATAGATACCTAAACCTAGCTAGACAGCCTAATCAGAACCTCAGGAAAGCTGGAGGGCATCCTTATCTTGGAACAGAAGCTGACAGAGTTTGAAAGCTGTTCTTCTCTGCTCAGCCTACGCTCGAATCAATGTTTTGAGCCAAAAGCTACCGGATAGCAGTTGTAGAGGATAATCAAAGCAGACAGTGCTGGGCTAGAGGTGGTCCAATGACTCAGTAGGAGGCAGCTTCATACATTCAAAGAGGAGTCTGGAAACTCGTCCAAAGAGTGCCATAGAGGCTCAAAGCGGCTTACAGTCACCTTCTCTTTCGTCTTCCCACAACAGACACCTGTGAGGTGAATGAGGCTGAGAGAGCCCTGATATTACTGCTTGGTCAGAACAGTTTTATCAGTGCTGTTGTGAGCCCAAGGTCTGCATGTGGGGGAGTGCAGAATCGAACCCGGCATGCCAGATTAGAAGTTCGCACTCCTAACCACTACACCAAACTGGCTCTCCACTGACCGCTCTGCACGGTATGGAACTAGACTTTGAAGCTGGCCAGCATCATAGGAGTGCTGGAATGCATGGGGAAAGCTCGTATGCACTGCCACAATAACCCACTAAATGTGTTTGCTCTGGGAAAGGAGCTGGTGCAGGGCAGTGCGGTACAGTGGTTAGTACAGTGTTGGGCTACAGACTGGGACACTTGCATTGAAATCCCCGCTCTAGCATGACACATTTGGGTGACCGTGGGACACTCTCTCAGGCTAACCTACTTCATAGAGTGGTTGTGACTATAAAATGCAGATGACAGAACTGTTCTTCTTCGGGTTGCCAACCTTCAGGTGGTGGCTGGAGATCTCCTGGGATTACAATGGCCACTTTGGAAGGTGGATTCTATGGCATTATACTAGTATATATACTAAGCCCTTCCCCTCCCCAAACTCTGCTTTCCTAAGGCTCCGCCCCTCAAATCTCCAGGTATTTCCCAACCCAAAACTGGCAATCCCAGATCTCAGAGGAATGGCAGGATAATAGCGCACAAGACTAGGAGTGGCCTAAATGTGGCTGTCCAGATATCCATGGACTACAATTCCCATAGGCCCCTGCCAGCAGATGTAGTCCATGAATATCTAGAGAGCCACATTTTGGCCACCCCTGCACTAGACAGACACATAAATAGACAATTCATCCTAAATAAAGCAAATAGCAATGATTTTAAGGAAAAAAGAATCTTAAAAATAGTATTAACATTATTAATAATCATGATACAATATAACATAGAATCATAGAATCTTAAGAGCTGGAAGGGATCTCCTGGGTCATCTAGTCCAACCCCCTGCACTATGCAGGACACTCACAACCCTATTGCTCATCATAAAAAGATGCAAACCAAAAAAGTCTTGCTCCCAATCGTGACCCAATAAACCACATCCCCTTGTTGGTCTTACCTTTCTTTGTCTTTAAAGGCTTGTTCAGCCATTATTTTCTTAAATTCCGCCAAACGCAGTAAATCTTTTGCTTCTAATTCCTGCCACTTGCGTTGCTTTTCAGCCCAGTACTTTTTCACCTGAGGTTTAAAGATACACAGAGGGGATAATGAAGAGGGGGGGCTTCTATCCTTGAATAAAGGCTGTCTGTTTTGATAATAATGGTCATATTTGCCCGCAATAACCGTTTGCCCTCCCAGTTCATATTCTCAAACTGAAAGGGGAGAAACGGTCTTGAAGAATTGTTAGGCCTGGTGGAATCCGGTACAGCATTCTCCTTGTCCATCCTTTTTGGTGATAGGAATTAAGAGACAGGTTTTTTATCATGCTGCTTATCAGGAAGGAAGCAAATTATCTTCAATCAAGGAATCAGGCCTGATTTAAACATGATGCTGGCAAAGCATGAAGAACTCACTCGTGGGACTTTGCGCTCCCATGGCGTCTCGCATCGACTGAGCTGCAACCTGCACAGAGCAAGCACGTGCATCTTTTTCTCATAGACAGCACTCAGGTTGAAATGAGACTCCACGTGACTGCAAACTCCCAAAGGTGAGCTCCTTTGCCGTGTGAGCGTTATGCTCAAAATCAAGGCTTACGGAGAGTTAAATACTGTGCATTTCAAAGGTAGCACCCAAGAAAGCAAAGACAGACAGACAAATACTGCAACATAGACGTTTGCTTCCCCCCCCCTTTCTGACCTTTTACACTTTTTACTGAGAGATGTCACAGAAAAGCTGACAATGAATACAGCCATTGTGTCTGGGGTTTCACCTATCTGATCAGTGCTACAGCCAATAGACAAACAAAAGGTCTGATACCATAACATGAGAAAAACGTACAGAAAATGCTCTTAAAGTTTTAGAAGCCAGAGATTCGGCTGCACTGTTTACGAATGACATTCAACCACCATCGCCGTGTTTGCTCGGAGCAAAGGCTAATTAATAGGACAAGCACTTCGTGTGCTGCAAACAAACCGAAAGAAAGTCAGCCCACAATAGGGAGAAACCAGAAAGGTTAATTAAATTGAAATGACACTTTCTTCTCTTGAATAAACGCAAAGGAAAGGCCGTTCAATCCTACCCTTCCCAAAAAGGCTTCACTTCTTTGAAGTAAGCAAGTTGGGAATCACTGTAAGCTTTGTTTTTAGCTCTCATGATCTACTGTTAAAATATATTAAACAACAATTTATGCAAGAAATCTTCTATGTATTTCAATGAGAGAAGTACTGAAACACAGGCCTAGTCACACAGCATAAGCCACTTCAAGGATATGTGAGAAGAAATTATTCTTGACTGGGGCTGCCAGTTCTGGGTTGAGAAAATCCCTGGAGATTTTGGGAGTGGATCTTGGGAATGGTGGGGTTTGGGAGGGGAGGGACCTTAAGCAGGTTATGATGCTATAGAAAGCAGCTACTTTGTCCTGGATAACTGATTTTGATAGTCTGGAGCAGGGGTAGTCAAACTGCGGCCCTCCAGATGTCCTTGGACTACAATTCCCATGAGCCCCTGCCAGCATTTGCTGGCAGGGGCTCATGGGAATTGTAGTCCAGGGACATCTGGAGGGCCGCAGTTTGACTACCCCTGGTCTGGAGAGACCATTTGTAATGGGGTGAGATCTCCAGGTGCCACCTGGAGCAAAAATCAGCTTTCTCTGAGAAGGCCAAGGGCAATGCTCACTGTCGTTGCAAACACTCCAACACTCAATAATGGATCCATGTTCCGTTACTACATGGCAAGTCACCCCCTCATGGTGAAGATGACTGAATCATCCTTGTCACCTCTGTCATTCCTCTGCATTGCAGGAAGACCAAAATAGCACTCCAAGATAAACTATTATCTCCCTAGCTATCCAGTAGCTTACCCCCATGGCTGAAAACCGAGCCCGAGGAGCATAGTGCTCCTGGTCATGGGAGAAGAAGAAAAGCTAGGACACCCATTGGAAGGCTGTGCAGATCCATAGATGGAGCCTGTTCAGGTATCACTTCCTGAGCAGACCTGGGCTCCTTCTGCACAAGCTGGATAATGCACTTTCAATGTACTTTTGCAGCTGGATTTTTCTGAGCTCTTCCACCAGGCGTATGGTTGAGGCCAGGGCAGTCTCCCGGTAGTCCAACTGAGGATCCCCTCCAATACCAGATTAGATCTGCTCCCACTCTCACTGAAAGTCATCTCACCCACCAGGCTGAACAAGGGGAAATGGGATCAGAGTTATGACCACTGCTACCTTTGTGATGTGATGTTAGCTGGGAAGATTTTATTGGGGGTCTTACTGTGTTTTGATGTTTGTATGATGTAAACCACCATGAGCCCACTTGGAGAGCGGTGGTCTATAAATCAAATAATAAAAAATAAATAAAAATCTACTTCTAAAGTGCATTGAAAGTGCATTATCCAACCTGTGCAGAATGAGCCAGTGATATGCTTGGCTTCCTGTGAAGCCTAGTATCGGCAGTAGAGGAGACTGGATCCATTTTACATAACTACCCTATCTTCTTGCCCAGTCTACATGCTTGAGGAATAATGGAGCAGTTTGCTTTTAGTGTCAGAGAAATTTCTACGTTGACAAAAAAGCAAAGCATTTTCAAAGAAACGTAAACCAAAACAGGTAGCTGATATGGAGTCACAGTGAAGGACTGGATTCTTTACTGTCCACTTTTCATTTTCCACCAAACAATAGGAGAAATGTAGCTTCTTCCTCAAAGAGGTCCATCATACATAGCTCCCTATGTGTGTGTGGCTCCATTGCGGTTACCATCCTGAAGTTCTCCTAGGCTTACAAATTATTGCCAGACAACAGGTGCCAGTTTCTCAGGAGAGAATGGCACTTTTGCAGGATAGACTTCATTGTATCATATCCCCTCCCAATGAGCTCCCTCCCCTCCCAAAATTCCACCCTCCACAGGATCTGCCTGCAAATTTCCAGGAACATCTCAGCTTGGAGCTGGCAACCGTAGGTTCTCTATCTGAAGTTACATGCTGGGAAGCCTGTGTGTGCACATGCAGTGCTCCAGCTGTGCCACAGTGGCTCACTTCCTCCCACTGCCAGGATCGGAAGTTGCTTTTAATCTGCTGTGAAAGAGAGGTATGGAGAGGGACAAGCCAAGAGACCTGTCAGATGGAAATGCTTTCCGAGAAGGCGGCGTCTGAACCCACAGGATCAGCTGCTACATTCAACAGCAGTGGCTCGTTTCCTTCCCTTCTGCTGGGAAGGCTGCAAAAGAATAGCTGAAGGCAGAGCAGAAGTTAGAGTTATAGTTGTACTTAGGACTTGCTAAACAGACAAAGGAAGCAATCTGCAAAAAAAATTGACTATTTGTTCCCAGTGAAACAAAACAAAACAAAAAAACTTAAGTGTTATGCTTAAGGCTCATTAACTACCATTTAGTTGGAAAAATAAATATCGCCATTTAATATTAGCAAGAGGAATAAAACTGTGATTACCACAAAACGATATGATTTATAACATTTACCCTGGGTTGGGAGTTCGGAATACATCATTCAGTTGAACTTAAAGATGGAAAATATGCATCAATAATTCATAGCTAAGGAAATTAATAGCCTCATTAAAAAACAAAAACAACCAAAAAGGAATGCAAATGAATGTGTTCTAGGATGTCTAGGAAGAATATTTAGTACATAAATAATCCCTTGTTTCTACACGTATTTTATGGGATCCTAAAGAACTTTAAGAGCTTTGGTCCTCTTTGGTGAAGTGGAGTAGTTGTGGCTTGAGTGGTGGCTTGTAATCTGGCAAAATGGGTTTGATTCCCCATTCTTCCCTCAGGTATGCCAGGCCCAGACCATGGACGGCTTTAAAGGTAAGCACCAATACCTTAAACCTGATCCTGAATTCAACCAGGTGCAAGTACAGCTGCCAAGCATAATGCTCCCGGTCATGGGAGCAAATATGAGCCCACCGAAGTGGTCATATGAGAACCCGGGCCACAGCATTCTGGACTACTTCCAGTTTCTGGGTCAGGGATAAGGGTAGGCCCATGTAGAGTGAGTTACAGAAGTCCAATCTAGTGATGACTGTCGCATGGACCACCCTGGCTAGGTGCTCCAGAGCCAAATATGGTGCTAGTAGTTTGGTTTGGCAGAGGTGGTAAAACACCAGCTGTGCTACTTTTATGATCTGCACCTCCATGCTAAGGGAGTCACTGAAGATCACATCCAGATTCCTGGCTTCCTGATTTAAACATCTCCCCGTGAAAGCTGCGAAAACTGCTGAGTGGCCAGGAACAGAGAGCCAGTATGGTGTAGTGGTTAAGAGTGGTGGACTCTCATCTGGAGAACCGAGCTTGATTTCTCCACTCCTCCACATGCAGTCAGCTGGGTGACCTTGGGGTAGACAAGGGTTTTTCTAGTCTCTTGGGGATTTTTTCACAGAGCAGTTTTGTTAGAACTGTGGGGAAAAGGAAATGAAAGGTTTTTATAAGTTGCTTTGGGACTCCTTTGCATAGTGAACAATGCACCCTATCTCTTTCTTGGGCAGCCACTTGTGAGGCTGGCTGCCAGAAAGCCCTTTAAATAACTCAGAGCAAAGGGCTTCCTTGAGTTCAGCTCTTAGCCATTTAAACCAAACAACTGAAGTGGCAGTCACAGAGAGCAGAAAACAGGGAACAGAAAGCATTTAAACCATTGCTTTCCACGCTCTGTGGTTCCTGCAGGAAGCTGTTGTTTAAATAGCCCACAGCCATTTAAACCAGAGTCAGCAAAATAAATGACTTGGAGCTATTTAAAACCCTGCTTTTTGCTTCCCATGAAAAACTATGGGGAGCAGAAAGCAGGGGTTATGAAGCCATACAAACTGTTCCGGTTCATGAATTAACCTCCTGGTCATATAAGTTTGTGACTCAATTGATGGTCCAGCCACAAACCTAACTGCAAAAATGCGGCCATCTCTACTGAGATGCACTAAATATCCATATGAAGACTTCTGTAAATAAACGGAGAGGGTAAAAAACTCCTACAAAGCTGTGACATAAAGTCTCCCAAACATGTTGTGTAGTTATGTGGAGCTTCTTCTGAGCATGTGATACAAATTTCCCCAGCCAGTTTAAACCACCACCTTCTATGGATTAATTGGAAATAAACCAATGGAACTGCTTCTGAGCCAGGGATTTGGAGGAGCTTTATGCAATGGCAATTCAAGTAAGAAAACAAACAGGTCATACAAACTACTGGAAACACACTTATCATCATCACCATCCTTTATAGCCACCTTTCACACTGAGACTCAACACAGATTACAGAATGAGCAATGCAGTTCTATCAGACAGCAAGGACTTCCAATAAACAACACAGTAAGGCAGAACTGGGAGCAAGCCTGAAACAAAAATGAGCTAAGGCAACAAAAATGTCTAAGGCATGACATGCCATAGCCAAAGAAAAGGGTCAGGGGACATTGCAGTAAAAAAGGGAGGTGATCTTTAACCACAATAAATGCAAGCGACTACAATACTAGCTATTACGGAAGCAACTTCTTGTTCCATTACACAAATGTTTTGTAATCCCTTTCTTAAAAAAAAACAGCCTGCCTGTTTTGCATATTCTGTAAAAGGGTAGTTTTGGTTTTGCAAAAATGTTTACAGCTCAGTGACTTTAGAGACTGATCTACTTTAAAATGCATTTATGTCATCGCATCGAGAAAAATCATTAGACGCATTTAGTGAAAAGCGTTTCTTTCCCGAAACACTGATATTTTAGTGGACTAGTACAAACCAACTGAGGGTTGAACTATAATATGTCTTCATTTAATCTTAACCAGAGTTTTATTTAAACCATGTTTATGTGCCCAGTAGGATGGTAAGGGCAACTGGCATCTCATAATGACAATAGTTCTTCTAACTGTCTCCGGATGTGTTTATGCCTTATAATAAAATCTGTCCTATTTCATTAAATGCCTCATTTTATAGAGTATTGCATAAGAGATAAATAATCCTTCCTCGCAAAACATTATGAGGGTCAACAGCCTCTCTAGCATAATCATCCGAATATAAGACCTGTGAGCAGCAGCATATACATTCCCATTTCAAACCAAACCTTAGCACCTGGGGGGGGGGGTGTACAGGCAGCAAGGTTATCTGAGATTTGGACAGAACAATGCACACAGTTCTTTATTAAGTCTATGCATTTCTCCAAGGGGTTACATTTTGCATATAATCTCACCATACCTTGTTGCAGTACTGTGTGCTTCGCTGCTTTACAGAGTGTCTACCCATGGAAATAAAATGCAATCAACTATAAATTCAGATTTCCTCTAGGGTGCCAGTATAATTATTCCGTGGGGGTTGGGGAATATAGGGGGTGGGGAGATCAACACAGGAGAGGCAATGTTGTCAAACAAACTCAAGTGTGCCATTGGCACTTAACGGTCAACAGCTGCCATTGTCTACCCATACATGGATGACTGCAGCATTGGCATTCGTAACTGCTGTTCTGTCTTTTCACTCTGGCTTCCTACCAACAGGGCACAAATGTCTTAACTTGAAAATGGGAAGAAAGTGGGGTATATGTGATGGAAGGACAAAGGCTGCAGACAGAAGGTTTGTTAGTTAGTTTTGATTTCATTTGTTAAAAAAGATCTTACTCTAATTATTACCCGCTTTTGTTGTCCTTTTCCCCATCCTCATCTATTTGCATGACCTTTCCCCCTCTAATCCAACTGGGATGACATTCTCAGGCAAGAGAATCTATCCAAAGCAGAGAGAGGAAAACAATCCCATTGTAATATTTCAATGAGATCTGAACATGCTGGAAAAGTGGGCAAATGAGAACAAGATGCAATTCAATAAGGATAAGAGCAGAGTTCTACCTTTGGGTCACAATGATGACAAGCATGCATACTAGATGGGAGATACACTTCTGGGTAGTTGTGTGTGAACGAGATCTTGAGGTACTTGGAGGCTGTAAGCTAAATATGAGTGGACAATAAGATGCGGTGGTAAAAAGTCCAATGCAGTCTTGGGCTGTATTAACAGAGGCATCACATCACAGTTGTGGGATGTCAAAATCCCACTGTATACAGTGTTGGTTAGACTGCACCTGGAATACTGTGTGCAGTTCTGGAAGCCTCACTTCAAAAAGGATGTGGAAAATAATTGAGAGGGTGCAGAGGAGAGTAATGAGGATGATCCAGAGCCTCGGGGCCAAGCCCTATCAGGAAGGGCTGAGGGATTTGGGAATATTCCGCTTGGAGAAGAGAAGACTGAGGAGGGACCTGATTGCTTCCTTTAAGTATTTGAAAGGCTGTTACTTGGAGGAGGGCAGGGAATTGTGTCTGTTGGCAGAAGAGGATAGGATCCACAGTAACGGTTTTAAACTATGCGCAGATTGGTACTGGCTAGATATCAAGAAACAAAATTCGCAGAGTAGTTCAGTAGTGGAATAAGCTGCTTAATGAAGTGGTGAGCTCTCCCTTACTGCTGGTCTTTAAGCAGCGGCTGGACATATACTTATCATGGATGCTTTCGGCTGATCCTGCATAGAGTGGTGGTTGGACTAGATGGCTTGTATGGGTTTTCCAACTCTGTGATGCCATGATTTGTGTTAGCAGAATTGTCACCAAGAGGTATGACAAAATTGAGTACTGGCTTGTGTTTCTGAGGTTATCAAGCGAGTGAGAGACAGGATATATTTTCAAACACAAATAGTGCACACGCTAGGGAAAACAGCAAAACTCTCCCTACTCTGCCTTACTAAGAAAGTCAGTTTTTCCCCAGCATATCTCTCCAACCTGCCTGACTTGGTTTTCAGAACCAGGTTGAGAGAAATGTTGAAATCAGTCGATGTGGCAAAATAATGGGGGGGGGGGGGCTCTCTGTCCCCAGCCTACAGGGTTGAATAGAGTTTACAAAGGTCAAGAAAAATGTCCCTAAAGGGTGCAGCACCAGAACTGAAAACAAAACACACGAGCAAATACACCCACGCCAAACCTTATTCAAGCCACTTAGTTGGTGCAGTGATTGGCAGAATGTGGAAATGCTGTGCACAGAAATGCCTACTGGGACGATCCTCTTCAGCAGGAACATCTGCTAACTCTTCTAGTGCAAAGATGTCCCTGTCACTTAGATTATCTGCAGAGTCATTTTATCTCCTCGCTATCCCTTCTGCTGCTGCCCTCGCATTGTACAAATATAAAAAGTGGAGATTTGAAATGTCAGAATAATGATAATTTATGAAGTGTACCAAGAGCCATCATTTTTTAGCAATCAGATTTGCAATTCTGTATGGAGTTACACAAGGGGTTTCATGACACCTTATGGTTTTCTTGACAACCCCAGGAAGGGTTTCTCCAATTGGGTGGGAGTTAATTAATGTTTAATGTATATTAAATGCTTTCTGAAATGATTGCATCATATTACTACATATGGTCATGTTGATCTGTTTCCCCCCCCCCAACAAAAATGGCCAATAATGGACCTAGACAGGGCGGAAAGCCTTGCCAGCTAGGACGCGGGGCCAAACTGGTTTGTTTTTGCCTGGGCATCTTTGCAAAGCTTGGCCCAACTTTTTTCCATTTGTTTAGGGGGGGGAGATAAGGGATGTGCGGGGGTCAGTATACATGTTGGTGGATGAGGGGCATCACTGAGGTTTTTGCCCTGAAAACAGGGGAAGCTCCCATAACGCATGAGAAAGGGGGCCCAAATCCCCACCACCAGAGCGTGATTTCTGTTTTTCTGTCCAGACCAGGGCTGGAAACCCCTGGGCAAGCTGAGGGAAGTAGAGTGCAAGCTCATGACCACCCCATGTGAGCCAGCCTGGCTGACCTCTGCGGCTACAGCAACCAGCCAAGCCATGTGCGAGAGCTGCATTTCTTGCTGGTGCACCCAGAGCTTGGTGAAGAGGGTTCACCAAGCTGGTGAAACCAGAGCTTGGTGAAGACAGCCAAGCAAGCTCCAGTACCAAGGAGGCCACCCCAGAGAAAAAGCAGCCTGGTGATGGGGGGGCCAACGTAGCCCTGCCCTGCTCCAGTGGAGTAGGTCACTGGACCATTGGGGGTGATGGAATTTGATGTCACATCAAGTAAGAGTGTCTGGGTGATGTCATTTCTGGTGACATGTGACTTACAGGTGCATGGCAGGGACATATGGCCTGACCTCACTTCCAGGGTTTCTTGAACCCTGAAGAATGTTTAAGGGGTTTCTTGATGCTAAGACTAGTGTAACGACTTTGAAGTGCACATTTTTTTAAAAGATGTGATCTGCTTCATATTTTAATTAATGCACATCCCTACCAAGCAATTGGTGTAACTATACAAGTGCCCTTTATGGTTGCTCTGGAAACAACAACATGTGAGTGATGGCATAGTACCTTGCTATCCCACTCAACTAGGTGTGGAGCCTTTCTCCATGCCAAAGAGCCTTTGTCTGGTAGAAGAAGCTGTTTCTTCTGCATAAGGTTTTTTGTTCTGGAGGATGGCTCCATTTTTACCTGAGTGCATTGACAGAATACATAACTAACACCTCGTTTTCTGCTTTACACTCCCTACCATGGGAGAAGATGTCTGACAGGCAAAGCAACAACAAAACCCTACAATAGCATCACTTCTATTTGGAGTTAATAAAGTGGTGGCAGCTGCTGCCTGAAGTGAAACACCTCTCTGCACACAGTAACAGGAAAGGCCCAGAACATAATGGAATCTAGTCTTGAATGTGAGGGACTGTTAGGAGACCATATTGTGAAGTAGCACAACCCTACAACTCACAGTATGCATTCGGGTCTTACAAGCGACCACTTGGCTGATTATACCCCCCAAAGAACCTTGAGATCATCCAGTTCCAACAAACAGGTGATCCCTGGCCCAAAAGAAGTACATATGGCCTCAACCAGGGCCAGGACCTCATGGAATGAGCTCCCAGAAGAGCTAAGTGCCCTGAAGGAACTGGGGATCTCTTCCACCAGGCATTTGGTTGGGGCCAATGAACATCAGGACAACTTGGTTAAACATCAATTGGGCTCCTTCTACATGTATATTTCCCCCACACACACACACACAGAACCAGAACAAGACACTCTTAAATACACCAATTGGTTGGTTAGCTGGCATGATTGATGGTTTTAAACTTTTATAGTTTTAAGGTTTAATAATATATTATGTTCAAGTTAAATTATTGATAAACTGTATTTTATTTTATATGTTTTATGATTATGTTGGAGGCCAACCCGAGCTAGCATACTGGGAAGGGAAGGCTATAAATCAAATAATAAATAAAATTATAGCCTCAGGTGTGCCGCTCTAAAATGTATTAGTGAAAGAACAGGCTCGTGTAGGGAAGTCTACTTGTTAAACCTTTGTGGTTCTGGTTAAAAGGCCCCTGTTCTTTTAAGTAAGTTCTGTTCCCCAGTCATGTGATGGGCTCTTTATGAATCTTTGAAGGCGGGGCTTGGCAGCTGGAAACCAGGCTCTCTGGGGAAAATTTGCTTTGCCTTGGAGAGAGAGGAAAGGACAGTTAAAATCCTCTTGGATTGGAGGAACGGGGAAAGGGTGCAGGATCCAGGTTGAACAGGCTGGTTATTTTTCTTTCTCAGAGGAAAAGTTTCAATTTTTACTCTGCTTGTTCATGTTACCCCTTCCTTTTTAAAATGCTAGATGCCTTTTTTTGTAGTTCAGTAAATCAACTATTGGGTCTATTGGTTCTGTGATTTGGTGAACTAAATCAAGAAGAGATCAGTTAGATGTTCCATGCCAGGCTGGGCTACTAGGCCAAAGGAGCAATACACAGATATAAATATAACCAGTTATATTTTCCCAGGAGCGGGTAAGACTCCTCCTGGTTATAGAAGAGGGTCTTACTGGTGGCAGCAACCAGACAGGGAACCACAGGACAGGATGAAGTATGAGGGACCAGAGGTGGCAACCAGGGGACTGCACAAACTCCCAGTTCACCACAACCGACTATACAGTTTTTATCATCACACAGATCATATCCTTGATCCAGAAGACCCTAAGCAGATGGGTTACCATAGTCTGCTACAAAATGGGTGGAATTTTGGGTCTCATGGGAAACATGTGGGATCATAACAAAGGCATCCAATATTAATCTCATACTTAAACACGCTGAAGTTAGGCAGTGCAACACAGGGGACCACGGTGGGGAACCCCATGGAAGAACCATTTCACATGCACAGCAGGGCTTGGGGCACTTCCTTTTTCAAAAAGCAACTCTCTTCTTCATGGCCAATCATTCTTGAATCACAAAGACCATTTATGCACTGGGAACTTCACTGCCCCAACTCCCGTGCAGGAACACAAATCGGGGGTGGAGGAGGTGCACCGGGCCAAATGCTCCCCCATGTGGGTGCAGGAAGAGGTGGGTCAACCTGCCACGACTAAAACCTGCAGCCTGGCATGAAATCTCCAGTGCATAAACGGTCAAAAGGATTGCAGCAGCACTTCATGATACTACAAAAGGAGCTATAACATGGACAGGATTCCCAGGGAAGTTCTAGTGGGCACAAAAATGAGCCAGGACACATCTTTGGAGCTCTATCAGGAAAAAATTTTTAAACTCTGGTTGCCATACTCTACCTTGTTTTAGAAAAGCAAATTCAATGGAGAAAGCCTTCCTTTATAGCCTTTGCCTTGCCCAATCTTTTACATCTTACTTCCATGAGGAAAGTCTGGATGGATGCAATCTTTGTCTTGGGAACAAACAGACGTTTGTCTTCCCTCGATTTTTGTTTTGCTGATGAATACAAAACCCTTGCACATGCCAAAGTGCAATGTGCAGGAGTGACAATATTTATTCTGAGAAACTTTAAGAAGTTAAACAAGTTATTAATGTGAATAAGGTAACTCCTATTTAAAAAAAAAACAGATTGGATCTGATACTTTGCATGATTCTATTTACTAATTGACTCGAAAGGATAGAGCTAGCTGAACTATGACAAACTGAGAATACTTATGTATATTTTAAAGCAATTGCTCCTTATAACAAACATGATTTCTATGTGAAAGCAACCCTGGCTAAGAATCTAGCAATGCAACACATACACACATCTTCTGTGGAATGCCTTGTTTTTCTTCTTAAATGCTGTCAGGTTTTCTTTTCAACACTTTTTTTCAAATCATCAGCAAACCAAACACTCATTCTGCTATCTTGAGGAATGCCCTCACTATTTCCCCTGTGACAGGCACCGGGCCTGCTCTTTGGCAAAGCTGCCTCTGTAATGCTCCGATTGCAGCGTGCAGACATAGCGCTGTGATGCCTATTTGGTGCATTGCAGCATGCCTTGCTGCAGCACTGAAAGCGTCAGTGGTCTTGGGCACATTCCTGACAGCACAAATTTGCTGGAGAGCTGCAGGTTGGCACAACTCGGTCGCTGACTGTGCGGCAGGCACAGAGTGTAGGTCCAGGGCCAGGCTATTAATAATAACGCTCGCAAAACCTGTATGCAATCCATGTGAAAGCAGCATGGAGTTTTCAGATTGAAACAGGCACTGTCAGATTTCCACTTAGCACTTGTTAAAACTCTATAATAACGCTAAAGGCTGTTTACAAGGACATAAAGCATCCATGTCCATTAAGGCTTTAAATACATCAAGCCGTTTAAGCCCACACGCGTTACTTGTACCTTTTCTTTGTCCTCTGCTCGTTGAAGCTTTTCCTTTTCTTTCTGGAACTTCACTTTCTCATCTTCCTCCTCCTTTCTTCGGGCAGCTATAGCAGCTTCCAGGCGGAGGGCCTCTTCCTGCTCTGCCCGCCACTGTAGAATCTGAACAACAAAGATGGAGATAGTTAGCTCCGTGTAAAAACAAGCAAAACATTATGCCCTGTGGAGTTCAAACTTTTTTCACTAGACAAACTGGGCATTTAGCAAAAAGACAAAATGGTAAAACCTGCACATGCTGCAGAGCAGGACTTCCCTGCTGACCCCCACCACAACATTGGCATTTTTTCCTGGGGGGTCAGCAGAACCTTGTGGAAAGCACTGGGGGCAAAATGGGCTTTAGCAGTAAAATGGGAAATGAGCAGAAATCACCATCTCTGGTTCCAAAGCTCCATGAAGAAGAAGAAAAGTTGGTTTTTATATGCTGCTTTTCATTGCCTGAAGGAGTCTCAAAGCGGCTTACAATTACCTCCCCTTTCCTTTCCCCACAACAGACACTGTTGTGAAGTATGTGACGCTGAGAAAACTCTGATTACTGCTCAGTCAGAACAGTTGTATAAGTGCCTGGCGAGTCCAAGGTCACCCAGCTAGCTGCATGTCGAGGAGTAGGGAATCAAACCCAGCTCGCCAGATTAGAGTTAGCTGGTATAAACCGCTACGCCAGTGGTTCTCAAACTTCCTAATGCCGTAACACTTTAATACAGTTCCTCATAAATTTATGCCAGTGTTCTTTCACAGAAATTAAACCGAAACTGACCAATGGCGTGAATATCCATTGCCCATGATAGTATATAAATTGGGTTTTTCCCCCCAAGGTTTCTCAGTTAAGTTCTGCCTCTTGTCCCATCATACGATCTTGCTTTTTTCTGCCTGCAGGAGGAGTGGCAACAATGGAGGCACCCCCCCCCCTTGCTAAGCTGCTTACCCTGCCTGACCCCTGTGAAAGGGTCGTTCGACCCCCAAAGGGGTCCTGACCCCCAGGTTCAGAACCACTGCACTACATCATGCTGGCTTTTTGAAATGGCTGGATATGAACTAGCCAACCTTTCAAGAAACTTGTCTTCCATATTTTGATCTGCAGTTCTTTGTTGCAACTACCATTGGTCCAACGAAATGATGCAAGTAGGCAAAATGTAGGACATTGACCCATTATGCACGGGGGGATTAACGTACATTCGGGGTGGAATGGCGGCGACTAAAATCACCGATAACGCACGGTGCCAGCTGCAACCGACTGCAGCTTTGGTGCATGCCGGCGAAAAAGCCGCGTTAGCGAAACGCGGAAGAAAGCGCAGCTTCCGGGTGACCGGGGCGCAACCAGAAGCGGTGCCGGGATCGCCGCGTGCATAATTGGTTACTCTGGGTTTTGCCGCCGTTGCGCCCCGTCCCGTGCATAACCGGTGTGCTTCGCATCTTCCCCCTCCGTGTTTTCCATGTGACCCGAAATCGCCGTTTCGGTGGCCGTGCATAATGGGCCATTGATAGGATCTCCCCAAATGCTGACCTAGGTTAAAAGGTAGCAACAAGAAGCCGGTCAGAAAGGCTGTGTCATGGAACTGCTACCCATCCTCCAGCCACCAATAGACCAAAACCCAAAAAGAGAGTGGGTGAGGGGGGGGGGGGAGAAAAGAGATAGCTGTATTTTTTCATATCTGGTCTAACAGTGGCTTGGGGTGGCCTATTTGTAACATGAGGGAAAGAGTTAAACCCTGTTCCTCCAGGGCCACAGCCTAAGTACAAAGCAGAATTGCTGGGACAGCTGTAGAAAAATGCATTCAGACATTCAAACAATAGAATTCCTGTATTTTATAAAGTCGTGTCCAAAGAGGCACTGTAGGAAGAATGAAAGACAAACACATGTATGTGGTTTGAGAGAGACTTTGCTTAAAACAGTGCAAGACACCAACAGTCCGCCATCAGCTTCCAGACCTGCACAGCCACAATTCAAGTCTCAAGCAAATCCTCAAGATGGTGTCAATGCCACCATGGCTTAGCTTGCTCAGCTCTCCTTCCCCCCCCCCCATTTTGTTTGCCAAGGATCAAGCCGGTATCTTCACAGGTAAATAGTGAATTTCGTTCCAGCACTGGGATGTGCATATAAGAATCAACTCATCATCTTCTTCTTTTTTCTTCCGTGTTATGGTTACCAGTTCTGGGTTGGAAAATTCCTGGAGATTTGGAGCTGGAGGCTGCGGGGGACAGGATCTTGGAAGGAGAGGGGCCATACGGTCCACCCTCCCAAGCAGCCATTTTATACAGCGGAACAAATCTATGTCACATGGAGTTCATTTGTAATTCCAGCCTCTGCAGGCCCCAGCTGGAGGTTGGCAACCTGATTCTGCATTCAGCCCACAATGGCACAAAGACAACACCAGAGGCTCAAATGTACTTGCCGATGCTTAGCTCTGTTATGGGAAGTAACATACTACTTAGGATACAGGCTATGCCTTTATGGGAAAAACACAACATCTGGCCAACAACAGATGTAATAATGACAACAAGGTAATCGACTAATGCAACATCTCCCCCACCCTCCAAATTCTAATATGTAAATAAGCCCCAAGATGGAAAAACCAAACCTTCTCAGCAAACAGAGCCTGGCTGTGTAAATCGATAAAACTGTGTTTAATTAAAAGCACACAGTCATTTAACTCTCTGATTTATTTAGGAGATCTTATACTCTAGCTAGTACCACATTGTTTAGGAACACAATGTCAATTCCAAAATTTAAACAGGCTTCTAGATAATATAAATCTTTTTTTTTTGCATTGCTTATTTACCATTTATGGCTCCAAGTAAATAATACAGAAAATAAGAGGGAGAGAGGCAAGCAGGATTCCTCAAGAAGAACTACCCAGTTACCCCAAGTTGTGGGATATAGAGGCAAGCTGCCCAAAACACCCACTGTGAATTTTCAAACTAACATCCCAGCCCTATAGTCCTTTTCAGAGACAGGAATAGAGGTGTGCATGAACCTGGAAAATGGAAGTTTGTTGGATTTGTGGATGGTCACCGGTGGTGGAGAATTTACAAACCCTGAACTTACACGGACCCCCCCCCCCATGTTCACGAACCTTTGGGTTTGCTTGAGTTCGTTAACTGTTTAGCTGTTTCCTGGGGTGCTATGTGAAATTCACTGTGGAGCCCCCTGACTTTAATGCCTCTTTGTGGACATGGTTTCTGGGTCTTGTCCAGTGTCCAGCCTTCTCCCCTTTGGCACTGGCATCCACCCACGTACCTTCCCATGTCATAGTTTTAGAGAAGAGCAAGGTTTCCTATGAACTTAATGGATGATGACTGAAATGGGCATCGAGAGCCCCCACAAGGGCCAAGTATGACCGCACATATGATCATGAGGGTCCACAAGCTTGGAGGGGCCTGGATGGGGTGTAGCTTCCAACATGCTCTCTGGGTCCTGGGTCAGGTGCTCTGACTTCCTACCTATCGACCTGCCTACCTGCCTATCTAACCTAATCTTCCTACACATCTAGCTTTTCACCTGCCTACCTAACCAGTTATCTACCTACCTACCTAATCAACTGTCTACCTGCTTACCTAACCAACTATCTTCTTGCCTACCTAACCAACTATCTACCTGCCCACCTATACCACCATCTACCCACCTATATAACACTTGCTGAGTACAACTACCTATGAGCATTGGACCCAGGGCCCAGGGAGTGCAGTGACAGCTACAGTACATCCTGGACTCTCCAAGTTTCTGGATCCTCCTGAACACCCCCCCACACACACACCATTGTGCACATCTCCCAGATCCATCATGTGGCCCCCAACTCCAGTGGCCCCCATCTCCCCACAGTGGCCCCCATCTCCCCAGGAGTCATCACAATGAACTTTGGGGCATGATTGGCAGCCAGGTAGCCAAGCAAAAGCAGGGATATCTGACATGGCCGGGTATGTTTTCAGTCTCTCCCTCCTGTGGGAGGGTGCAGGCCCAGCTCAACCCAAACATCATCCCACCACTTCCACCCCATTCCATGCAGCATCTCCAGAAGTTTAATCCCCAGTAACAGAGGTTGCAAACCATCATTCATGGATGTTTGTGGCCAAACTTCCCATTGTGACCTACAGCTCCACTCGCCCATCCTGACACTCTACCTTGAGTGTGACCACTCTGCTCCCAAAAAGCCCATGAATGCACACAGAGGGGAAAGACCTGTATGTGGTTGTACACAGTCGTCGGGGGCGTGGCCATACACGCCCGGTTCACAAGCCACGGACTACCCAAATTTGTGTGTTTGCGGGGACCCGTGGGTTGGGTTGTGCCCATCTCTAGACAGGAACTCAGGTGAACATGAGGAGCTTGCCTTCCCACAACTTTGCTACACATTTCAAAAGTCACCTGCAAGCAGAGCAGACCCCGCCACTGATATGAATGGAAAAGGCCACATACAGAGGAACTATCACAGTTCCACAGGGCTTGTAAAATGGAGCTCTTCCGCCAGGCTTTTAGTTGGGGGGGAAGAAGCTCCAAATAACTGCCAGACTCTTGCCTGCTATAAGAATGAGAAGCCGCTGCTGTTTTTAACCTGTTGTGCTAATGACTTTTTAAAATTAATTTTCAAGTTTAAATTTTATTTATTTTAACTTCTGTATATAAATTTTATGTTGTACTTTACCCTGAGCCAATCTCCTGGTTAGGGCAGTAGAGAAATTAAATTTAATTAATTAATAAATACATTTTTGTGCACATTAGAGTATCCATGATTCAATGGGTGGTGACAGGGAGAGGGATCAATTCCAGATTTTCCATAGCAGTTCCCCATAGCAAAATTTACCAATAGGTTCACACAACTTATCTGTTTCTTTTCAGTTACCCCTTTGCCTCCTCATAGATCTGTCTGCTGAACTCATTAAATGCTTATTTAGAACCAATATTAAATGTACAGCAAATCTCTTTTTAAAAGAATCTTATAAAACTAGGGTGCATATGGGCCTCTCCCCACAGGAAACACATTTATTTTTACAAAGAATCTCTAAGATATGCTTAGTTGGTGGGCAAAAAAAACTATTGTGCCAGAGACTTAATCGGTGTATTTTTGGATGTATATTAATTACTTAAGAAACTTTTGAAGTAATGAGAAATGCCACATTAACATAAATAATCATTAGACATAATTAGTGTGCTATAAAAAAATGAACCCATGATAAATGATTCCTTTTTATAAAAAAACTGGGAAGCATTATTTGTCACGTTTGATTATATGCTGCACACTAATAATTCCTCAGTAAAATAGGTCACTAACTGTAAAGACTGTCAATCAGAAGCATAACCCCAAAGGACAAAGGGGCATTAAAAGTGAAAAATGCTGTGCCAGGACTGATTTTTATTACAATGCAGAGGTTGTAATGGAAACAAGAACTGTAGATTGTGCAAGTGCTGCTAAAGATCAATAATCTTTGAAGCGTATTTATACAAGAATGCTCATACACACACATAATCTATAATACCTGTAATAATCCCATTTATGGTCAAGACCCATGATAATAGAAAACAATCAATATATGATTTTCAATGACATTTTTAAAAATTCAAAGGCTATAATAAGAAAGTTTCATCAAATCTCCGTATGACAAATTTCACGGCCTGAACCCAGTTGAATCAATGGCATCAACAGCCTGTACGTATCGTGTTTACTTACAAGCAAGTGCCACTAGATTGGATCCAGACCGAACTTTTCATCAGCAGAACGGAACATTTTCCCTTCCCACTATAGCCCATTGAGCTCACAAAATGCTGCTCCTAGGGGACAGAGGACCCCCCCTCACAAACAATATGAGGGGGTCTGCTCTAGGAAGGAGGAATTAATAGAAACTGTCAATTTAGTCTGGATCACAAACCTATTATGTTTAAGGGAAGACATTGCCAAATCTGCTTATAGGACTGCCATCCTGTGGTAAGTCTAAGCCAGGCCTTCTTACCCAGGGTTCTGCAACAGCCTTGGAAAATTTTTGCCAATTGGATGAGAGTTAATTAATCTTTTTAATATGTTTTAATTTTTAAAAATGTATCAGTGAAATTACCATATATGGTCATGTTAACCCCCCCCCAATGGCCACTGATGGGCCTGGAAGGGTAGAGAAGTGGAGGGGCCTCGGCCATACAAATCCTTTCTGGCCAAGGGTCACTGCATGTGGTAGCAACTGGAATCCTCTCATTGTAACTTAACTGTGGAGGGAAGGATGGAGCAGCATAGGCCTGTATTTCTTGGTTCTGTTTCTGGCATAGGGATTCAGTATTACAAGGTTCCCTGTGAATTTGATAACTAGTATACTGGCAGAAGATGACAGCAAAATATAGCTTTTTCAAAAGTATACAGGCTTCCAAGGACAAAAGGATAAATGGCTGTTAAATAATCTAGCTTTTTATCACCATTGAAGAGGATATAGTAATCACCTATTTTAAGCAGATCACTGGCGCCATACTGAGGAAGGATAATAATGGAGGAACCAAGATCAAGTGCTATCGTTAGAAAGAAATACAGAAACAAGGTAGCAACCATGCCTGAAATTTTACATGTAATAATCTCTTCAAAAAGCACCATAACACCTTGGTTTTTTAAAAAAATCTCTCAATATAGAACAGATTATGCCTTCATAGATCCTAAACAGAAACAAATTTTTATGCAACTTGCCCTTCTGCAGTCAACTGGACAAGGTTGGCCAGCTTTTCTCCGGTCCCTAAATCATCAGGGTTCTCAACCTATTTGAGTCTGCAGGCTCCTTTCAAACCTTAAGAGGGAGTGGTGAGCACCACACCAAAATGGATGTGACAGGAAGCCAAACACAGTACCTTCTCCTTTGCTTGGCAAAATAACCAAATGGCAACCTCACTGAACTCATGAAGCTGCCTGATTTAGAGTCTGGTCACTGGTCCCTCGAGGACAGTAACATCTGAACTTTGACTGGTAAAATGGTCAAGCCATTGGAAGGGCTACTAAAAAAACTTAGAAAAGCTGAGTAAAGGACTATGATGGGTTAATTCCTCTAGAACCAGATAGCCTTAAGTGACAGGCTGCTCCAAGGAATCTGATTGGTTAGTTTCAGCTGAGCAAAAAAAGATATGAGAGCTGAGTGCTGAGGAGAAGACAGGACACAGTTGATGGGCATATGCACAATCAAGTCTAGGAATTATACCCAGATGGATTCTAGATAAAGCCAATGTAGAGTACTGGAGCTTGGAAGATTCAGGTTCAAAATCTCTCAGCAGTGAAGCCAGAGACTTTGAGCCACTAACCAACTCTCTGTCTTTTACAAGGTTGTTGTAAGGAGAAAATGAGGAGAAAATCATGTGGAGGAAAGGCAGGATAGAAATATTCGTGCTCCATTAGACTCATATGAGTTCACTGTTCCATTCAGAAGAAGAAGAGTTGGTTCTTATATGCCACTTTTCTCTACCCGAAGGAGGCTCAAAGCAGCTTACATTCACCTTCCCTTTCCTCTCCCCACAACAGACACCCTGTGGGGTGGGTGAGGCTGAGAGAGCCCTGATATCACTGCTCGGTCAGAACAGCTTTATCAGTGCTAAGGCCAGCCCAAGGTCTCCCCGCTGGCTGCATGTGGGAAAGCACGGATCCACACTCCTAACCACTACACCAAGCTGGCTAGGATTATTTATATGAATTGCTATTGAACTATTTTACAGAAGTTGCCTTTGTTATTTGTACTATTCCATAACCTGGTTTGGGGGGATCAGAAATGGAATACAATTGAATGAGAAAGAATATTAGTATCAGAAAAAGGACTGACACACCAGTGATGGTTTTGCATGGTCCAATGAAGGTTCTCTAAAGCAATAAAGACACATATTTTGGGTGCCTTCAACTAACCATGTTACATTCATGCCTGTAAATAACTGCATTGTGTCAAGTTCCACTCGTTTTGCAATGCCTGATTCAGAACTAGCCCCTCACAGAGCCCAACGGTAGGAAGTTACTAAGTTTGTGCCTCAGATTTCCTTCTGTAAAATGGGACAGCAGTTACAACCGCCCATGGTTCTTTGGAAGAATGAATAAAGGATAGAAGCAAACTGCATAATTTAAATACTTATGCCATCACGTGGCTTGTCTTATTTTATGATATGGTGATCACAAAGATTTTCTCTTCTGCTCTGATGTAAAAGATTCAAAGAAACGAGGTCTCTCAACATCTGATTCTTTTGATAGCATCTGCAGGATTTGAGGGAACTGAGCAGCAATCCTTTGAAAGAACAATTTCTCCTATTATACCAAGCATTTCTGAATACCATTTCTGCTCAGGAAATCAGTACCAATTCAGAATGCACGGCTAATGGATCTCTGTTTGACGAACATTTTAAGAAAAGGTCCATTTTTAACTTTTCGAGGTATCAAACCAAAAATATACACAAAATAGCAAAATTAGATCTCAACAATGAAGAAAGATTGAGTAGATTGCCCGAGTCTTTTCCCTGTTCTAAATTCAGCAAATCATGAATATATTCACTTCTTTTCCCTAGCTTGGGACAAAAATCAAACTGGCTGCCAAGATTTTCCTCTCTCTCATACACCGCAAGTCAAATGCATTTTAAAACTATCTCTTGGCACAGGTTTCTCTCATAAACAGTGTAATGATTCTTCTAAAAAGAAAAAGGGGAAAAAACCCTCCTCGCTTGCTAGTGACGATTAGAGTCACAATTCATTGGAAACCGAATGTAATCAGAATAGCTGGTGCTGATGATAGCAAAAATACATCTTACATTTTAAGCCTTCGGGGGTGAAGAGAGCTGTTTTTGGATGGGGAACACTTTCGTAATATCTTGCTGTTGTCAAACAACAAGGATTTAGATAGGCAAACCAGAAGAACAACTGCTTTGAATAGCTGTGTTAACGATAATACAAATTGTATTATTAACATTAGAGTCAATATAGCAGCAGAGTCTACAATAGCTTTGACTTAGGGAGGTTCAGTTCAAACGGTTACTTGCCACAAAACTCACTGGATAGTAGGGTTACAGACCTCCAGGGGTGTGTGCAGTGGGGTGTTCTCCGATAATTCCAACTGATATTCAGACTACAGGGATTGACACCTCTGGAAGAAATCACAGCTGTGAAGGACAAAATCTGTGGCATCCCATCCTTACAGAGCCTTCCCAGGTACTGCCCTCAAATCTCCATGAATTTTTCAAGCCAGGGTTGGCGATCCTACTAGATGATCTTGAACTGGACCCATACTCTTGGTCTAGCTTACCTCCCAGAATTCCTGTGATAGATAAAATGATAAAATTTTTATGAATGCCACCCTGAAACCCCTAGAAGAATGATAGGGCATAAATGGCACCCTTTTGTAACCACCCAACATATCATGGGGACACACCACAAAGACTCTCTAAGAAAGATCTGAGATGAGTGGAGTTACAATCCTTTTCTAATCATCACATCTGAGCCTTCTATGAAAAGCAACACGCAGGACTAGGGGGGGGACGACAAAAACAACTAAAGTGTGCTATAAAAATGGTCCAAATTACTGAGATCTTTTCCAAAATAGGCAC
The DNA here is from genome assembly GCF_049243985.1 of Paroedura picta. NCBI lineage: Eukaryota > Metazoa > Chordata > Lepidosauria > Squamata > Gekkonidae > Paroedura > Paroedura picta. The sequence continues at coordinate 44,483,082 of NC_135370.1, read as the reverse complement.
ACAGTTCTTGAAACAGATATTATCATCTCATTATCTCTGTGTTATAATACTTTCCTTTCACCCCCAAGGTCACTTATGTGTGTGTGCGTGAAGGGAATATTACTGTTCACACAGCCACAAGTCATGTTTTTTTTTTAATACCAAAATTTTGCAGCAGCAAATCTAGCATCTAAAGAGATGTCCTATTTTAAATAGAACAGTCCTTGGCCTGCTTGGTAGTTCCAGCTGCTATAATAAAAATTTTAAACAATCTCTGGTTATGTTCAGAGTTTTCTGTAACAAATGGGCACATTAAAAAATATATATATAATCTATTAAACCAAACTGCACATCTGCATTTACATTAGTACCTGCATTTTGGCATATATTAACCCAGGTATACACTAGCACAATGAAGGTATGATTCTCTCAAATAGATTTCAATCCTTTTCTCCCCATTCCTTTACAGTGATTTATGTGTAAAATATATATAGTGGGAACTTTGATATATACAGTGTAAACAGTGGTGTAAAATTACCTAAGGGACATTGCTTTCTTCGTATTCTTACAATAGATGCATAAACCGACTTGGATTTTCTTCTGCATAATTATTCATTAAAAATATTTGTTGTGATTGTTATCTGAACAGTCTCCCCACCGTGCTTTTATAGGGCAGAAAAGTCACACACATCATAATATCTAACTACTTACAGGCCTTGCTAAAAAACAGGCACACACTTTGTTTTCTAAGGAGAAAGATTTCACCTTAAAACAATGTTCACAAACCCAATTTAAATAAAAGATCAAGGAGGTACATGTCCAGGCCTCAAAGCATTTCAGTGTGCAATATTATATGAATGTAATTTTATATGTAAAACTAAAACAATACATAAAAATACTTGCATAATTAGTTCTCTGGCAACGGTACTTGGTGCCTGTTGGCCTAAGGAAAAATATTAATATGCAGGAAAATAAGGGGGCCCAGATTGCGGTCCTCCACGCCTTGTGGTAACAGCAAACGGGCTTTACTGAGTAAACATCAAATGCGCTGTTTCAATATTAAACAGTCCTGATTGTTAAGCTAATATTAAAACAGGAGGAGAAGCGGTTGCCCCACAGCCTGTTTCACAAATGAGATTGCATTTTCGCAAGCCGGCGATTGCCAGGAGCAATAAGCTTTGAATGCCAGTTGTAATTAAAAACTTTAGTTTCAAATATTTTTCACAGTTTATACATGGCGCAAGGAGGATTTGCCAAGTGAGCACAGATTGCTTTGCCGCACGGCGAGGATGACTTCTTCATAGTCAGTTAATTATTTGATGGGTATACACAGAGAGAACATAAAGCACGCTAACCGTGACTAACAAAGACAACAAATGGTCTGTTGGTGGGACCAGATTCGTCATGCCACACGTGGTTACGACGGACAAACTAAAATCCACTCTGCTGTCCCTAGACACAATGACATTTAAAAGCACTTATGCCAATGGCGAAAATTATTTAGAAAGAATACCACCATTAAACGATTTCGATAAGCATTATGAACTAAACGGTGAGGAAAAGGTAAAAGAGCTTCCCTCCAAGCATTGCTGCCACACACAAAGTGATTCAGTAAGGCGTATTCATAGACCCCATTTCAGTGATGCTTGGGAATCACCAATTTTTCTTCCCATTGGGGGTTGTATAGAATCACCCAGTGGACCATAGCCAAAATTATGGTCAGTAGGCTGATGTCATACAACAAAATGGTAATGAATCACTTTTACACACACTGTTCATTGAAAGAGGATCATCTGAGTTGATTGCCCAAAACATAACATAACTGCATACTGCCTACACCTGGAAGATTTGCAACAGTGCACAAACTGAAACTATGGCTTACTTACCTGACTGGTATAGATTGAGAGCCAAATTATCCTCCAAGTATTCCAGGAGCTGGTCTGGCGCAGCCCTTTCAACTACCTTTCCCAGGAATGCAGGATGTGAAAATGGGCGGTATTATATATTTATTTATAATTGGATTTCTAAACTGCCACTGGTTTACAATAAAAATATAAAACCATTAAAATCCTAATACAAATACAATACAAATCATTGATGATAGCAACAACAACCTATTCCTGCGAACCCTCACTCTGTTGCTCGCAATCCACTACACATGGTCCAAGGTGGTGTCAGCCTAGGGGTCCTGATCACAAGAGGGGAAGGGAGGGACCATATCTTACCATCCCCAGTCTCCCCCCCCCCCCGACCTTAACCAAACATCTGGTGGAAGAGTTGTGTCTTGAATGCCGTACGGCACCCAGAAAGCTCTGACAGGGGCCTCTGCTCTTCCAGGAGCACATTTCACCAGGTAGGAGCCAGGACTGAAAAGTCCCTGACCCTGATCGAGGTTAGGCATGCTTCCCGGGCCAGGACACTCAGCAAATTCATAACCGCAGAGTGGAGGGCTCTGTGGGAAGCATAAGAAGATAAGTGGTCCTGCAGATATATAGGACCCAGGCCGCTTACAGCCTATAGGTCAACACCAGAACCTTGAACTTGATCGGCTGAACATGGGCTCTCCAAGATATATATATATATCATAAATATATATAAAACATAAATCTTATTATACAATTTAATAATTCTTTTAAAAGGCTTTTTACACTGCCAGAATTTACTCTGAGCTGTTAAGGCACATCTTAGGGCACAACCGGAAAACAGGTACAATGAACAGGTAATCCTGTTACATAGTAGTCAACATCTTTACATCAACTTTTCCTTACTGCTGAATTAATATTAGCCAGACCCAAAGATAACAATGCCTTTGACGCCTGAGCATTTCTTCCCTGAACCCTACACAAATCTCTCCTTACTGTAGCTGATGAAAGCATCTGACTACAAATTAACCTGCTAATGGCTTCTCTTAGCGCTGATGATATATTTAGAACCAGGATGTGTGTTGTAAAAATATGTAACCCTGGAGGCTCTTGCCATCATTTTATATCATCTGGAAGCTTTGGTTTACTTTGTATTTTATCCTTCATAGAAAGAATTGGGTCACAATCAATTATCATCCATTTGCTATCATTCAAAGAGCCAAATGAAATTATATCTGCCTTCAGCAGACATGTTGCATGGACATAGTCAATATGCTTTAGCTTTCAGCCAATAAGGCCTATAGCTGGGCTACAACTAGATGCATTTACGCTGGCTAAAACCATCTAATCCAAGTTGAGATGAGGTTTAAAATCCTTCTCACTTTTGCACCCCTCTCCCCTTGTCTACAAGGTTGTGATAAATCTCACAGATCTCAGGAGTCTCACAACTCTCTGGGCATACCTGATTAAAAGGTGCAGTGCTAATCATGCTTCATCTTGACTACACTGCCCAAAATAAGTCAGGTCTACTAACTCTGAAGAAAGCATTTCCTTTCAACGGGGCTTTAAAGATCTGGATGTAGTTCATAGTCTTTTAAAATATACTGTATCGCTATTGTTACTTGGAGAAAATGTCTTCTCCCAGTATTAAAGGTTTAATGTGTAGAAAAGGCAGGTTAAACTTTTTTCACAGGGTGGTGGTAGAAAGCACCAGTTGGTAAACAACATCCCATTAAGCCTCTATCAAAGGAGTAGACTCCCCACCCCCACCCCCTGTAGTTGCTGTAGGCAGCTATTGGAGAACAACCACTGAGGAGGGTTATTACCAATTAAGCACATGTTAGTTGACTAATTGTATGTGCTTCAACTAATTACTTGTATACAAATTAAAATACAACCTGAAACAAACAAAATACAGTTTTCAATTGTTTTGGTTTTGAATGTTGTAACTGTGAGCCTTTTTTTTTTAACCCGTAGTTGTTGCTGCTTTTTCAAATTAGTTTGCTGCATTTACACCATTTGTTTGTTTGTTTAGAATATACTTCCATGCCGCCTCTTCACAGGCCTAGTGGGGCAGCTTACAAAATAAATCACAGTATTAAAAAACAAGCCATTAGACTTAATAAACTATTCATAAAACAGAATCGGATAAAACCCCCTAATTCAAACCCTCAGTAAAAAAGGTGGTGGCTAAAAGGCAATAAAATAGGTGTAGGGTGAACCTCAGAGGGGAGGGCAAGGGGCCACCACAGAAAATGTCCTTTCTCTGGTCATCACCCACCTCATCTCTGAAGGTGAAGGCACAGAGATCAGAATTTGAAAGGCAGATCTTAACTTGAGGGCTGGATAGTATGGGAGGAGACGGTCGTTCAGGAATATATGCCACATGTTAACTTGCAGGTGAAGAAATATCCCACTATTTCCTTCTCTTCCCTCTTCTTGCTGGTTCTTGTTTTTCCTACTGTTCCCACTGACTCCTGCTGCTACTCCCCACCAATCCCTATTTTCTCCTCTTTTCCATCTCTGTTTGCTCTGTCTTACTTCCTCCTCTCCTTCTGCTCCACTTATTTCCCTTTCCCCTCTCCCCTTGCTGGCTACTGCTTTTCCGTCTCCCCAGCTCTCTTCCCCGTTTCACTTCTGAACCTCCCCCCACAGCTCATATCAACAGTGCCTGCCACTTTAGATCACCATCTAGAGATGCCAGTCTCCAAGAGGGAACTTGGGATTCCCCAGAGTTAAAGCCCATCTCCAGACGACAAAGATCAGTTTCTCTGAACATGGATGCTTTGAAATGTGGACTTGATGACATTGTACCCTCTGAGGTCGCTGTCTCTATCCCCAAATCTCCAGGAGCTTTCCAACCTGGATCTGGCAGCCCTTCCTCCCTGTCTCCTCCTAAATCCTATTATGCTAAACATGAAAAATACAATTCAAGACAGATACCAATTTTTGTTTAAAAAAAAAAGACTGGTAAACTGGGATTGTCTTGGGTTTGCAGATGGTACTGCTATATTTTAATTTTAATGGCTAATTAATATAAATTTGATATAAATTTTAATGGCTATTTGATATATAGAGATATATAACTAAAATAATACAAAATAATACAAAATGTGAGAAAATAGAAAAAATATGGAAATAAAGACTTCAGGATTAAAGTCACATAAGTAAAAAAAAACCTGAAATGAATATTGATTTGAAAAATCCAGGCTGTGACATTCATGAACATCCCTACCAAAAACCTAGCATACTTTGATTTTAGATGATGCAGGAATGTGTCGTAACAAACCTCCTAAAAGAAGCATTTCCTCCTGTGAAAGACAGAAGATGGCATTTTAATATTACACATGCCAATTACAGTTGGGCACATTTTAGTGGATCAAAAGTTAAAACAGCAACAACAATCAAGTACAATATGCAGTACAAGAAAAAAAAGTTGTGCCAGACTAATTATTTATTTGCATGTTGATATTTTATAGAATCTTAACATATGTCTGCATTGTTTGCAAAAGGTTCTATCAGGTGGTAAAAAAATGAATGCTTAAGATTTATTTTTATATTTCTTAAATAAATGCCAATAATATTTGATTTCTTGTTTTAAATCGTTTCGATGATTACATGTGCTCCAGATACAAAGAAAGACCCTTTATTCTCTGTAACACATTTAAGTACTAGGATTAAAATATAAGAAATTTAGGTTTCTTTCTTGAAGGCCTTTCAATTTAATTAGAAGCAAGGAACAATAAGAAATAACAAGAACCACAGGAGAGAAGTTGAGCAACAAAGGAACCGAGACAAAAAAGAGAAAGGGATAAACTGGTAATGAGAGATTGCTATTGTGATGGAGTTTATTCAGTTCGGTGTCAGTTTTATTGTGTGTTCCAGAACATTTTAAAAATAAAAATGTGGAACAGTAAAGAAAATGGGAACACGACAAATTAACTACTGCAATCCTTCAGAACTTGCTAACAAACTTGTATCTGAGGAAGTGTGTGTACAAACAAAGATCATACCTTAAATAAAAAATTGTTGGTCTTAAAGGTACCACTGGACTCTTGATTTGTTCTGCTAACAAATTGTTCTTCTTCATAGCTACTTAATTCAAAATTATCCCATAAATAATTAAAAGGTTTGAAATAATCATGAATGGGATTAAATTTCTTTTTTTTTTTTTTTGTTACTGTAATATTTTATTTGGCATTTTGATGCAATAAATCGAATACATTTTCTTTTTTTTTTATAATGATTTTTTTTTATTTTCATAAAGATAGAAATATAGTCATCATTTGAGAATATACGACCCCACATTGACTCCACAGTGATATAAACTTTTGCCCAAAACTCTAAGAGCCATGAGTCTAAGAGCCATCCACATTTCCACTACATTAAAAAAAAAAAAAAGCCTGTTTAGATATACAAAAGAAAAGTTATTATTAATCAACTTACTTGAGAGATCGTAGACCTCACATTAACTGCTTGATACAATCTGAGAGCTATCCTAGCAGATATTTCTAGGTTTGAGTTAGATGCTTAACATTAAACATTTCTTATAGCACAGTATTAGTTTTGGCCCTGTATCAATACCCTGATAAAGGGAGAGGAAAGTAGGGCTTTGCCTTAAAGATGTACAAAGAAAAAAAATTACAAAAGGATTTCATAATTTCTCCTTATCCTTAATACAGATACATCTACAAACCATTTATACTTGGCCCATTCTAAGAGCCATCCTGACAGGTATAAGTTGAGAGCTTTGCATTTTCTACAGATCAATATGAGCTTTGGCCCTATAACAATACACCAATAAAAAAAATAATAAGAGGGGAAAGCCCCATTTTATATTTCCAACGCTAACGATTATATTACCTATTAATACCTATTAATTAAATTTCTGAGCTGAAAAGCAGCAAACTTAGAACTCATGACTCCCAGTATCCAATGCAACCAGTCCCTAATGGGGTGTAAGACTCCAGTCGATTTATCCCAACAAGCAGACTTTGTTGAAAGAAAAATCTCTTTACTGAAAGCATAAGAAAGCAGGCATCTCTGAATCCTTGCAAAGACTAAAGGCCATTCCGCACTCGTTCAAAATTGCACAATGGTTGCAAATTGAAATCGCTACTGATTTGCTGTTATGCACAACGTCGTTGACAATCTGCAACACTCCTGAAACCGATCCGCAAAAAGCGCTTCGTTGTAGCACTTCCAGGGAAATCCCCAAAAGTTGATTCACCCTCCAGAAAGCGCTACACTCTTGCAACCAATCTGCAACACTAGAGGGAAAGTTCTGTGCGTTACCATTGTTGCGGTTTCTGCAAAGTCCCTCCCCCTGGCTCTCTCCTCTGATCTTCCGGTGAAGCAATCGCCATTTTTTTTCTTGGAGCGAGCAGAGATCAACGCACTGGCGAGCCTTCGTTTACCCAGCGAGGCTTCCCTGGCTGCAGTCCCTCCCCAGAGCTGTTTTAAGTCACCAAGCAACACATAGCCCCATTTGCTGGTTTATTTTCCCTTTATTTTTCACTCTATTTTCGGCCGAAAATCGCACCCGTGCGGGGGGGGGTATTTTTTTTCACTGGGACCGTTTATGCACTGGGAACTTCACTGCCCCACCCCCTTATCAGGAGCACAGATAGGGAGTGGATGAGGTGCACCAGGCCAAATGCTCCCCCATGTGGGTGCAGGAAGAGGTGGAGCAACCTGCCACGACTAAAACTCCAGTCTGGAGCCCAGCATGAAACCTCCAGTGCATAAACGGTCTGGGGGGAGCGTGGCAACGATGAAATGGCAGCTCAAACACCACCTGCTAGCTAGATGGGTCTCTCCGTTGCAACGAATCAACGCAGATTCGTTGCAACGTGTGTGTGTGTGTGTGTTTTTAAAACCTTCCTTAAAGGGAAAGGGGCTTTTCAGGAGCATGATAACGGCCGCCCATTGGCTGCTTGACGGCCAGGGGTGGGACAAAGCTCGGCAATATTGCTTCCTGGCTAGCAATTTTTGCCGAGACCGGAAACCTGTGGGAAACGATAGAAATGCAACTGGATTCCACTACAAAGGCAGGTATGCATAACGATGAATTCCACTATTTAAAATGGCGTTTTTTCCTTCCGCAACCAATTTGCCACATAGATCCTGGTGCGGAATGGCCCTAACACACCTTGGTTCAGTTCCCCTTATCAACCTCTCCCCCAGCACCACCCTGGAACACAGGTTTGAGCGTGAAAACCTCCTTCTATCCTTCCTGTGCTTTCCTGAAAATGAAAGTTAGACACAGCCATCGCCTCTGGCCACAGCATAGGGGAGATAACTTGTTCCCAAACACCTAATGGATCTATGGCATATCTAGCCCATCTGAACCGTTGGTGAATCCTATGTTACATTTAGGCAAAATCTCCCCCCATCAGCAAGTTGATTGGTGATGGGAGGTTGGAGCCTGGCACTGGGTTAACCTCTGCCTCCAGAGTAAGGTCGCCAGATGTTCCGCCTTTAGTGGGACAGTCCCAAATTTGGGGCATTTGCCCCACGTCCCACGGTACTTTCTAATTGTCCCACGGAGTTCTACAATTTTTTTTAATTATTTTTTTTAATTTAATTTTTTAGGCCGCGCACTGCGCGGCAACCCAACAGACAGCCCAGGCTCAGGAGGCCCCCATGCAGGCCCCTGGGCTCAGGAGGCCACAGTGCATGTGCCTGGGCTCCGGGGAGGGGCTTCCTGGCCGGCTCTGCCGCCGCCACACAGAGGCCAGTCAGGGGGGAGGGAGGAGGGAGGGCATGCCCGCCGCTGCCGCTGCCGCCATCGCGGCGGTGGCGGCAGTGCATCCCGCCTTGTGGCCCCAGATTTATAGTCACTTTACTCCAGAGAGAAGACTGGAAACACTACCTCCAAACCATTCTGCTGCACTGCTTAATGGAAGAAGCTAGCCTTTTAAATGTAAAGTCTTTTCCCGACAAACAAGGAATAAAACCTACATCTCCTGTTGTTTCATCTTCAGTTGGGGAAAAATAGAGTAGGCCTGATGGTAGGGGCAGCCACAGTGCCAGAAGGGTTGGGGATGAGCTCCAGGAGATTTCTCCCACACACACAGTTACTGAACCCAGAAAAGCATCTGGGTTGCCACCTTCAGTCGGGTGATGCTCTGACTTTTGAGGAAACTCTGTGGTAAAAAATTGGCCCAAACCAAGAGCATAGGTAACCACCCTGACAATCCCAGCATGCTGAGTTCACTTCTCAGAGTACATGGGTCACATTCTTCCTGATCTTCACCTGCAAGTACATGGGGAATGATGATTGCTGTGGAAGTAGCTGTTTTGGGGAGGATTTTCCCCTGCTTTCTGAAATCCCCAAAGTGTAGGGAAAGATGTCAAAGCAGGGGTTCCCCCGGACCCAGTAGGAGCCTGGCATCCCTACTTAATAGAGGTGAGGCTAAAGTACTTTTACAAATCATGTCCTGTAAAGGCCTACGGATGCTCATTCATGGACAACACAAAATCCAGCAAGGGGAGGAGACTACCAGAGGCAGAGATTTATACAGGGCCCATCCAGCTTGGGACACAGCCAGTGAGATCACAGAGGCCCTCCTGAATTATTAAAAGACTAGATTTAAAGCCCATTTTATCTTTAAATAAAATGGGCGCTAGAGGTTCCCTCCCCCGGGGCCGAGTTCCAAAGGCTTCTGCGCAACCGGGGCCGGCGTGGGTCGCAGAAGCAGGCATCCTCGTCCCCGGGGTGTAGTGCGGAAGGCTTCCGGCAGGCCGGGCTTCTGGTGGTCTTGCAGCCTACCTGTGTTCTGCGGTGGAGGTTCGATAGCGTCAGCGAGGCGCGGGGACGCTGGGTCGGCGGCTGCTCGGAGGCATGCAAACGGTGCCTTTGCCGCGGCTCGCAGTGTGCCAGGGGAGAAGGGGCCGGTCTCCGAGGGGGTAAGGTCTTGTCTGAGTGTGGGTGGGTGGGTGGCGGGGCTCAGGGTGGTGTGGGGGGTAGGGTTTAGAGGGGGAAGCGCAGGGCAGTCAGTGAAGGGGGAGATATTGGGGGGGTAGTGAGGGAAGGGAGGGGGGTATCACTGGCGGGCGGTGTTGAGAGCGGGCGGTGGGCGAGCTTCTTCCTCATTCGGCGGCAGGGTCCTGGAGGTTGGCGGCAGGTAGGTGGGAGGTGGAAGACGTCCTGGGACCGTGGCATAGCTGGCCGGCTCTCCGTCGAAGTGTTGAGGGTGTGTGGCTGGAAAGGAACAGGGCCGCCCCGTCTTTGATGTGGCATCCCTGCTCCATTCCCGGCAAGTTGGGAGGGTGTGCGGCTGGAAAGGAGCAGGGCCGCCGCGTCTTTGACGCAGCGTCCCTGCTCCTTTCCCCGCATCGAAGCGTTGTGTATGGCGGCCAAGGAGGCAATGGGGAGGCGCGCTTCGCACACCTCCCCATTGCCTCCTTGGTCCAGGATTGACACTCGGAGGGCCGAATCAGGAGCCCCTCCGAGTTTTTATCATGGACAGAGCCCACCCTAACTCCTCCCAACTTGCCCTTACTCTTTTATTTATAACCGCGGAGCAGTTTACAGATGGTCCAACAAGGAAAACAAATGCTCTCCTCTGATAAGATTTTTTTTTTAATTATTTGACCTTACAAAATTATTTGACCTTACAACCTTACAAGCCTTACCAAGTGATAAGCTCATACATGGTAACACACCAACACAGACATAACTACAATGAGTGGAAATGCTGGGGGGCCCTTCCAAGCACTCCTGTGAGCTTTTTAGGAGGTGCAAGGGGTGGACATTATGTTGCTTGATAAGGGATTATGGAATTTCCCTACCACCCTGTTAATTTGATAAGGTGAGGATGGTATTGTCTGAATTTGATTCCTTTACTTGTTCCTAGTTTAGTGGAACAATTAGTTTAATAGTGCAATTGCAATAACAAACAACACTCAAGGCTTTTTGGCTAACAGAGCATACATCCTTTATTAAGGAGACCCCAGGATGATCGTATTTAATAAAGACTGTGTGCTCGGTTAGCCAAAAGCCTTGAGTCTCGTTTGTTATCGGAATTAACCAGACAAAATCGTTCCACTATACTAAGAATGGCCATGCACTGCCACAATTCTGCAAGTGGTGGTGCATGGCCATTCTTAGTTTAGTGGAGCGATTTTGTCTGGTTAATTCCGATAACAAACGAGACTCAAGACTTTTGGCTAACAGAGCATACAGCCTTTATTGCATATGTGCTTGCATGATCTGCTCTTGCAGGCACCAGGATGATCATCCTTAATAAAGACTGTATGCTCTGTTAGCCAAAAGCCTTGAGGCTCATTTGTTATCGGAATCAACCAGACAAATCACCCCATCAACTAAGAACAGCCATGCACCACTAACCCATAGAACTGAGAAAGAGCTATCAATGTGTCAATGGACTTTAACGGTATATAATGCCATAGAATCCACCTTCCAAAGCAGCCATTTTCTCCAGGTGACCTAATCTCTGTTGCCTGGAGATGTTGGATTGCCAGGAGATTTCCAGCCACCACCTGGAGGTTGGCAACCATGTATTTGATCACACTTCTTCTCCTCCCCCTAGTTTCTCCTGCTACCTTGAATGCAAGGGTGGGTGGGAGGGCTGGGCCAATTGGAGACTGCCTGCCCAAAGTGGCATTTCTCACCAAAACCCAGAGTCATAATTCAACTTAAGCAGATGAAACAACTGCAGTCTGCATCTCTACTGCCACATATTAGTAAACAACTGAGCATTCAACACACAGTCTGGAGAACAAATAATCTGTTTTATAAATTGGAAACAACAAGACCAAGAGATCCTAGCTAAAGAGATAATCAGTGAATTCATAGCAAAGAGATCAAAACTCATACACAGGAGATCTCAGGAAAGTGAGCCATGCTGCATTATACAGCAGAGAATTCACAACCTAGGGAAACCAGCTGATTGCTTAAGAAAGGAAACCAAACTACAGAGAAGTCAAAGCTCATAATGACATTTATACATAAACACTTAAGTGAGATCCTATGATTCACTTCCTCCAACAGAGAAAGGCTTCCTTCAACGAAAGCTTTTCTACATCAGAGAAAGTTTAACTCTGCCAGAAATAGGAGGAAGATTTATTAGAAGAGAATCACAGAATCAAACCCACTGCCTCTCTCTCTCTCCCTTTGACCCTCTGATCCACTCTGCTGGCGATTCTTACCTTCTGGCATGTAGACTTTGCATTAGTGGTAGACAGAATGGGGATGGGAGGCTTATTGTGCAGCTGAATACTCCATACCTCTGGAGCAAATACACATCCCAAAGGCCGAAAATTAATCACTGTGGAGTCACAGTACTGTGATTATCTGGGCCAGGGGCCCATGAATGGTGGTCTAGACAGAACAGCCAACCATTATGGTTGGCTAGCCAGCTGCAAAGTCCTGTCTCACCATAATATTGCCTGTAACAATAATAATTCCTAATCAAGCCTTTAAAAGCATTAATAAAAACAAAACAATTCCAGATGACTATTCTGCCACAAGTACAAATCAAGTATTAAAGAATTCAACTTGCTATCTTTGGGGGCATGCTCTTTTCAAGTTTATCTAAATGAATGAACTGTTAAAATTAAATTGGTGATTAATAGTGTAACTTTACCACTCTTTTCCTCTTTCCAATTTTAATTTTCCCCCCCCAGCTCGGATAATGGACTGCATACACATCTTCCAGTAATGAAAATTTATTTTCGCCCCCTTTTAGCTACAAGACTAGCAATAAAACCTGTTGTGCAAAAAAATATAACAGACGCTAGAAAACAGTTGTTAGTAAGTTCTGCCCAGAGTCCATTGCCCAGGCAGGACACACCTGCACCACTCTGCCCTGTTTCAGCCTCCTCTTCAACTCCGCCATTGCTGCAAATCTCCAGACTATAAAGATCATCTCCCTAGGAAAATAGCTGCTTTGGAGGGCTTTGTACCTCTGCTCTGAGGCATTGTACCCTTTTGAGGCCCCACCTCCAAACCTCAGTTTTACTGGGCTCGGCTAGCATGGTCTGTTGCTCGGCTGGTGATATTTGCCCTTTTGAAGCCTGAGGCCTACTGCTGGCAATTGTACTTACTGCTCTTTACTGCAAGGCCAAGTTGTTGCCTGATAAAAATTGGAATCCCTAGCTCCTCTCAAAGACTCACTGTCCACTTCCCTGTAAAGCCTTTGTATTTGATTGGGAGTTTAGCTAACCCCACTTGAAATTCTGGGCCATTTATGCCTTTCATTTTGTAGGATTTCCTGGCAAATATTGATTTTTATTTAACAGGCAAGACTCCCGCAAAGTTACTTCAGCCCCTGTGTCTCTCCAGTTACTTACTTGTTCACCATTTACACTTACAGGTTCTAAATATTCCTTATTTAGATATTCCTTATTTAGATCTGAACTTTGTGCTTCCCCTGGTTCAGAGTCTTTCATTACGGTTTCTATGGTTGCCTCAGCCCTTTTCAGTCTGATTTCCCTTCTCTAACTTTGGACAATAAGCTCTTATATGTCCCTCTTGCTGACAGTGATAACACAATAACCTTCCCTGTCTACTTTTTTTTTGGGGGGGGGGCACCTCTCAACATTCATTTTAGATGACTCAGTTTTTCCTGAAGTGACCCAAATTTTATTTTTCTTGATGGGAGGTGGGGGGAAAAGAACCTCCCTCCCAAGTCCCCCTCATTTTTTCTACTGTTTTTAGTTTCAGACACTGTTTTTAGTTTTTTATCCCTCAGGAACCATCTAAATTGGGAGGGGACTTGCCTGTAGAACTGTTCTAAGCCTGCTTCAGTTCTTCAAATTTTGTGACTTTGCTCCCTCAACCCATCTATTCAAGGTTCTATCTAAATGACAAGCTAGTTGGGCATATGTTTCACCTGGCTTTCTTTTAATTTCCCTATTTTTCTGCTTTGTTCTAATTCAGAGATGTGAGCCTCCAGGTGGGACTTGGGGATGTCCTGGAATTACAGCAGAACTCCAGGCAACAGAGATCACTTCCCCTGCAGGAAATGCATGGCTTGGAAGGTGGCCTCTATGGCATTATGCCCCACTGAGGTCTCTGTCCTCCCTAGGCTCAAGTCCCACATTTCCAGGTGATTCCCAGCCAGAATCTGGCAATCCTACCCCCTCATCCTCTGCAGGTGGCCAAGGGGGACCTGGCAACCCTATTCTAAACCTACCCTTCAGTACCATTCCACATGAGGGCCAACCCTTCCCTCACCCCCCTTCCCATCCAATTCCCCCAGCTAATATGGCTAATATGTGCTAATATGGCTAAAATGTGCTAATATGGCTAAAATGTGCTAATATGTGCTAATATGGCCAGCAACTGCCAGAAGAGGCATCTCCCAAAGTCCCACCTTCCGTCCAGAGCTCTGAATCAATTTCCTCCAGCTTTAAGAAGTGAGTTCTGCCAATATGGTACACATTTTATTGTAGGAAAGATTCCCCCCACAACCCTGGAGGTTTGTATAGGTTAGCAGAGGTGTCTACCCCAGCACTGGGTGGCACCATATTATTGGAACCAACCAGCTTTTCCACCAGTGGGGGGGGAGGACCACCAAAAAGGTGATTTTGAGTAGCGATCCCCAACCTGTGGGCCGCGGACCACATGTAGTCCTTCGACTAATTGGAGGTGGGCCCCGAAGGACGCCTTCCCCAACCCTTTACAACACACTTCATTGTTGTGGCATGTCTGTATCTTATTTCGAAGGGATGTTTAAACATTACCATAGCAATCAGAGAGTTAGGGCAGTGGTTGAGAGTAGAGGAGTAAACTACCCCCCCCATACCGGGCCTCAGTAAAAGGCGTTGAGTGGTCCCTGGTGAGTGGTCCCCGGCGTTGAGTGGTCCCCGGTGATAAAAAGGTTGGGGACCACCGATTTTGAGGACAAAAGGATGTACATGGACAAAAACTATTTTGTGAGGCAAAATCCCCTAGTTTCACCAACAGCTGACGCAACCAATAGTGGGTCTGCTTCAGCTTGCAAGTGTTTGTAATTAGCCTTTGTCACCTAGAGACTATCTGTATCTCTTTCAGGATCTGATATCAGAATGCAGTAATTGGCTACGTGTAAAAGTCTGCATTCAGTTCAGTAACTAGGTGGGAGCGGGGAACCAGGAGCAAGCTGCATTGTATCTTGGAGGGCTCCAGTGAATGAGCACTCTAATTGGATTCTGAAGACCGCCTGATGCCAGAAAGCAGAAACTATAATTTGGTTTTAGGTAAGGGTAACACAACACTTATTTTTTGATCGCATGGGACAGAAGCTTCTAGCCTGAACTCTGCAGTTTTGAATAGTACACCAGTTAATGCCTGGTACCAAAGTATCAGAAATAAAAGGTTAGTTTTTGTTGTGTTCTCTGCTAATTAACTTTAGAGACTGTGTTGCCTAGTAATATACTTAATTTTCTTTGCTCAATAAAGGTTTCTAAAGGTTTTGGTCTTCTTGTGTGCATTTAACCTCAGGGTGCCACCAGTCTGAGCACTGCTTACTAGTCTGCGAGGCAGTGGATCAGAGAGATCCAGGCTTGGGTTATCTGCATTATATGGAACAGGAAAATTGTACAACATTGGGTGAAAAAGCTGGCTGGATACAGCCCAATACTTTGACCCATACAGCCAGATCACCTGTGCTTGTCAGATATTTGTTATGTAGTTGGTTTCTACCAAGTCAGACCATCTGCCCAACTAGCTTCTTTTTATCCCACAGGAACCAGGGACGCAAGCCGCCAGGTAGGACCTGGGGATAACCCAGAATCACAACTCAACTCCAGACTACAGAAATTAGTTCTTCTGGGGAAAATGGCTGTTTGGGAGGGTGGACACAATGGCATTGTACCCCACTGAGGACCCTGAGGACCCTCAGGCTTCACCCTCAAATCTCCAGGAATTCCCTAACCTAGAGCTGGCAACTCGCACTCCCCCCTCCCATTGTTGGCCAGGGGTCAACTGGCAGCGCGAATGAGGACTGGCAACATTTCTCCAGGGTCTAAAGCAGAGAACATCTTTCTCTAAGCCTTCTATCTAAGACCCTTCTATGTACCGTGCTTAAGCACTGACTAAGGAGTCGCTGTATGACTGTGGATGGTGTACAGTGGTTGGTTACCTAAGTCCTGAAGTTCTTACAGCATCATGGATGTAAATAATGTTGTTGTTTTTTTAATCAAGGCATTTATAAGCAGGAAGGAGGGTGGGGCCAAGATGACACATCCTGAGTAGAAACACTAGGACCGTTTCTGCAGTTGTTGTTTTTCTCCAGGTTTCCTTTGTATCGGTCTCTGCAAGCTGAAGTCAGATTTGCTCCTCACTTTCCGCATATGTTGTCTCTGAATGGCAATTGTGAGGATCGATTTCACATCATGCCTCTCACATTTAATTTAGAAGTGTAGGCAGCTGGTCCTGCCTTCTAGGGTTTTCTCGGATGGGTGTGCAGTGGTTCCACCTTGCCTTACTTCCATGTTTTTTAAGCTGGATGCATTAGCAGGCACAAAAACCCACCAAACATCTAAAAATACCCCTTTCTTCCCTCCTCCCATGGGAAAGGTACCCAAATGCTTCTCTCTTCCATTTACTGTGCAGCTCTCATCCCCTAAGCCAGTGGTCCCCAACCTGCGGGCCGCGGCCCGGCACCGGGCCGTGAAGGACATGGTGCCGGGCCGCGGCTCCCTCTCCCCGCCCCCCCCCCCCGCAGTAAAAAACTTCCCAGGCCGCAAGCTTGCGGCCCGGGAAGCTTCTTACTGCGGGGAGGGCGGGGAGAGGGAATCAGGGCCGATCCGCGGGCACGGCCCGCGGGTGCGACCCGATCCGCGGGCGTGGCTCGCGGGCGTGGCTCGATCCGCGGGCGCGGCCCACGGGCACGGCCCGATGCGTGGCCGTGGCCCGCGCAGGCGCGGCCCGATGCCCTGCCGGTCCCCAGCCTAATAAAGGTTGGGGACCACTGCCCTAAGCCTTCTCAGGAGCAAACAGAAAAAATGGTGCCCGCTTGCACATTTCTTTGAAGTGCACTCCTTCAATCAAGCATTCTGTGTCCTTAATTGCCTCTCCCCTTCCTCCCATATAGTGTGTGTGATTTTTTTTAATGCCTCAGTTATAGCATTACAAAGATCCCACATTCTAATGAGAGATTGCTCTTTTTTTTCTTTTCAAGAGCTCTCTTGGAGCTAGCTGTCAAGGGACAGGGAAGAATTTCCCAACCTCCTGAAGACCCGAACAGGAGGTCTTCTAATGCAGTGCTCCCCAACCACCGGTCCGTGGTCCAGTACCGGGACGCGGTGGGGGGGAAGGAGGCACAGGGGGGAGGGAGGTGCAACTGCTGGTTTGCGGGTGCCGGCGCACCAGCGCCCGCACCTCCCTCTCCCCCCCTGGCCCCAGGGCCTCCCTCTACCCCCCCCAGTCCCCAGCCTGAAAAAGGTTGGGGAACACTGTTCTAATGGATTTCTCTACCTACCCACCCCCAGCAGGAGTGGCTTGCCAGCTCTGCATGGCACTGGAAAGGACTTGCAGAGCTGAACAGGAACTCTTCTGTTGAGGGGGGTCCCTCCCATTGAGGGGGGATCCTTCCCTCTTCAGAGGCTGGGGCATCAGTTGTTACAATTTCTCTTTTCCCCTTAGATTACTTTTGACTGAAGGAGCCCAAAGAAGCCATTCTGCTTAGAGAGGGAGCTGGGATCTCTCTTGCAACGCATTTAAAAAAGAAAAAAAAACAGCTGCTCTGCTTGGAAAATGAGTGCAACCAGAAAGGGGAAAAGGAGGTGGCTGGGAGAAGGGTTCACAGCAGCATCAAGGCAGGTGGGATGCAGGAGACTGCTGATTAGCGTAAGGCAATCAAGTTCAATGAAAAAAAATACAGGGGGAGGGGGCAGGCAGAGACACAGGAAGCCAAGGCAACTCTTTTGAGCTTCTGCTTTAGGTTACCATGATCTCCCTTCCCAGGGGACGGAGGAAAAACCAGTTTCAGCAGCATTCTCAAAACTCGCAGCAAACAGGGAGCACATTCGGTGCTGTACCTGTATCGCCACATTTTTGTGTGGAATGTTGGTAATTCCACAGAGCATTAGGAGGGCCATCACTCAGTTTTCCCCCAGTGTAGAAAGGGCCCAGCTCATCATTCCTGCCTATACTATGGTTTTAAAGTACTTATCTTACTCTGAGTACCAAATTTTGATAAGGTGCAACTGGCTTGAAACTTGAAGCCACAGTCTTTCCTAATGTGTAAATCTCCAGAGGTCTCCCACTCCTCAGTAGCTACTTATTTTCATGGACTAGAATTTACAAGCAAGTGAGAAACTTTGATTGATTCCAATTATAAAATTAGTTGTGCTAATCTCTGGGCATTTCCTCTGGTCATAGCATTGTGGTGATTTATTTCTCAGTTGCTGCCAACAGAATTCTCCTCCCCACCACCACCTGCTTTTCTGGAGTTTCTCCTCTGGTTCCTGCCCTCTTGGGAATACTAATATCATCAGCAAGCTTTTGTGACTGCTGAAAGCTGAAACAGGGAGAAAAGGAGAACAGGAATCTTCTGTTGCCAGACTGGAGTTGTTTGGTCCATCTGGCCCACCCCGGCTCCCCCTTTAGTTCTCCCTGAGTTCTGAAATAGGTTATCTGACATGTTTAAGAGGAATTTCACTCCACTGGGTATATTTCGCTACGACAGAGATATTGCACCAGCAACTAGCCATCTCCTGGGTAGACCTTTCTTCTTAGTCTACTTCTTGGGCAAGTATGTTACCGAAGAGTGCTGAGTCATCTGCCAGTGCGAAATCTATGGCTTTTGAAGAGTGCTGAAGGGAATTGGCCAATTTTTTTTGTATCTTGAAAGTGACTGAAATTTCCTGTCTACTTCAAGAATTAACTTCTTGAATGATTGTAAACTGATATACCTGGGCCCAACTTTCCATAAATTATTCTGGACTTCCAGTTTACTTAGAGGAGAAGCTATGGGTGCACATAAGTCACCAAGAGAATGGACTGATCTGTGCCCACTCAGAACTCCAAGCAAAGTAGACCTGATGACTTTCTAATTCGACCTGATTCTCTAAAGTTCAGTGTTCCCACCTTTTAACAAATTTTATGTTCTGGACGTAGCCCCTGAAACAGACTCCTTTGAATGATAGTGCAGTGGGATGTAACTGCACTGGGACTTCAGAGCAGATCAGTCTCAGATGGACCTCCCTCAGGAGCAGGCTGTTGTGGCTGCTGAATTTTCTTGCCTAACAGCTAAGACAGTGAACACTACCTTTAAGTTGAATTCTATCTTCACTAAGTTAGATGGAATTATTGATGGAGTCACACAGTTTAATTGCAGTAATTCCTTATGCTGCCTCAGATAGGTGAACTTATCAGTTCTAGATTTTCCCCATGATTTAAACTGCTCAATGGGGTCACATCAGAGTTTCCTGTCTAACACCACCTTCCATAAACTTAGAGAGGCTTTTACAGCCCTCAGATTTCAAACAATAACAACTGCCATGTTAGGTGGCAATTATCAGCATACAACAGTTTCTCAGTGAGTATGTATTGAGCCCTAGAATTGGAGGAGCTCCCTCATTATGTCCTGTTTTGTGACCTTTACTCAGTTCCCACAGCCAAGTTCTTGCAGCCATTTTAGCCAGGCTAGTCTCACATTCATTGGCAAGCAAAATCATCTGCCTTTTATCTGACGATGATCATTATGTCGCCTACTAGAAGCAAAGCCTGTTGTACCCAGGAATACTGCAGGCCCCACAGAGCCCTCTAATTTGACTTCAGCGTTCATATAGGAAAATGGTTGAATCTTATTCAGAAGAGAACATGGATAAAGTAGAGAAACTAAGCTGACAAACAGAGATCCAGAGTGAGCATTTTTAAAGTGTATTTTATGGAATGTGACTGGATGGTCAAATAAAATTCAGGACCCCACATGCTTACAGTTTATATTATAATTTTTATCCAAGAGACCTGGTTAACATCAAATGGATTCGCACTTACGCACTCAATCCCCACAACTACTCAAGGATGCCTTAGCAGGAGTTGGAATGTTTGATTTCTACATTGGTGAAGTGTGGTGTACCATTGCTTCTTCCATTAAGAAACTTCACAATGGCTTGTCTTTTGATTTTTAAAGATCAGGTTATTTTTGCTATGAATGTATATATTCCTTCCTGTTCTTCATCCTTTTGTTAGGAGAACTATTGCACTAACTTAGTTGTGAGAACTGTTGCCCTGGGATGATGATCTTTATAAGGGCAGGAGGCATACAAAAGACTTATTGGTTAACAAATAAACAGCCAACTGATCAACAAAGCTTGGCTTTTAAATATTAAATGATAACTTTGTAAAGGTAAAGGTAAAGGTATCCCCTGTGCAAGCACAGAGTCATGTCTGACCCTTGGGGTGACGCCCTCTAGCGTTTTCATGGCAGACTCAATACGGGGTGGTTTGCCAGTGCCTTCCCCAGTCATTACCGTTTACCCCCCAGCAAGCTGGGTACTCATTTTACCGACCTCGGAAGGATGGAAGGCTGAGTCAACCTTGAGCCGGCTGCTGAGATCGAACTCCCAGCCTCATGGGCAAAGCTTTCAGACGGCTGCCTTACCACTCTGCGCCACAAGAGGCTTTGAGGGAGATAAATATGGGATAGTTCACTTATTATTTCCAGAAGAGCAGGAATGTGATTGACTATATACTAGTATCAGGGGTAGTCAACCTGTGGTCCTCCAGATGTCCATGGACTACAATTCCCATGAGCCCCTGCCAGCAAACGCTGGCAGGGGCTCATGGGAATTGTAGTCCATGGACATCTGGAGGACCACAGGTTGACTACCCCTGCTAGTATCGCTGACTTTTTGTGATAGTATCATACACTTTGAAGTGGAGCCACTTCTGGAAAGCAACCATCAGCCACTTATATTCCGCACCTCTGTTTCTAAAGCTCTGTGGAATAGTGAAACGCCAGTGCCTCATATGGAAATTACAGAGGATATTCATTTGAGATAGACCTGTACACTTCAAAATGAATTTTAACAGATGCTGACAGTGAGCCATTTTTTGAGACCAG
This sequence comes from Paroedura picta, assembly GCF_049243985.1. Taxonomy (NCBI): domain Eukaryota; kingdom Metazoa; phylum Chordata; class Lepidosauria; order Squamata; family Gekkonidae; genus Paroedura; species Paroedura picta. The sequence goes on along the minus strand of NC_135370.1, from coordinate 44,462,216 downwards.
GGACAAAGTCCTTGCAGCAAGAGACATAGAGACTGCCCCGACACTATGGAGAGTTACGGCATCACTGAGACCTTTCCTGATCAAGAGCGCCAGAATATCAAATAGAAGAGGGCAATTTTACGAACAACTGGTTTGACAGAGAACTCTCCAATATGTGCTATTAGGCTCTACAAGCAAAAAGAAACAGTTTACCCAAATCTTTCTTTGCACTCCATAATAAATATAAATTCCTACTCAGGGGAAAAAAACACTTGTCTCAAGAGAATCTTGGCAAGAGCTTGCCTTAGCTTTAACTCAGAAAGATATGATAACCTTCTGATGCATACTTGTAATTTTAAAAGGGAGGGTACACCATGAGTTGGATTCCTATATAGCCAAAGACCACTGGGAAGAACACAAACTGTTTAATGATCAAACGCATGAGGATACTGTAGTCAAATGCCCTGTGATGATCCCATTAACTACGTAATTCCCCTGAATGCCCCATTGTATCTGTCGGTAAAATAAAGTCCCTGTAATTCTATAATTAGGGGTAAAAAAGCCCCAGGTGACCCCCCCCCCATTTGCTTAAGACTTTCCAGGACTGGTGGGCCAACCTGTTTACTCATATAGATAGGTCTGGTATGTTCCCTTAAGACTGGACCTCTTCCATTGTGGTCCCAATTTATAAGAAGAAGTCTACCGATTCAGCTAATTATAAACAAAAAGCCTGATAGATGTATTAGGGAAGCTTTATGCAAGACATCTCCTATTGAAGCTGGAGACATGGGTAACTGAGTATCACTTGTTAGCACCAGAGCAAACTAGCACCTGTTTACAGATCAGATTAGGTGTCCATGGCCAATTGCCTAGCCCACTAAAAACCATAAAAGGGGCCCACCAAGGTTGTATTTTGGCCCCACTGCTTTTTAATCTATCTATATGTAAATAATATGGTCAAATTCCTGTCCAGTCCTCATTTCTTTCTAGTCAAAGTAGGCAGAAAGACCATTTCAATTTTGCTCTCGCAGATGACACACTACTCATTTCCCAGATTTAGTCTGACATTAGAAGGCTGTTGAGATAGTTCAGCTTCTACTGTAAAAATAAACTACTTAATATTAATTATGATAAAACCACGGTTATGTTTTTTGACAGAATAGCCAGCTTGGTGTAGTGTTTAGGAGTGAGGACTTCTAATGTGGCGAGCCAGGTTTGATTCTGTGCTCCCCCACATGCAGCCAGCTGGGTGACCTTGGACTCGCCACGGCACTGATAAAGCTGTTCTGACCAAGCAGTGATATCAGCGCTCTCTCAGCCTCACCCACCTTACAGGGTGTCTGTTGTGGGGCTGTAAGCCGCTTTGAGACTCCTTCGCAATGTACCAACATGGCAATTTAACATGAATACTGCCCTTCTTTTGTCCCCCCTCCCTTCTATGACTCTTTCCCCCTCTTTTCCTCCTCATTCTGCCCTTATTGTTGGCCTGTTTATTTTTGGGTTTTGTTCCACCACCCCCAGCCCCCTTGTTTCCACACTTTTCCTTTCCTCCCTTCCTTCTTCACCTTTACTCCATGGAGGAGTGGTGCTGAGGCATGCGTACACCCAGACAGTGGTGTGTGGTATCTTGGGCAGGCTCTGGCCCAGCTCTGCTCTCCCCGGGCTCCATTGGGTGCAGCCTTCCTGTTCCCGCCAACACTTGCAGATGCCAGCCCAACTGAGCAACACAAGCCAGCCAATCGTTTCCCAGGCCAAAGAACATGAGGGAAGAGTCCTCCCCATCCTCTGACAACCAGGAAGCCAGACATTGTACAGACTGATTCAGCAATCTCTGTGCTGGGGCAATGGTGCACGTGCCCACAGAGTGCCATAGATTCGCCACCACTGGACTATACTAACTTGAAAAAAGCTGTACTTGGTATTCTTAGATTTTATAGAAAGAGAAGAAGCTGATTGATTTCTTAAACTATAGAAATTTATAAAATGAAACTAACTATCCCAGCTTCTCTAGGAAGCAGCAATTTGGGGCTCTGGAAATCTTCAATCTTTAGAAATTGCTCAAAACAAATTTGCACACCGGCTGTTGCTCCACCCTCAACACCCTTGGCTATTATCTGAATGATCTCTACCCTCTACCCTCAATAACAACCTTATTTTAGAAAACAACCATTAATTACTGGCTGAAGATTATCTTCTGTATGTCTCCAGGCCTTTTGACTTTGGCGTATAGACTTTGACTTTGGCATATGGTGCGGTTCTCTATTGAGATTAGTGACTAATCTTGGCTTCTCAGGAAAATATTTGAGGAACCTGGGAACCTATGCAGCCAAACTACTAATAAACCAGGGTGCTCAAATTGATATAGGTATTAGACTCTTTGAGAACTTCTATACCTTTATAGACTCTTCCAGCTTACTTTACCAATTTAAGGAACAGCAAGTACAGAAAGACCTTTACCAAGACATGTTTAGATATTTCAATTCTCACAGTCTTGGAAGGTTATTTTAATGGGCTCTTATATAGGAAAACAGTCTGCTCATGGGATCAAAAATCTATTGAGAGTCTGTCCCACATTTCATTCCAATGTCTAAGATATGAAGCTGAACTGAATAGATTTATGTGGACCATAAGAGCCTGCTTCCCAGGAAGGTCAGATCAGGAGAAATCAGTCATATTATTAGCAGAAAGGGACACACTTTGCAAATGACACGATTTACTGCCGCCATTAAAAAGGAGAAAAAGATGATGGGGTGTGCTGGCCAAAGTATGTCTGATCCATAGCAGCTCCACTCTGGGTCACTCATCACTTGTAATTTGTCCCTGGACTGTATGGTCTGTTGTACTATTTGACATATTTTAATTGTTATTGTTGTTACCTATAGCCTTTTATCAGGACAGGACGGAGCACATATGCTCAAGGCAGGCTTTCTCAACCAGGATTTCATGAACCCCTGGTGTTTCTTGACAGCCCTGGAAGGGTTTCCTGAATTGTTGTTGTTATGTGCGAAGTCGTATCCGACCCATCACAACCCCATGGACAATGATCCTCCAGGCCTTCCTGTCCTCTACCATTCCCCGGAGTCCATTTAAGTTTGCACCTACTGCTTCAGTGACTCCATCCAGCCACCTCATTCTCTGTCGTCCCCTTCTTCTTTTGCCCTCGATTGCTCCCAGCATTAGGCTCTTCTCCAGGGAGTCCTTCCTTCTCATGAGGTGGCCAAAGTATTTGAGTTTCATCTTCAGGATCTGGCCTTCTAAAGAGCAGTCAGGGTTGATCTCCTCTAGGACTAACCGGTTTGTTCGCCTTGCAGTCCAAGGGACTCGCAAGAGTCTTCTCCAGCACCAGAGTTCAAAAGCTTCAATTCTTTGACACTCGGCCTTCCTTATGATCCAACTTTCGCAGCCATACATTGCAACTGGGAATACCATAGCCTTGACTAAACGCACTTTTGTTGGCAGGGTGATGTCTCTGCTTTTTAGGATGCTGTCTAGATTTGCCATAGCTTTCCTCCACAGGAGCAAGCGTCTTTTAATTTCTTTGCTGCAGTCCCCATCTGCAGTGATCTTGGAGCCCAGGAAAATAAAATCTATCACATATTTTAATAGTTACTTGGTATTTTAATAATTTCGGTAAAATATCCAATTCTTTATTATTTTATTATTTTTAACATTTTATCTAGTTGGACATTTTCATTGTGCTTTGTATTGTTGCTATGTTTTCTTTTCTTTGAATGATGCAATAAAGACTGATAAGCAGAAAAAACATCATATTGCAGGTTCAAGAGGAGACTCTGACAACTTGGTGCCATTCTAGGTCCTTCCATTAGGCCAGGTGTGTCAGGGGCCCTGATGTCAATGGACATCTGAAGAGCCACAGTTTGGCCAACTCTGCATCTCTTCAGAAATCTCATCAAGTAGAAAGCAAAAGAGAGATATTTTGATAACATGGACATATTAACAGTCCTGTTGCATTTCTGCTCTTCAAAGGTGGCAAGTAGGCTTGTGCGCTTCAGCTGCCAAAGCAGCTGTTCAGTGCCATGGGGGGGGGGAAGTGGCGACCCAGCACCTGCACACAGGGGCAGAGTTCTGCGTCTGTGTGCATGCACTGACTGGCATGCTGGCGCCAACACCGCTCCTCCCCCGGCGCCACGATGCTGGCTGCTTCGGGCTCTAACGGCCCCTTCAGTGGCCAAAGCGCACAAGCCTAGACTGGCAAAGGTGGAGAGGGATTACCATGACAGCATGGTGTAGTGGTTAAGAGCAGCAAACTCTAATCTGGAGAACTGATTCCCCACACCTCCACAGGAAGCCTGTTGGAGGACCTTGGGCCAGTCAAAGTTCTTGCAGAACTCCCTCAATCCCCTACTTCACAAGATGTCTATTGTGGAGAGAGGAAGAGAAGGCGATTGTGAACTGCTTTGAGTCTCAAACACAGCTCCTCTTTTTCTTCTACTATGCTGCATACTGAAAGGTATTTTATAGATAGTTTCCAGCTCTCAATTCTGTAATCTAGAGGGATGCCATATGGTCATGTTAATTTACTTTAGTTTTGCTTCTCAAGGTATTACACAATTTATCCTTAGAGGAATTTAGTTTCATTACAAGCTTGTCCTGAATTCTACTGCAAGTTATCTTGAATTAAGGATGTATCCAATCATTTCTTTAGTTTGAATTCCATTAAAGTGGTGCTGTTCTAATCCTTCCCTCTTGACAAGCAGGTCCTCTTAGTAAATTTTAGGCATGTAACCAAACCACCTTATTACTTTTATTTATTAAGTAATATTTTATAAGCTCTCAGGGTTTGCCTGCTCCCGTAGCACGCATTTAATCACAGGTTTTACATTGTTCACCATAACCAAGCCGGTTTTTCAGAAATGATTGTTCTACATTAGAAGTTACATGGCCTCTATGATAACTACAGGCCTTTCTCATGTAATTACTGGTCCTACAAATTATGTAGGTCACAGTCTTGATCTGGCATTTTGTTCTGGACAAGAGGAATCAGATCTGAGGGTTGAGTAACTGATGATGGTTCCTTTGTCATGGACAGATCACTCCTTATTTAGGCTTAGATTTACAGGAATGCCAAAATTCTGCAGGAGTAAGGGATCCATTAAAATGATCTGTCCTCAGAGCCAGATGAATCAGAATGGCTCCAAGGAATTTTCTTGTTGATATGGCTGGTGGTCCTGTCGATGCCTTGGTTGACCTCTGGCATGCGTAAATGACTTGATAAAATTGCTCCCAGTCTTACAAGTTCCATCTTTGAGCATGATAATTGCACAAAGGGGGTGGCTGGAAAACTGCAAGCTTTCTTAGGGGAGGCAAATAGTTTAGATCCTTTCCAAACTGGGTTTCAGCCTGGATGTGAAACTAAAATAGCCTTGGTCACTCTGGAGGCTGACTTTCACCAAGAACCAAAGAAGAGCTAGTTTTTATATCCCTTCACTTTACTCTACCTTAAGGAGTCTTAAAGCTGCTACAATCACATTCTTTTCTCACTACAACAAGTATCTTGTGAGGGTAGATGGGGCTGAGAGTTCTAAGGGAACAGTGAGTAGCTCAAAATTCCTCACTGTCCCTCTACTGCCCCAAAATTCCTCACTGGCTTCCCTGGATCCTTCCACTACCCCCAGCGGGGGCATATTGCCCACTTTGGGAAGCACTATTCTAGAGTTTGAGAATGTGTATAACTCTGTTGATTTTCTCTAGAGCAATGGTTCTCAACCTCCCTAATCCCGTGACCCTTTAATACAGTTCCTCATGTTGTGGTGACCCCCAGCCATAAAATTATGCAAGTGTTCTTTCACAGAAATCAAACCAAAACTGACCAATGCCATGAAGATCCATTGTTCATGATTGTATATAAATTGGTTTTTTCCCCAGGGTTTCTCAGTTCAGTTCTGCCTCTCGTCCCACCATGCCGATCTTGCTGTTTTCCGCTGCTCCAGGCAGACGAACACTGTATCTCAATTTACCCCACAAGGCTGTTGTGTAGATGGCGCCCCCCTGGCCAAGCTGCTTGCCCTGCCGCAACACCTGTGAAAGGGTAGTTCGATCCCCAAAGGGGTCCCAAACCGCAGGTTGGGAACCACTGATCTAGAGGGACAGACAGGATGTGACTCTGTGGATTCCTCTGGACTTCAAAGCAGCTTTCAGTACTACTGATCATGATATCTTTCTGGATGGATTTCTGCTTTAGTGTGCGATACTGTGGGAAATCAAAGTTGTGCTCAGTATTCAGAGCTTTTATTGCTTTATTTTTTAGTTTGGGCTTATTATATCTGCTTTTATTTCCCACTGTGTTGCTTAATTCACTTAAGGCCTTGTTTTTTAGTTTTATTGGCAGTTTTAGCCATTTTCTTTTTTCCTCCCTCTCTACTTCCTTCGTTAATTAAATAACAGAGGGGCGAGATATATAAAGAGTTAGACAACTGGTTTATTTTAGTCTAGTTTAGTTTGTCTCTTTGGAGGATTTAATCAGGCTGTGTTAAACTCCTCCAACGATAAGAAGTTTAATTCTGCCTGTGTGCTTTCTTTTGTATTTATTTGAGTTTTTGTTTATTTGAGTTGTATTAATTTTATTCCAGGTAAATAATCATAATTATAATTTTATAATATGTATAAATTTAAACTATTTGGGTAATCCAAATGCCCTGTAGTTTGTTTGTACATTACATTGTCTAAGGTGTTGTATCTTAGGTATTTTATTTTATAAATATTTTTTGTTTTATCTCTTGCCAGGGATTGATTGAAGATGCATTATAAAGTAGTAATTAAGTACCTTTTAAATGGTTTAGAAAATAGCACCACTAGATGGAGCCTTGGTGTATATAGGGAGTATTTTATAAGTTTTTGCTGTTTGGCCTTCCCAGTCTTCTTTACTTTGTGTGATTTAATGAATGAATTTAAATAAAATTAATATAATCAGGTAGGTTACTAGTAATTATAGGATTTTTAAAAATTATCTGCTACATACAGTTTTATTTTAATGCTTCTTTGGAACAGGTAGGGGGGGAAATGTCCACAGGGAGGAGGGATGGTTTTCTCCCAGTGAGTGCCTTTCTGGACCATCTATCTGAGAGAAACTGTTCTATGGTGGTTCTGGTCCTACCTGGAAAGTAGATTTCAGAAGGTAGTGTGGTAGGACAGCTTGTCCCCTGTGTTCTTTAACATCTACATGAAACAACTATGTAGACCATCTGAAGATTTGGGCTGGGTTGTCAATAATATCAGGATGACAGCTCTATTTTGCGATTCCACCTGATCCCAGGGAGACTGTAGAAAACCTGAACTCAGTACTTGAGGCAGCTTGGTGTGGACTTCTAATGTGGAGTTAGAAGTGCAGGCTTCTAATCTGGTGAGCTGGGTTTGATTCCACGCTGCCCCATATGCAACCAGCTGGGTGACCTTGGGCTTGCCACAGTACTGATAAAACTGTTCTGACCGAGCAGGAATATCAGGGCTCTCTCAGCCTCACCCACCTCACAGAGTGTCTGTTGTGGGGAGAGGAAAGAGAAGGCAATTGTAAGCCACTTTGAAACTCCTGTTAGAGAAAAGCGGCACATAAGTACCAACTTTTCTTTTTTAATTAACAGGTTTCTACAAAGCACTCATAAGTACTTATTAATAAGGTGAGTTGGGCAAACATATGAAAAAATCTCTTAGTTTTACGCAGGTTGTAGGTTTCTCAAGGTCATCTGACTGGCAAGACCAGATGGACCTCTGTTCTGATCCAACAGGTTTCTTACATGCTTATATAAAATGAAATCAGTCACATCGCTCTGAATTAAGCAATTCTATCCAGCTCCAATTTTAATGAAGCATTTGGACACATAGTCAAGACAAAAGCAATTTGTGTGCATTCACCTGCCATCATTCATAAATAAAAGTTGTTATTCATAGTTATCTTGCAGGGGAAAGTGAAAGCAATCCTGGAAACCTACTTACATGCATGCCACATCACTTTCAATTCCCTTCTCCAGACAGCAGCTTCATTGCAAAGTAGGATAAAAAAATACTTGAAGGATTCAAAAAGACACCCCGTGATGCACCTGCAGCAGAGGACCAATTTGGCTGCATAACTCTCTTAACAATCATTCAGGAAAAAATTATTTATTACTCTTGCCTTATTTAGTCACATACAGAACTAAATCTTTAATGGTTAACCCCACAGGACAAAGAATTGAGGAAATGGGGTTCAAATGTGCATTTTTGGCAGATGTTAGCGGATTGTGATCAATACTATGTTGCTATTTCTGAATATTGACTTCCCAGTACACTAGATGACTAATAAAGCTATTATACTCCTTTACCATTTAAAATAATGTATGATATATCTCTTTTATTTGTGTTCTACTGTATTCCCACAGTTGCTCTTAACTATGATTTTACAAAGGATGTTCACAATCTCCATCCCATTCACAGGGATGAGAACTGAAGGACTCTGTCCTCCATTTTAACCTTGATGAAGTTTAATGTACACATGAGATCTCCCAGGTATGTGATTTGATCAGAAATGAAGGTGTTGACTTGGCTTATGTGACCAAAACCTGACAGGAGGACTCAGACATCTCAAATAGCACTTTGTCTAAGTCCCAGTCGAGTGCACGGTCTTTCATCAATGCTGAAGTGGGGTATGGAGAGGGGTGTGCCAACTGTCCTTTCAGAATGCTTCTCCTTTTATAAGTTGCAGGTGCAGTCAATGACCACTTGTGCTTCTTAGTACCTCGTATTTGATTCCAGGAGCAGGCTAGAGATAGTCCTGGTATGCCATTCTAGTTTGTCCACAGTAGCCCTGGCTAAGCTGACAGAGCTGATTGCGGAGATTGCACTCTGGATCCAAAATCTTGTACTATGACAGAAGTCGTCAAACTGTGGCCCTCCAGATGTCCATGGACTACAATTCCCATGAGCCCCTGCCAGCATTTGCTGGCAGGGGCTCATGGGAATTATAGTCCATGGACATCTGGAGGGCTGCAGTTTGACTACCCCTGGTCTATGACATGCCAAGGCCTCCTTGACTGGTCCAGCTCAGGACTTCATGGCAAACATGGGACTGCCTTGATTGCACTGGGTCTGACAGATAAGAGGGGTCGTATGAGGGGATGACCTAGTAAGACAGTTGACACTGTAGCCTGTGCGACTGTCAGAACATTACTTGCTGAAACTGAAGATTATGACACATGCCTACTTCTGCAAGTGGCTGGGTGATCGAGCCCCAGGGATTAACGGATCCAGTATTTTATCTGGGGATTAGGCAGCAGTTATGTAGAGGCCTTGATATTAGCTTCAAATTCTAGTTTGAGGGGTGTTTTTGACAGAGCTGCTCCTTGGTGCCCTCCTGTTCAAGTAGTGGGTTGTTACTACTATGCTTTGTATCTCATTGTTCAATGCTCTGGAAGTAGCTGTGAAATTCCTGGGACTATTATTTGAGACTGTGGTAAAGTAGTTTAAGGTAAACAAGCTGTAATCCAGACACTATGGAGTTCATGACTCCATGATAAGGTAGAATATCTGGCTGATGCAATTAAGGTTTCTGTGGTAGATAAAGTTAAGCATGTCTTGTTAATAGATAAATAGATCATTGTTGTTTCTAGAAGCACCTTCCTTTAATTAATCTAGGTTGTAACCTGACGCCTTATCTAGATTCTGCCGATCTGTGCTACCAGAACTTCCAGACTAGACTAAAGTGCTTTCTACACAGGGCTGCCTTTGAAGATGTCCCAGAAACTTCAATTGGTGCAGAATGTGTAGGTATGCCAGACTCAGCTACCAATCCCTGGGAGCTCTGTGGAGAGTGGAGATGTCACTTACTGTTTAGAGATTGTAAAGTGTAATGACATCACTTTATACTTCAAAACAGAAATTGACGTTATGAATTTCAGGAATTAAAAAAAAACATTATGGTTTTCCATAGATTCCTAGACTGTCATGATGTCGCTTCCTATTCTGAAACCAGGAAGTATCTACATGCTGTTTCCACCTTCCCTCTCCAAGTTTCTCCCTGCTGCTACAATGAGCTTCACAGAGAACCTCACCAAGAGGTCCCCTATCATTACCAATTAAGTGGCAGCCCTAAGACTGTAGCAGCAATCTGGGTCAGCTGCTCAGAACAGTGCAACATCAACTACACAGGCTACCTCTTTTGTTTTTAGGCAAAACCTTGCTCGTTACCTTAACAGCCTTAGACTACAGTAAGGTGGCCAGATTTTAACATTGGTAAAGCAGGACATCATTGACCGGGGGGGGGGGGGTCTATATGGAGCAAAAAAAAGTTTCATAGAATGCATAGAACGCAAAAATAGTATTGTAATATATGTTTTTTAATTTCAACATAAGTACAATTTGCCAGGTAACCCCAGATGTCCCTCCAAAAGTGGGACACTCTGGTCACCTTAGACTAGAGCCCTATAAAACTGCATGTCCCAGTATATTCTCTTGTGCCACTTACCACTCTTCAGACAGCCTCCTCCTAGTAGTACCCTCTCTTATGATGTTCTATATAGCTACAGTGGAATCAGGGGTCTTTTTCATGGTGGTTCTGGACCTCAAGTCTGGCTTGCCAGAGTGGGTGACAAGGGTGCTTTTAATGGCTACATTTAGGATGAAAGATAAGACCATCTTTATTCCAGAGGTAAAGGATGATTTTTTTTTCTTCCAAGTTTGCTGATTCTACGAGTTTGAAATCTGGATGTTTTTAAAGTGGCAATCTGTATATTTTAATCTGTTTTAAATTTGTTAAGTGGACCAGGAATCTATGTCCTTGCAGCTTGGTCTCTGCATTCCACCAGGCTTATGGATGAAGCCTACAAACCTCATTAAGAAGCTGGCCTGTCTACACCAAAAATAAACTCAGCATTTAACAACAAACCATTTTACCTCTCCCTCCCTCTGACCAGAGAGAAGGCTGTGAGTTTCCTGTCTATTTGTGTCTACTGAAAGTGAACTACACTTGGCCAAGTTGAACTCATTCTTTTAAGAACTTTTCTTAATACTCTACGCCTAGGATTCCCAACCAGGGGTCCTCAGGAGTTCTGAAGGGGGTCTGTGTGAGCTCTGAAATGGCGTGGTATGGGCTGTCTTCTCAGCTCCTACTCTTCTTTTCGGACTATTTGAGGCAGAGCTGCCACAATAGTAATAAAGGTGGAGGGAGGGAGCAAAAGGAGGGCTAAGGGTGTGTACAATGATGTCACTTGGGGGGGCATGGCAGGGGGTGTGGCCAGCTGACATTAATTCCAGGGTTCCTCAAAGTCTGAAAAATTATTTCAGGGGCTTCTATGTGGTCAAAAGCTTGAAAAAGTCTGCTCTAGGCAAAGTTTTTCACTGGCAAAGCTGCAGTTCCACAACTTACATGGAATAGATTAAAGCAGTGGTCACCAACCATTTTATGACCGGGAACTGGTCAACACTTGGCAATTCTACTGAGGCCCGGGGAGGTGTAGTCTTTTGCTGAGGGACACCACCGGTGCCTGAGCCCCTGCTCCACTTGCTTTCCCGCCGGCTTGCTTTCCCCCGACTTCCACCCGCTGGGGGGCACTGCCAGCAGCAGCTGCGCAGTGCCACGCCGAGGGGAAGCCCCAGCCACGGCGGCTGCTGGAGAGCACCAAACGTGAGCCGGCAGCAGAGTGGCAGGGCAGCCCCCGAGGCAGCAGCTGGGGAGGTGGATGAGGAGGAGCCGCGGCCCAGTACCAACTGATCCACGGACCGATCCCAGTCCCTGGACCAGCAGTTGGGGACCACTGCATTAAAGGATTTAAACACTTGTCCACCATAATGGAACATAACTTTTTGATATATATCTTGAAGTGCAGTCCCAAATATGTAATATAGGCTTTATTTCCCACAGGCGATTGCAGTTTCTTTGCCCCCAAGTGGAGCCTCGTGCAAGGGAAAGGGAGAATTAACCCTTTAGAATCCATTATCAGTTTATGCACCACTTATAAGATTTAGAAGTGCAGTCAGTCACAGGGTGAAATCTAAAGATGGCATTCATTTGAAAAATATGACCTCTGTGCAGAAGAAGAGTCTTGCAGTTGCCAAATGCATGATCAGCCAGAATCAATAGACAGCCAGTAAACATACTTTGTCCTGGCAAGATTTCTGGATGCTTTAGTAAATGCTTCTGTCCTTTTACCCTGTATTAATCTGAATTTGTGTTTTCAATATATCACCAGAGTGCCTACTATATTGGCTTCTCCTGTAATAGGATTTAATGTGATGATGTAATGTATGTACATGTGAACCTAATAGTTTGTGATCATATACCCGTGTGGGTTGCAAGGAAGTGCAGAGGGAGGAGGGCGTAGAGAACATCTTATTCCTCACAAAGCCAGAGAGCTGCTCCAAGGCTTTTAATTGGTTAGCACCAGTTGAGCAGAGAAAGACTTGAGAGCTGAATCTGACTTCAGCCCTAACTGGGTAGAGTCTAATACTGACTGAGACCTTTCCCGCACCTGCATGTTGCTGCTGTTTCTTGGTGAGTTAAGTGCTTGTCTGATGCTCTGAATTTGAGGCACCCCTTCAGCAAAAAGGCATTTATTTCAGGGATTTCTTTAAAAATTTCAGATCTGACCCTCCCTACGTGTTCTGCACTTTCTTTATGGCCCTGTTGACATGTACTTCATTAGCAATTGAACCCCCTTTTTTCTGTTGTGCACATGTGCAGTGATGATATAACTTTGTAATGCTGCAAAAAAACCTGTATTCAGGGGAACAGCAATGGTAACTTCTTTTTTTGCATATGCAATAATGTTATAACATCATAACATTGTAAAAAAAAAAAGAAAACACACTGGTAGCTGTACAAGAAGTAAAGAGGGGTATGAAGAACCGAAAATAACTTCATGGATGCATAACTGCACAGACAAGGCTACATAAAACCTTGCTGCCTGCTTAGTTGCTATGTTATAGGGTAGCTATATTATACTGGGGAAAATCATGTTGTAACGTAACCAGCATTGTGCTTTTAAAAAAGATCAGAAAAGAAGAAAATTGACAAATAGAACTGCTCAGTTAGAAAGGGAGAGAAAAACAGAGGGAAAATCTTGCCTCTGAAGGAGGGAAGTGGGCTCGGTCGGCATATACCCCTTCCCCTTCTCTTCCCCACCATACTGCCCCTCCCAATAGTCTACCTATTTATCCCCAAGATTAATATGCAATTCCAGTCATTCTTTGAGTACATTTTACACACCTAAGGTTAATTCTGGAACCAATACACAAATACTTCGTATTACCTTTTCCCTCTTTCACTTGACAACTTCATTATTCCAGCCCCCTTGATATTTGGGCTGGGTAGGAAGATAAGTGAACATAGGCCAGGAAGTGCTATTCTAAAATAAAGTATCACAGGGGTCGATTAAGAAGCAAAAGTAAGAATATTTTAGCAAGAGGAAACACATTCATGCACATGATTTCACAGGTGTGAGTTCAACTGAAGCAAAAGAGGTCCATTAATAAAAAGTCTCAAACATACTAGAGAGAAAATTAAAAGTAAATTGTATGCAAATCTTCAAGCAAATCAAATGTATGTATGTATGTATGTATGTATGTATGTATTTATTTATATACCACCCTCCCCGAAGCTCAGGGCAGTTTACATGGATACAGGTAACATCATTTCTAGAACAACAAGGTGAATAACAACAATAACATAAACATAATAACAAAAACATTAAGGAATGGTGGAACTACAAGGAGCTTCAGCACAACTCTTACTGAGACCCAATATGTTGGCCCGATTCGTAGCAGTCGTAGTAGGGGGGGGACTAGGGGGCCAATTGGAATTGTTGGTTTAGGTCGACCCCAACCAAATGCCTGGCGGAGGAGCTCCCTTTTGCAGGCCCTGTCAAACTGTTTAGGTTCTATCAGGGCCCTGATCTCATCTGGGAGCTCATTCCACCAGGCGGGGGCCAGAATGGAGAAAGCTCTGGCCCTGGTTGAGATCAAGGATTTTCTTTTACCCAAAAGCATGCAATCTAAAACTGCTGTGTAGAAGAATTAGCAGCCAAGAGTATAAAGCAATCTGTATCCATTTCAGGGGGGGGGGAGCCCATATAAATGCTTAGTCTTAAGATTTTTTTTCTTCAGGCAAATATTGAACAAACCAGGATACAATTAGCAACACAGATTGATGTGTGGTTATGTAACTGAGCCTACCTTTTCTTTGAGATCCGCGCATATTTCCTGTTGTTTTCTTCTATTATTAGCCAACATGATTTCTGTCTCATGAGCAGCACAAGCTTCCTCAAAAGTCACTACTGCCTTCTGTGAAAATGATTTTCTAGCCTGGATCCAGCTGAACATCAGTGCTTTCAACTGATTCCAAGTGAACCGATAGTGGTCCCAAGCCATTTCATGAGCCACCTTAAAAAACACACACATAATTATCAACTCACAAATACTATAAACTGAATCCCAGAGCCATTTAAAAGGGAAGCCTGTAATGTTGGCAGAGTTTAAATGTGCAAAAAGGAGCAAGCGCTAAGGTGTTTAAAAGAATAAAATTTTGGAAGGGAAATAACTTTGTATAGAAAAAAAGGAGAGAGACCTAACTAATTGTCTGTTGTTCTGCATTATTACAATGCAATCCCACGTTCGTGAAAACAAACGAATGAACAAAAAATGCCCCAGTCACTGCAAAGTGCCATGGAGCTGATTGGGACATTTTTTTGTCCCTTCTGCTATGCAGTAGGTGGGAGAGGAGCTGAGCCTGGAAAACCTGACTCTTCCCCCTCCACATGGGCCTGGCCTGAGATAGGCCCCAATGACACCCGTAGCAGGGAAGGGAACAGCGGAAGAATCCGTGTTCCCATGCCACGGGGCAAACAAGGGCCTATCTTTTGGGGCCAGGGCCGGGCTGACGGCATCTGGAAGCAGGGATTAGCATTCTTTAATGAGAACCTCTCACATTTGGCCATCTGAATATTACAGTTCCTGAACTTCTTCAACCACAGATCTGCCATTTGCCACGTTTAGTTCTTATTCTAGCTATGCTAAATACACATCTCCTCCAATGCTCCCTATTGGATATCTGCACATCTGCATATGTTTTGTACATCCCCTGTCCAAATAGCATATCATACTTTGGGTTTCACCTTGGGTCACTTTAAGACATTTCTTTAACGGTGGCTGTTAATTTTTTTTTCCTTTTTGTCTGTTTTAGAAAGGCTTAGAAGCACAGTTCTTTTTAAAGTGCCCTTATTTTTCACGTGAGTGGCAAATTTTGTTGCTTTTGTTGCTTATGTTTAAAGCTACTTGTTCAGTTTTATTATTGCAGTCCTCAAACTGATTATGCCTATAGGGGTTTGGGGGCTGATATTAGACTGTGCCTGAGCCGTGAGGTGATCAACACCTTCTGATAACATCGCCATATTTTGAGATCTGCCTGATTTTAGACTGGCCCAGTTGGTCTCTGTGTGGGGAATGAGTTTGGTTGTTAATTATTACAGCCATCTGTAATATTGTGGAGTTTTAGAGTTATATTTTATATTGTTGATGTTGTTTTATGGATTGGATCTGTATTTTACATATCTGTAAACTGCTGAAAGCAAGTTCGCTGAGAGCAGCAGTTATATAAATCCAAATAATAAATAAATAATAAATAAAAATATGCCTCTTCATGTTGGTTGATTACTTCAGTTAGACACAGTGTACCTTGTGCTTCAGTTTGAGACACAGTATTTTCATAAACCTTTGGCAAATTTATTAAAATGAACACAACTAAATCCTGTTCTCAGATTTCTTTCCCAGCACTTCTGAACTATCCCGTTAGACTAAGCCATGTTGCCTAAGTGATCATGCAAGTTCCCTTTCTCTGGCATTTTAATGATAAAAAGACTTTTTTGCCAATAGAGTTGGCTTTTCAGAAGGGAATGAACATACAGCCATTCTAATTCCAATCAGATTGCTTTTGTGGTTCGCATTTGAATCATCCTTAACAACTCTTTGTCAGTCAACCAGGGTTGCTCTTCCCTTCTCATTATCAGAATCCTAGGTCCTTTGTCTTGGCTGCTTGTCATTCCCTGGTCATGGATCTCTACTGGAATGTCACAATCATGTCTCAAGCAAGTGGTTTTTCATTCTCTCCTTCCAAATCAGGGAGTTGCCTTCAGTAAGCCTATCCAGTAGGTAGTTATTCAGAGTATTGCAGAAAACAGGCATTTTCTCTTTCTTCTTCTTTGCTTATCAAAAGTGGTCTTATTTTGCAGACTGAATACCCATGCTGGGCTCAGAACCCTATTAGAAGAGTTTAAATATGCAGCAAAGAGGTGCAGGACACTAAGATGCTTTACAAAAAAGTTTCTTCTGAATTTATTCTGTCTGTTGAGGCAAGCAAGGAGAACTGTGCTCAATGGAGTAGAAAATCTCCTATTAAACCAACCAGGACATTGGAGGAGATTATTCTTATTCTTTGTTGTTGTTGTTAGTTGCGAAGTCGTGTCCAACCCATTGAGACCCCATGGACAATGAACCTCCAGGCCTTCCTGTCCTCTACCATTCCCCATTTAAGCTCACCCCAACTGCTTCAGTGACTCCATCCAGGCACCTCATTATCTGTAGTCTCCAGCCTTCTTCTTTTGCCCTCAATCGCTCCCAGCATTAGGCTCTTCTCCAGGGAGTCCTTCCTTCTCATGAAGTGGACAAAGTTCTTTTCTAGCTATGCTAAATTCACATCTCCTCCAATGCTCCCTGTAGGTTATTCTTCATATGTTTTAGAAACATAATATAGATCATGCATATTTCAACATTTTTAACCCAAATACAAATGGGTCTCCTCACAGCAGTCTCTCCACCACTTAATCCAAAATACAGTGTTACTTCCAAAAGGTCACATCCATAAGGAACCAAAGGAATGAAAAAGCATTATCCACAGAGAAGAGCATGACGGCAGTTCTCTTTCCGGAGTAATCTCATGGAAAAATTCAACTAGCCACAAAAATTAAAATAAACTTGTGTGGTTTCACAATAGAAAAATCAAGATAAAAATAGTGATGCGGCAATATGCTTGTACCTGTTATCTGCATATTTTACTGTTTAAGAGTGAATTGATGTTGCTGGGGCATCAGAGCTTTGGGAATGAGGAGGGATATAAATTAAAACTGACACACTCAATTGAAGACATACATACAGCTAACTTAAACTACAATCTCATAATTTTTGCTGTTTACAATTATTTTTAAAACCCGTATATGAATAAAGCATTTATTTGGGATACTCAGTGGTTTAAATGTTGGGCAATTAGATTAGCCAGCTTGGTGTAGACGTTCAAGCTTGGTGTAGAGGTTCAAAAAGTTCAAGAAGCTGGAAGGCCAAGGTTCTCAAATGTCTACTGCCTAACCTACTTAAAGGGTGATTACAGTAGGAAAATGTTGGAATTTCAGTCAGCAAGTAATTTGGCAAAGTCAGCCTTGAATGGCTGTTGTTAAGCTATTTAAGCAGTTGAGGTGCACCATTGTTCTCATTAGTGCATTTAATGGTCAGTGGAAGAATCAAACCACATTCCTGGGAGATCTCTTTGTTTAAGCTGGGCTCCCACCCACTTCCTGTTTCTTCAGGAAGAGAAAGAACAGATCAGTGTGTCCTTTGCAGAAGCAAGCAAGCAGACTCCATTAGGTTTAGCTCTCTCTCCATCTGCTGATAGGTAGGCATATAGTCTGCTTGAACCAGCCTTAGGGGCTTGTAATGTATTTTCTTTGTATTCTTTGTATTTGTATTCTTTGTATCTTTTAAGCGTTTGTACTCTGCTTCAGTAAGGAGACTGAAGCCGATGAATATGATATATGTTCTGTAAATAATCATGCAGTAAATACTGTATATTTTAAACCTCAAAGTGCTGAGTCTGGATCTGTGTTTCATCCACCAAGGTAACTAATAACAACATATTTTCAGAACGCTCCGTTACTCTGCAGCTCTAATTTGCTGGGAGGACCAAGGACCGAGTCTAGTCCAAAAGTCAGAAAACAGAGAATAGAACTATATTGGAAATGTAATCTGACTGTCACAATAATCCAATAAAATGATCAATATTACCACTTACTAGATTTTGCCTAGTCTTGTGAGGAAGAAGTTTCTGCAACATATCTAAGTAGAGTGTTCTTCTACCTTGAAGGCCACTTGCGTATTGACCAACCACCACCGTATAAACCCAGAGATCTTCCTCACACAGTGGAAAATTGCTGTAATAGCAGTAAGGGAAAAACCAAATGATAATTTTTAGCATAAAATAGATTAAAATACAAATAATACTCTGCTGCCTTTAAAATTGATTAATCCTAACATTATGGGAGGATATAATGGTATTCTGCTCTGGAAGAATGAAAACACAAGCGACTTTATACCTTCTTGCACCTGTTTTTAAGAGCAGAGGAGCTAATTTGATTGGGCCCTTCTTATGTTCAATACAAATGTAACTTTTGTTTTCTGTAAGCTTTCTATGAAACACAGACTGAAAAGTTTAACATATTTTGCTACATCATTACTCACAGGTACTTTCACTTTCCCTGTGCAGTTTTTGCCTCCAATTTTTTTTTAATAAGCCTGAACTACGTGGGCAGGGGGCAGACAGAGAGCTGAACTGATGTTCCATTCTGGCAGGCATGAGAGCAGAACAAACGGCGAAGCTGAAAGTGAGTCATGGATACAGGACCTGCTGAGCCCACTATTCAAATATTAAACTGTCCTCACCTTTTGCAAGTCATAGGCTGACATGAAATTATGGGTGATCTTTTTAGCAGAGAAATCTGTGCTTTTCAGTACCACTCTAGCAGAATTCTAAGAATGAAACCATTGCACTTCCCTTTTTAAAAAGATGATCATAGAAATACAAATAGTCAATGTGAAGCCCTGAAGTGAATGCTGCTTAATATTCCATTGAAAAAGCAGATTTTTAAAAGAAGAAGAAAAAATCACCACCACCAAACTGGCCTGACACACAGCAGTTTAGAGAAGATGTGCTGTTACAACAAAGGAAACAGCACGCAGCCAAGCAAAACAAATAAATGTTGTATCCATGAAGGACTTTGGATACAGAAAGCATCCGATTTCCCTGGCCATTCCAGGAATTATTCTGACACACCCTTCCTAAGATTAAGGCTGGTCATAAAGTAAAAACATAATACAAAAACAAAGACACACAAGAAGAGCGTGGCTTTACTGTTTGTTCAATGTGCTCAACTCTGAAAGATGGTATAGATTAACTTAACTCCAAATCAAAGACAACTGTAGGCATCTTGGGGCGGGCAATGTCTCCCAATGCATGGAGCCCAATCTCATGCCTTTATATCAGATGTAATTGGTAGAACACTGACCTGACCCCTGTGGTTTTCCATGCCTGATTTTGAAGAGAAACAATCCATAATATTTGCCATTCTGTGCCAGAGATTCTATCTACTTATAATATGCATACACAAGTGCAAGGCCACTCCAAAAGTAAGGGAGGGTAGGTGAACTTTTGATTCTCCAATATATATTGATTTGGGGGGCAGATGTGAATTAGAAAACTAGTTACTACCAGAGTCTTCCCATTCTACCAAAGGAAGATCACCACATATCCCTATTCATTTCCTGGAGCTTCTTGCAATAATATCCTGGACCTAAATGCAGAAAATAAATTCCACTGAAATAGGTATGGCTTACTTTCAATTCAACAAGTATAAGGTCAAGTGTAAATTATGCTCCCAGTTGCCATGAAGAGTGAGACTCTGTTCTCATTTCAATCCATTCCGTAACAGTTTACAAAATTCTACCTTGCATAATGGTATCTCATTAATGACAGACTCAAACTTCCTTCTCAAAAAATGTTCCGTTTAGATAATTTTACATAGATGTCCCTCTCCTACCCCTCACCCCCGAGATTGCTCATGATTCCTTCTCCTCCCAGAAACTGACATTTCTTTTCCAACCTACCCGTGGAAAAATCAGTAATGCTTACCAAAGGCAGAGCCATTATTTACAGAAACCGGAAAGCTTTTACAGGAAGAAAAAAAAAACATTATTGGCTAGAGAAATGAAAGGGCAAAAGACAAGCACAAGCAGATGACTTCACAGCCAGCCTCAGCAAGATGTAAAGATTAATTTGATGTATGTTTACTTAGAAGTAGGTCCCCATTGAGATACAGTGGAGCTTACTCCCAAACCACAATGCAGGGGATACCACCTTAACAAGAGAAGCAAAAAGATGCATTCAGATAAAATGGAAAGGAGCTCACCAAGCATGGCACACGAAAGTAGGAGGATCACCAAAAAAGTACACAACAGTTTGTTTAAATAGATTGGCAGGAACAAAAGGGTTTGGCCAAAAGATTTTAAAGCTTTAGTTACATTTCTAGGGAAGACCTGTTAAGTCAATTAGGACCTTGTGTGGCATAAACATAAAACACACTTGGTTGAATGCAGGCATCATGACCAACTTGTTTGTTCATGAAAGACAAGTAGGGTGCAGTGCTTAATCTATTAGACTTGGATCAGTGAAACCACTGATGCAATGCAGTGACATCAATTCTGGTTACACAGCTGGAAGTAATATCACGTTGTTATGGGATGCCATTTCACCCCTCCTTTCCCCTCTTGTCTGATGCAGCCTTTATAGCTTATTAAAGATAATAACAGCAACAAAAATCCAGAGGATGTTGTACAGTTAAAGGAGACAGGCTGAACCAGTGTTTGGATTTATCTCCCAGAGATTATTTAGGTTGCCTTAAACAAGCAGCCTGTTCCCCAAGGCTGCTGATGACATCATCAGACAGGGCCATGAGAAGGCTCTCTTGAGTTGTTGCCTCAGCAGATCTTCTTCCATCCTTGCAGGTGGCTTGCAGCTTCAGCCTGACTTGCTCTGAGGCCCCTCAACATCATTTCCCACCATTGGGCCACCAACTGTGAACTGAATGTCCACCTTAATGGCACCCAACTTATGCACAACCATACATTCAAGTATCTTGGCATTAGATACTTGAATGTATTACCCTGGACAGGATCTTGAGCTATAAACGCCATCTTACCAATGAGGCAGCTAGAATACGCACACAAAACAACATTCTCCCAAAATTATATGGTGCAACTTGGGGTGCATCTGCTACAACACTTAGATGCTCAGCTTTGGGGTTGGTGTATATTACTGCAGAATATAGTGCTTTGATATGACTCAGCCCCCACATCCACAAACCTGATATCTAACTCAACACAACAAAGAGAACCATCAGCAGATGTGTTAAACCCACTCTAACCTACCCATACTGTGCCACATTGCTCCCCTACATCTCTGAAGGCAAGATGCCCTTCTTTGTGAATATAGCAAGATCACTGAAAACAGAGAGCTGCCTATCCACAAAGACCTGGCTGACATGGGCCTATCCAGACCAAAGACCTAACACCTGGCAATAAGATCTACCCAAATCTTGCAATCACAACATTTTGATCTAGGAAATAAAAGGTTGCAAACATGGATGAAACCATTTCCATACATAACTTGATAAAGGCTAACAGGAGGCCTGCTGTAAAGTATGGAAGATGGCTAATACAATCCAAACAGGCTTTGGCAGTTGAGCAGACCTGTTGTTTAAATGGGGCAAAATATCAGGTCCTGAATGCAATTGTGGTGCAGTCCACCAATCTGTCATAGGAGTGTGAGCATTGTGCTTTCCAGGGGCATGTGACAGAGTTCTTTGTACTCTCCCCAGAGGGAACTGAGTGGATTGAAAATTTAGATAGTATTTAGGAGGGATGGAGTGTCCTTTTCTGACTGAGTAACTGCTGTGTCTACTTGATTACATACTGAAGAAGAAGAAGAAGAGTTGGTTCTTATATGCTGCTTTTCTCTACCCGAAGGAGTCTCAAAGCGGCTTACAGTCGCCTTCCCTACCTCTCCCCACAACAGACACCCTGTGGGGTGGGTGAGGCTGAGAGAGCGCTGATATCACTGCTCGGTCAGAACAGCTTTATCAGTGCCGTGGTGAGCAGAATCGAACCCGGTGCAGAATCGAACCCAGCATGCCAGATTAGAAGTCCGCACTCCTAACCATTACACCAAACTGGTTGTGTAATTCTGCCATACAAAAAATAAATCTCAACTGGGTTCCCAAAATTAGTGGTGGCGGCAAGCTTGGGGTGGCTGGCCCCTACTTCAGCGAAACTGAAGCTACACTCAGGACCACTTTCCTCTGCTCCACAGTTCCTTCCAACAACCATAGACTAGGTCAGTATCTCAGTTCTATGGCCTTGGGGGATGGAGGGTTAAGTCCAGATATTAGCTCACATCCCTACAACTCATGACATTACAGAATCTATACAAATGTAGAGCTTGGACTCTCTCTCCCCCCGTCCCTCCCCCTTTCAAGGGGCTGAGAGCTTCAGAGAAGCGAAAATTAAATGGATCCCTGGTATTTCCTAATGCAACAGAACATCAGGCATCCAAAGCAACTTTCCAAGAATGAACAACACCCGTTGGTCGTGTCATTTTTCGAAACCATTAGCAAGATGACTTTTGCAACGTGTGACAATCATTATTTAAAGTCTTCCAAGTTAATATGCATTGCTCACTTGTCAGCTCTCAAACTGGGAAAACAGAAACGCTCACAGCAACCTTAGCTTCCTGTATGAATTCAGCATTTGGTTTCATGCGCTGATGATGTAATAAAAATAAATCAATCCTGGGACGTTTTCTGGGTGGATATCTATAATCATAGAGCCTCTTGTGGCGCAGAGTGGTAAGGCAGCAGACATGCAGTCTGAGAGCTCTGCCCATGAGGCTGGGAGTTCAATCCCAGCAGCTGGCTCAAGGTTGACTCAGCCTTCCATCCTTTCGAGGTCGGTAAAATGAGTACCCAGCTTGCTGGGGGTTAAACGGTAATGACTGGGGAAGGGAATGGCAAACCACCGCATATTGAGTCTGCCAAGAGAACGCTAGAGGGCGTCACCCCAAGGGTCAGACATGACCTGGTGCTTGCACAGGGGATACCTTTACATTTTATCTATAATACTTTCTTTATTTCAAGCTAGAATATTGGAAGTTTGTTTTTAACTCTGGAAAAGGCTTTTTCAAAAGTAGGGGCAATGCCGTTCGTCATTACGCTTCCAGCAAAAAGCGATTGAAGGGCACACAATCTTTATTCTGAACTTTATTCTCAACACTGGAAAACGCTAACACAAAAGATGACAACATTTAATAAAATTCTAGGGTGCCCTGCTCTATCTAGTGTCTTCACGTTTGTTTAATAAGCAGAATGCTTACTATGGCGGCAAAAGATGGAATGTGTTCTCTTTTTCTTTTCCAGCATTCACAGCACTTTTTCATTTCTTTTTTGTACGCGTGACTTTATTAGAGCATCGCTGTTGGGAAGATGCACAGTTTTCCTTTTGTAAGGGTTTGGCAGCTCACTGCTGTCACTCGTAGCTCTTGGCTCCCTGCACAGTCATCTTCTGTGTTTGCTACTGATATGTAATAAAAGGGTGCAATTGTGGCTTATTTGCTTTTTCTGTTTGAAAGAGTGAGGTAGTTTGGGAAACTTTCCATCCACGGCAAGCGGGTATCTGAATGCCTAAGTGCCATAAAATGAAATATTGTAGAACGAGAAGAGAGGGGGGCTTCAAGAAAAGTTAGTCAATTAGAACACAAGGGTGACACAGCTTGCTGTGTGGCTTCTCTTTAAGAATCACTGCAGACAGCGGCTTGTTTCTTTTACATTGCCCAGTTGCGTTTTCCTTCCCAAGTATTCAGCAGACATAGAGAGGGGGACGTTGGGGGCCAAAAAGAAGGGCCTGTGGGATACAGGCAACCTCAAGACAACTCAATAAAGTCCATCCAGAAGGCAGATTGAAACCAGAGTTCTTGCAGAAGCCAAGAATGCTTCCTGGACCAGAGCCAGAGTTCTGACTTGAGCATAACCTAATACTGACTGAAACTATTGGTCCATGAGGGTTGGCATCTTCTATTTAGATGGGAGTGGCTTAACAGGATTTCAGTCCGAGGTCTTTCATACTGCATGTTATCTGGTTCTTTTGACGGGTGATGTCAGGGAGTGAAATTGGGACCTTCTGTATGCCAAGCAGATGCTCTAAGCTACAAATGGGCTAGTGCAGCAGCAGGATACAAATTGACACAAAAAGATGCTGTTACCAAAGGAAGCCAGATGTCAGTTATTTGGAAGACCTATACAAAGGCTGCTGGGCAAAAAGCTTGCAAGATAAGGCTTGATGTGTTTATTTTATTTTTAATCTATTTACATTATTTACAGTCTGCCTTTTGGACCTGGATTCAAGGCAGATTCAACAGAATGAGTCAATACAGTTGAAATAAGAGAGACATTAAATGAACAAGAACGATTAGTTTATTACTTATTACAGGACTAGGGATGCAGAGCCTATCAGAAATCTACACACAGACCAGAAGCAAAGTATTAACATGCCACATTAAATGATGTAATATTAAATAGTAGTCTCCTAGTTTCAGCAATTGTACACCATTGTACAGACTACAGTCCCTAATAATTTATCCAAGTAACTTTGCAGCTCTATTGCCTGTGTGGAAAGTCAAGAGACTGGAAGTGTTTCTGACCACCTCATGAAGGCCATTCCGTAAGGTGAGGGCTGCAATAGAGAAGGCATGCATGTGGTCAGTTGTTGATTTTTCCCATTTGCTGGCTGGCACTTGCTGGAGTCCCTGCTCTGATGTGGCAGAATGTAGGAGGAGAGGCAGTCTTATAGACATGAGGTTCCAAGGCCATGAAGGCCTTTGTGATAGCCAATACCTTAAACTGACCCTGGTAACAGATGGGCAGCCAGTGGGGTGACTACAGAATGGGGGTCACACATAGGCTTCATCGATTTCTCAGTAAGAGCCAAGCTGCAGCATTCTGCACAAACTGGATTTTCCAAATTGATTTTGAGAGGAGACTAAGGTACAATGCACTGTTACTGTGATCTGGATCCAGGAGGCCAGATAACTTGTATTAAGGTAAGGGGCTGTCTTTTGGACTAAAGCCTTTTTTCTCCGGCTGCTTTCCCAGTATAACCCAGTATAACCCTAGGAATGCCAGCTTCATTTTGCAAAGTACCTGGAGATCTGAATGGGATGGGGTCGAACCTGAGGAAGGTGGGATTTGGGGAGGGGATCCAATGCAGTATTATACCATAGAGTCCGCCTTCCAAAGCAGCCATTTTCTCCAGGTAAATTGATCTGACACCCAGAAATCATTTGTAATAGTGATAGCTATTTAGCCACCAGTGTATTTGATGGAACTGATGCAGTCCCTCTATGCAAACCAAGAAGCCTTTGTAGATACACCATTTGGTGACATTGACTGACTCAGAACAGAGAAAGGAGTGTGCCAAGGTTGTATTCTTTCCCCCCTTCCTGTTTAACTTGTATGCTGAGATCATGATGAGAAAGATTGAACTGAAAGAATCAAGCACTGGAATTAAGATTGGAGGAAGGAATATAAATAATCTTCGGTATGCTGATGACACTACCCTCTTGTCAGAAACGAAGGAAAGCCTAGAACAGTTGATTACGAAGGTCAACGAAGTAAGTAAGAAATTTGGCCTTTTCTTAAACACTAAAAAGACAAAAAAAAATGACCACTACAAAAAAAAGGCATATCACAATAACAATTGATGTTGAAGAGATTGGATGCATTTAAGAATTCATTTTTCTTGGATCACAAATTGATGTGGAGTAGTGATTGCAGTATGGAAATAAAATGTCAAATTGCTCTGAGTCACTCAGAAATGAGCTTGAACTGAACACAGAAAAGCAAGGGCATACGCTTGACTACCAAACGTAGATAAGTTAGATATATCATATTTCCCATAGATACTTATTGGCTGTGAAAGTTGGACGATGAAAAAGTCAGTCAAAAGAAGAATCGGTTCATTTGAACTCTGGTGTTGGAGAAGGCTTCTGAGGGTTCAATGGACAGCAAAAGTCACAAACAAGGAAATACTACAGCATATAAAGTCGGATATATCATTGGTAGGCAAAATCACTAAACTCCAGCTCACTTACTTTGGCCATATCATACAATCCAACTCAAGAGGAGAAAGCAATTATGCTAGGATTGGTCAGCAGATAAAAGGAACCAGGCCTACAAAGAGTACAGTGGTTGGATGCAATTGGGATGGACACTGCATGGCTGAGGGAGGCGATGCAGGATCACGGATCATGGCGGCAGCCATGCGATAGGATCATCAAGAATCAGACACGACTGAATGGCTGACAACAACAAAATCCTGCCTGGAGGTTAGCAGCCCTACTCAAGGCTCTTAACTGCTTCAGCAAAGGTCAGCTGAACTCCATCTACAATGGGAAGCATTTAAGACCTCCATTTTCCCAAACAGCATTACAGTCTTCTCAGGGTTGTTTAAATTTGTTCACCCTTAGCCAATTTACCACAGCAGCCAGACACTTATCCTACCACATCATCAGGGGATTTCGATAAGGATATCTAGAACTAGGGATTTAGGTTGAGATTGAAAAGCATGGGGGATATTCAAATTTAAATATACCTTTAATATCAACATTAAAAAATTAATGAAGTAATTCCCAGCATGGGGGATATAAGAGCCCCCTGTGGAATTCAAAGAACTAGGCCTCACATTGATGATTACCCGTCTCTCACAGCAACCATTTGAGTCTGATGTGTGACAAGTGTGACAAGTAATCTGAACTAATTCCATGTGCATCCCCTGACTTCTGCCTCCAAGCATCTCAACATAATGGCATGAACGACTGTATTCAAAAAATGCAAATGAGGACTATCTTCCAACCTGCCCCCCCCATAACAACTGTACAAAGGTACTTACCTGGCAGAAATCAATTTAATACAAAGGATTCCAGGGAGTGTGGTGAGAATTGGAAATTCCTATACTCCTTGGGAATGACTTGGCCTCGTAAGTTAAATTGGTTAACGTGGTGACCAGGAGTAGGCCTCAAATTCAGGTTTCAGAATTGCCTACTAGGTTAGAAGCTAGACAGGGTAGCCAAACTATAGTTAGAATCATAGAATCATAGAATCATAGAGTTGGAAGGGGCCATACAGGCCATCTAGTCCAACCCCCTGCTTAACGCAGGATCAGCCCAAAGCATCCTAAAGCATCCAAGAAAAGTGTGTATCCAACCTTTGCTTGAAGACTACCAGTGAGGGGGAGCTCACCACCTCCTTAGGCAGCCTATTCCACTGCTGAACTCCTCTGACTGTGAAAATTTTTTTCCTGATATCTAGCCTATATCGTTGTACTTGTAGTTTAAACCCATTACTGCGTGTCCTTTCCTCTGCAGCCAACGGGAACAGCATCCTGCCCTCCTCCAAATGACAACCTTTCAAATACTTAAAGAGGGCTATCATGAGCCCCTTAAAGAGGGCTCTCAACCTCCTTTTCTCCAGGCTGAACATTCCCAAGTCCCTAAACCTATCTTCATAGTTCTCCAGATGCCCACGGATTACAATTCCCACCAGCCTCTACCAACATGCTGCATGGGCTCATGGGAATTGTAGTCCATGGGCATCTGGAGAGTCATAGTTTGGCCACCCTGAGCTAGAGTGATTGCGATGGAAACAGAATGTAACAAGTCAGCAAAACAGATTCAGGCAGAGCCCAGGGTGAAAGAATCTGAAACTTTGAGACAGAAGATTCCTTCTGTTCAATATTAACTGAACTAAGGCAAGATGATTCTTTACAGGAATTGTGGCAACAAACTGACATGTCTTCCCAAGAAATAACTACAGAGAATTCTTGTTTAAGGTCAAAGAGGTGAAAATGTGCTGCTAAATGTGAGACACATAAACTGCTGGTTATCCCAAGAAAATATAGATTGCAGTTTCAACATCTTGTCCATGAAAAACCCAGAAAAACCAAAGATAGGCATAATTTTATTAGTCCAATATGGGAAAGGATATTAGGGCTTTTTTGCAAGTCTTGCCAAGAATGTCAGCTGGTGAGCAAGGCTCAAGACAAATCAAAAGAATTTTTACAACCTATTCAACTTGTGACTGAAGCATTCTTGAAGACAGGCACGGATACTGTAGCTCCCATCACTACAGCAACCTGGTGCGGGAATAAATATACATTTTAACAATTATCAATTGTGCAACTGAATTCCCAGAAGCCATCCCTTTAAAGGACATTGAAACTAAAACAGTAGCAGAAGCCTTATTGATTGTATTCACAAGGCTAGGCTTTCCACACAAAATGGTCACAGATTTGGGAGTTACATTCATATTCCCAGGTAATGAAGGAGTTGTTACAAGCTTGTGGCATTTAACATCTTAACACCACAGTGTATCATCCACAAGCAAATGGGCTGAATGAAGGATTCAGTGGCAGCTTGAATCACATGCTAAAAACATATGCAGTTGTGATGGACAGCACTTTAAAAGCAATCCTCAAAGTGCTGAAGTATCAAAGAACCAGGAGGTAAATAGTCAAACCTTCACACAGATGAAGAGTTTGTGTGATAGGCTGCTCCAAGCACTGATTGGTCAGGAACAGCTAAGAGAGAAGCCCCATGACAGCCAGTGTACTGAGATAATTTTGTTTTTTAACAGAGACCTGCATTGAGAGAATATTGTTTTGTACCTCAGCTGTTGCCGAATAAAGACTAGTCTAAATTCAGTCTAATCTGAAAGAAGTTCTACACAGACAAGAGAACTGAGAATAATATTTGGCAAAGAGATTTAAGGAAGTAGACTGAGACTCGCAACAGGCCAAAGGAAAACAGATCTTCTTGGGAGAGAAGAAAAATCCTTGTCCAGTTAAATAGCGAAGCTGTGGACTGAGACTCCCAACCGGCCAAAGAAAAACAGATCTTCTTGGGAGAGAAAAAAAATCATTGTCCAGTTAAACAGGGACATTAGCTCTGAGAATTTGCCTTGTCTGGTATGAAAGGATACTACTTTACACAACTCAGGAGAGAGGTAGAGGTTTTTATATGCATGTATATGTAAGTGTATGTATGTATGTATGTATGTATGTATGTATGTATGTATGTATGTATGTATGTATGTATGTATGTATGTATGTATGTATGTATACACACACACATATATATATATATCCTGGTTTTCACTACCCAAAGGAGTCCCAAAGTAACTTACAAATACCTTTCCTTCCCTTTCCTCAAAACTGACATCCTGTGAGGTAGGTGAGGCTGAGAGAGTTCTAAGAGAACTGTTCTGTGAGAACAGCCCAAAGAGAACTGTGATTAACCCAAGGTCACCCAGCTGGCTCCATGCGGAGGAGTGGTGAATCAAATCCAGTTCTCCAGATTAGATTCCGCTGCTCTTTATATTTGTATTCTACCCTTCCTTGGCAGCTCAGTTTTCTCTTCTCTCCAAAATTACAATTAAGCAGTACAAAGCTATGAAACAGGTGAGCAGTTTTTAACGCACTCTGTAAATTAAGATTTGTACACAACAGTGAAAGCTGAAAAGAAAAAAAAATGTTCTGTTATTACAACTTTCATATATTTGCACTTTAAATTTGAACACATTAAACTAAAGGGCAGGTATAATGGCTTTCTAGCAGACAGGAGTTCTTATCCAATCAAAACTTCAAAAACTTATATTATCTTCTTGCACATAGTCCACTATGTATTCACAATGTATCATGGCAGACTGTTTAATTATATTTTAATACATCTAATGACAGCATTAATTGGGGGGCAGATTTAGCATCAACACTGAAATATTATCTGGATCCATACAAAATGACAGCTCAGTGTAATTTTTTTAACAGACCTCTCAAACTACTTATAAATCTTTAATTGTCCTCACTGGGTATGGTGGATTTCTGTTTCAACACCTTTTGAATATCTGTGCAGACTGCTAATTATCTTCTCAATATTTACTATCTATTAATGCTCCATCTTATGCTTACAGAAATACCATATCATAAGTGAGAGCATGTCCCAAGGTCATCCCATGAGATTTGTGAAGAAATGCATTTCTCCTGTGGAAGTTTGAATTAAGCATTTTAACAGTTGTGCCCCCCACCACCACAGGCAGGGAGGTGGAAGTCAATCCCATTGCTCTCCAGACACATCTCAGCTCACCTTCACACAGATGCAAATGGGTCTACCTAAAGACAACAGGATGGTCAAGCCCTCCTCCCTTCTTCAAGCAGGAAACAGAGATTTGGAGGTTTTAAATGCTAGAGTGACTCCAGGAAAGAGATTCCTGGAGATTGCCAGGAAACACTTCTCTGACCTGGGCTGATCTGGTCAGCGAGTAGAGAAACAGTAGAGAATTGATAAAAATTGCTTGCAGCAAGGAGGAGCTCTTTTTGGTGTGGAGTTTATCAGGGGAAACAGGACTCCTAACCGAGGTCCAGAGGGGTGGCTATTAGCCATGCAGTCACTTGGAGCTCCAAAGTAATGGAAACTCGGTAGAGATCTGTAACTCTTATTAAGCTAAGGGGCTTGACCTGTATTTTAAGATCTGGTAGGACAAGTAGAGGGACAGAGGAATTAGGTTTCACATAATTCTCCTGGATTTGTTGCTCAATCTGGTGCTGTGCTAAAAGATAGCTTGTAAACATTTTCTTCTTAATAAATACTTTATAACTTTGGATGCTGGTATTTGTACCACACAGAGTTCTATTGTCTCAGACATGCTATTGTAAAAGGAGTATAAGGAGAAAGGCTGACACAGTTGGCGTGGTTGTTCCTCCAAAAGCACATAAAACCGTAAACTGTCCTTGTGACTAGGTGCTGGGCAGCAGGAGACACAGATGCAAGGTCTCAAGTCTGAAAAGGGAAGCTGGAGGTCCTTACCCTCTCAATGGGGAATTCCAAAGAAAGGTCAGGTGGTGGCAGCAAAGTTACCTACAGTGGGGGACAAGCCACTCCAGGTGTTGAGAAAAACTTTGGAGTATGCAGAGCAGAGTCTGCACTTACTTTCTTTATTCCATTGTCAATCCTGTTGCATTCAGATCGCTTTGAACTTTCTCTCTCCCCCTCTTCCCCATTGAAACAGGAAAGTCTTCTGCATGTGGTTAGGGAGGCTCAGAAGGTGGGGAGGAGCCAAGCCTCTTTCTTTCTTTTCTTGAGGGGGGGGGGAGAGGAGCCAGGCATGGAGCCTCTTTCTTTTCTTGGAGGGGAGGGGGAGAGGATCGAAAAAGACAGAAGAGGGAGGAAAAATCCAGGACTGACGGAAGTTGAGAGAAATTAGGGGCTTCTCCTTTAAGGCAAGCGTACAACATGACCAGGTGTAGCCTATCAGAGGTACTCTACCACGGAGCTTTCTTTCCCAAGCTGGATATTCAGGCTTAAAAGCAGTCTGAGATATCGCACAATAAAGGTAGGGTCACTCTGGATCAATCCTTCTTGCTGCAGAAGGAAAATTAAAATCGCCCAAAATCCAAACGGAAATCGCATTCTATGTAGAGCGCAGGGACTGAATCGATCTGGGGTTGGAATAAAAGCTCCGTGCAGTTTACACCCAGGGTAGAATAGGGCCTGCAAGCCAGAGCGGGCAAGTTTTGCCACAAGCTTCATTTGAGCCTATGTCTCCCTGGTCAGAGGCAGTTCCCATTATATCACATTAGCTGTCACAATCTGGCACCAAGAGAGGGATCTATTGCCAATCCAAGACCCTAATTTGCCTTTCTCTAGTCAAACATTGGTTCTTCCACCTTCCCCAGAGTAGTGATTTACCTTCCAACATTTATGACATATTTGGGCTTACAGTTTATGTGAGAAGACCATTACATAATTTGGAATACATCAGCAGCTGTTTTCCTGCTAATTACTGTGAAAGCCTGAACATTTAAAAAATAAATAGTAGCAACTGAAGCTGTAATACAATTTTGCCTCCTTGTAATCCAATACCACCCCCCCAAAAAAGCCACCAGTAAATAGATAAAGATACTTTGTATGTAGCCTCAAGAACAGCCTTTCTCAACTTTTTTACCAGTGAGAAACCCCTGAAATTCTTCAGGCTTCAAGAAACTCCAGAAGTCGTGCTAAAACAGTTCCGCAGGGCATGCAAAAGGGAGCTCTTCCACCAGGTATTTAGTTGAGGCCAAGCAAAATCAGGAACATCTACAGCAGGGGTAGTCAACCTGCGTTTGCTGGCAGGGGCTCATCGGAATTGTAGTCCATGGACATCTGGAGGACCACAGGTTGACTACCCCTGATCTACAGGGCCCCTGCTCCCTCCTTCCCAGAAACCCACTCATGCGTTCTGCCCCTGGACCTCTTTGCATTGTTATAGTTACCTTTGTTACAGTTATTATTGTTGTGGTTATCTATACGTTATGGAAAAACTAAGTTCCTTGTATTGTTCTAGGTTCTATGTAAACTGCTCTGAGCCTCAGGGGAGGGCGGCAAATAAACAAACAAACAAACAAAGCAGTGTATGGTTGAGAAGCATAGCCGCATACATGCCTACCTGGGGCCCCTACTCTCACCACCCCCTCCAAGCTCATCATTGACCATTTGGGGAAGAAAGGGAGGGTCAACATGACCATATATGGTTATATCGCCCAATAAATGTATACAAAATTAATTAACTCCCACTCATTAAGGAAACCCTTCCTGGGCTGTCAAGAAACCCTGGGGTTTGATAAAACCCAGGCTGAGAAAGCCTGCTCTAGAGGAATTAACCAAAACAGAAGAGTGAGATCAGGAAAGCTGGCAAACCAGGAAGAAAGGCTGCAACCTTTCTCTCCCTCTTCTCAAGCTGCAAACTTACCACACGGATGGAGGTTCTCTTATGAGGGAGACATCAATCACATGACCCCCTTACCTACAGTCTAAGGAGGTACGTTCTCACGAGGACAGCAAATTAACTGGTTGCATGTCACACGTGTACAAAGGAATCAAGATACATACGTATAACTAAACTTTGTTTAGGACAGGTATGGGAAGCCCAATTCTAATTGGTCGGCTGGATTAATTCTCTATGAACAAAAGAGTAAGGCATTCATTCATGCAAGCAGTCACTGGTGACCAGCAGTGAGAATTAATCCAGCTGACCAATTACTCCTCCAAGCCACTTTACTGTTGTGTCCCACTGAGACCTACCACTTTAAAAAAAGAAGTTACTTTTTATAGTTTCCTTGACTTGTGTTGTTAACAACACAGGCCTTCTTTTAGACTTGGCAGTGCCTTTCCATACCTGTGGAATGCATAATATTTTGACTTCAATTATAATGGTGTTGAATAGACTCCAAATATACTATAGGGACCTGACTTTCTTGTATTTTCCCTTCAGCTTCTTTTTAAGTATTCTTCTAATTTCTGCAAAATTCACTGTATCCCATAGATTTTCCACATTCCAACATGTTCCTGAGATACCTACTATATTTATCGTCAAGCACTTCATCTTCCCAATCTTGGCCTGGAGACTTCTAGCACTGGTATTTAGACATCTATAATGTGTTATCCATTCCAGCATGCCATTGCAAAAGCGCAACGGCACTTCTGGACCAGTAGAAAGTAGAGCTAAGTAAGCAACAGGAGCAGCATATTAGCTGAATGATGCTGCAACCCTCCATCTCTTAAGGTAGAGTGGAAAGGATGAGAGTGATCACAGGTTTTCTAGGAGCAGTGCAAGAAGGGTTCTATCCAGGGACATAGGCTTGGATTCTGTATCTTTGTGCAGCATGTGCTTTTCTCCAGTCATTGCGGAGGCAGTCATGTGCTGCAGGCCTAGTGTGAGAAGAACTAAGCTCTGCAGTAGAGGACTGGCTCTGCAGCACTTGGAGAAAACAGTGTGCAGAGCAAAGCTATGGGATCCAGGCCATAATCCAGAAACATAGCAGCTTTCTGAAGCCCTGTCTATTGAGGGCTTTATGAAGTAAGTGCTGGTTTTGGTTGAGCAACTAACTCTCCATCTAATTATGATATAAGATTGCAAAAAACCCCATTGATGTCAGCATCTTGAAGGAAGGGCCAGATAGGAATGAAAGAAATTTTGAGGCAAATTGAACTCATGGGCAACTCAGTAAGGCTGATAAAAACATTCTTGTCATGTTAATCTTCTGAGAGTTCATGCCCCTTTTATGTGTCCTTAGATTCCATACGTAGCCTGTCTACCGACTGAAAATTCCAAGTGAGAAAGTGCCATGGCCAAAGGAAAAAAAGACCACTGTATATATTAGGAGTTAACAAAAACTCAAATCGCTGCCAAAATATGTTCCAGATATTCAACTTGGCACATTCTGACAACATAGCTATCGTTTTTCCACTAGGGGAAAAAAGAAATCTTGCACCATTATTTGGTTTCAGAACTGAAACTTGGCAACGGTCCTATAGACAAACACCCTCAGGCAGCTGCTTTATATTTTCCTCTGAATCAGATCTCCCCAAAGTTAATCCCTGGCTTTGCACCCACTAAAGAACATAAAAAGCCTCCTAAAGGAAGTCTCTCTCCCATGCCCATAATCCCTCACTACCCCTCGATAATAGGTAGGACAATGTGAATTGGATGCACTGTTCCACTGAATTTGCAGCCGGGCAAAGTACAACAATAACTCCAACTGAGATGTCAGCTTCCCCATATGTCAACTGTGTCATTGTTGTCTGTTGTACCAGAAACATTTTGCAATTGGTAGTCAGATTTCTTGCTCAGCCCTGATTTCTGTTCACTGCAGAAGACACGAGCAGGCCTAATGGACAATCTGGAAACCTGCTACAATCTGAAAACATTGTGAAAAGTGAGACTTGTAGCTTAATTGCTATATTCAGCTTGCCTTCAGCAACCTAGCTGATGGCACAGGGTGATATTTACAGTCCTATACAGTAGCCTGTTGTAATCCTCTCCCTATTATGCTGACACTATAATCCAGTCCTACCCTTTTACTTCTTCCATGGAGGAGCCCTCTACCAGGAAGGATAGTGGTCTCAACGGACTGTGGTCCCAATGGACCATAACAGAAGTGGCATCAATACAGCTAGGGGCCATATTAAAGCCCTTCCACAGAAAGGAACTACCAAAATTTGCCATCAGCAAGCTGTAGGCAGCATAGTTATCACATCAGAGACCTCAGTGACTATTCAGTGTACACGGTGCATGCAGACACAGCCAACAGGGGGGTGAATTTGAGTTCTGCTGAGGCTTTTAGATGCACAAAACTGCACCAGCATTGAGGATGCACTTGTGGGTGGAGAGGCTGAGAAAGCTAGGTCCTTCTCTAGACATGGCATACCCCCGATGCTATCCAAGTTTACACCACCACCACCAGTTACACCAGCACAGCACCTGAAGGGTATGTCACTATGTGGCTATCCTAAATATGTTTCAGCTATGGCTCAGGATGGGGCCCTTAATGGCACTTTGATGCAAGTTATCAAGTGGTTCCAAAGAACTACACAACCTCCCTTCTTGTGTGTGCAGTTTCTAACCCAGAAAAAGATACATCTAAGTTACACTGTGAGTTTCATATAGTCTACCACTAGCCTCTCTTACCATGTTTTCATTTGCAAGGAGAAAGGTTGATGTAGTCTTAAATACAAACTGAAAAAGAGCTAGGGGCTTGAAAGAATCACCAAGAAAGAAGAATTTGGAAAATCTGCCACACTGTCCAAATTCTCTCTCTAACCCAGTGGTTCTCAACCTTTTTGATGCCATGACTCCAGCTTAAGGTGGCGGTGTGCACTTGTGCGCGGGGGGGGCATGTGCGGGTGCGCGCAGGGGCACAACAATCAAGGTGATGTGGAGGTGGCCAGTATCATGCCTCTGCCACCTCCGCTCACCTATGCCAGTTGCTAGCCACTGCCTCCGCCTGCCACCTGCCGCCGCCAAAGTTGGGGTCAAAGTTGGCCATCCAATAGCAAATCCACCTTCCCTCCTCCACACACAGGAAATGAACCCTACCTCTCTTCCAGCCCCCCTTTTTCGGCTGCTGAAGAAGAAGAAGAAGAAGAAGAAGAAGAAGAGTTGGTTCTTATATGCTGCTTATATGCTGACCTAGCAATGATATCAGGGCTCTCTCAGCCTCACCAACCTCACAGGGTGTCTGTTGTGGGGAAGGCGACTGTAAGCCGCTTTGAGCCTCCGGGTAGAGAAAAGCTACATCAGCATTTACCACACTCAAGCACTTGCCTCTGGAAGAAGACTAACATCTCCCTCAAGACCAAAGTTCTTCTCTTCTGGACACTATATTGATCGGAAACTTGGACTTTACTAAAACCTAATATAAACAAACTCAAGTCCTTCTAAATGTGATGCCTGCGGCAGATTCTGGGTGTCTGTCTATGTGATCATAATCGAAATGAGACAAAATATGACAACCAGCCGAAAATTAAAGAACAAATCCAAAAGCACAGACTGCAATGGTTTGGCCATGTCAGCAGAATGAACACCAGCAGACTGCCTCATAAGATCCTCTGGCGAGCATGACCAACTGAATGGAAGATTCAACAAGTGGCGCCAAAGAAAACATGGCTTAAACAGATTGAGGATGACCTTCAAAACCAGTGACTGACTATCCTTATGGCCAAAACTACTGCCACCAATTGTCAAGAGTAGAAACACGCCGGAATACAAGGGACAGCTCTTCAATGGCTGATCTCCTTCCTCCGTGATCGTGGACAGATGGTTGCAATAGGAGAAAAAACATCAGACCGCTGACAACTGACTTGTGGAGTCCCACAAGGAGCGGTCCTCTCCCCTATCCTATTCAACATCTTCATGCGCCCTCTCGCACAACTGGTACGGAAGTTCAGGCTGGGTTGCCATCAATATGCAGGTGACACCCAGCTCTTCCTCCTGATGGATGGCCGCCCTGACTCTCCCCCAGAAGCATTAGCCAGCTGCCTGGAAGCAGTGACGAGATGGCTCAAGCAGAGTCGTCTGAAGCTAAATCCTTCAAAGACGGAGGTCCTGTGGCTGGGTAAGAAGGGCTCATGCGAGGAAGCGCGTCTGCCTGCCCTGGATGGTGTACAGCTATCTACGGCTTGCTCCGCCAGGAATCTAGGCGTGATTCTGGACGCTTCCCTCACAATGGAAGCCCAGATCACAAAGGTAGCGTGGCTGGCATTCTACCATCTCCTCCAAACCAAACTACTAGCGCCCTACCTGGCCCCAGAACACCTAGCCACAGTGATCCATGCAACGGTCACCTCTAGACTGGACTTTTGGAACTCATTCTATGCAGGCCTGCCCTTAGCCTTGACCTGGAAACTACAGCTGGTACAAAATGCACCGGCCAGGATCCTCACAGCAACACCGTGGAGGTCTCACATCCGGCCTGTTCTCCACCAGCTGCAATGGCTGCCAGTTGAATTCCGGATCAGACTAAAGGTCCTGGTAATTACCTTCAAGGCCATACGCGGTCAGGGCCCAGTGTACCTGAGGGATCGCCTCCCTGCCTATGCCCCCCAAAGAGCTCTGCGCTCCACTGCCACCAACCAGTTAAGGATCCCTGGCCCTAAAGAAGTCCGCCTGGTCTCAACCAGGACCAGAGCATTTTTTGTCATGGCCCCCACCTGGTGGAACGAGCTCCCGGAGGAGATCAGTGCCCTGACGGAGCTTAAATTGTTCCGCAGGGCCTGCAAAAAGGAGCTCTTCCACCAGGTTGAGATCAGACACAATCGACAGCGACTGAAAGGCCCCTGCTCCCCCCCTGCCCCCCCTCAGAAGTCCACCAACATGCTCTGGACCTGTTTGTATTGTTGCATTGTTGTACTGCCTATATTGTTTATACTGTTACATTGTTATACGGTTATTATTGTAAAGTTATTCACATGTTTGTAGATTGTTTTATGTACTGTTGTTGTTCTTATGTAAACCGCCCTGAGCCCCAGGGAGGGCGGTATATAAATATAAAAAATAAAATAAATAAATAAATAAATATTATAAACAAGGCAAAAGAAAATCCAGTAGCACCTAAAGTAGCCTATTGGCTGAGAGGACAACCTGCTCCACCAATCGCCAGCTAAACAATACAAGAAGATGATGATGATGATGATGATTCTACCCCGACAGGTGATTTCCCCTTAAATGTAGCCTCCCTGTTTAGGCCTTTCCTGCATCACATCAAGTCTTATTCTGCTTCTGTTGCCATGCCCCTTGGATCCTTGAAACCTGTCTAAGGCTTTGCTGTGTTGCTGTGCAGCTTCCATTTAATTGGTAAGTGCAGGAGTGTAGCCTCTGGACACCACCACAACTAGTATGCATTATGAATTAGAATATGGAAAACCTGATCTAAATCTTCCCGTCACTTGTTTTTAAAACAAGCAGAGCAAGGGTGACTAATTTTAAAAGTGCTGTACAAACAGGTAAAAGAGCTACGAAGGGTTAATTCTTCACAGAAACAGAGAGTCTGAAGTGCAGGCTGCTCCAAGCACTCTGAATGGTTAGTATCAATTGAGCATAGGTAGACTAAAGCTGAATGATGAGGAGGAGAATTCATTCCGAATTCAGGTCTGATTGAGAACAATTAAACACAGACAGGAGATCTGGGGAAAGTTGGCAAGGACCAATGGACAGTTAGATAGAGACTTCCATTCAGGCCAAGGCAAGGGGATAGATCTTCCAGTCTAGAGAGAGAAGAATTTCCTTACCCAGTCAAACAGGGATTTGGCTCTGAAGCGAACATAGATCTCTGCTCTAGTGTGGTTAGCAATTGCCTGTAGAACCCTTTAATTAGTTAACTCAAGAGAAAAACTGGTGTTTCAAGAGAAGGGTTTGAGTACTGGAAAGTACTCAAGTACTCCAGCCTTCCGGAAACCAAAAGAGTTAGAGAATACTCAAAGAGTTCTGAAGAGTTTGGAGAAAACACTATAACAAAGCTTCTCAAACTAAAGATTTAAGTCATTGTGAATAGCTTAAGAAATTCTCCTCAGCCTGACATCTAAAACTAAAGCCTCTGCGTGTATTGGTTTTACCTCAGAAATTTCTGTCCCCGATTTCAGCTGACCTTCCTCCTTTATTATTTAAAATAAAATAAAATAGAATACTTTGGTACTTTTGAATTTCAAAATGTCCTGAGCGCCATTTAAATTGTTTAAGTTAAAGTGGGCTCCTGATCCTCCCCTCAGGTTCCTGGGCAGAGTCAACAGCCAAAATATCATACTGTGACAGGGTGGGACAGCCAGAGTTCTTCAGCAAAGAAGAAAACACATTACTAGGGCAGCTCAGTCAGTAAAGGGCAAGAAAAACAGAGGGAAAATTTTGCCTCTGAGGGAGGGAACTGGACGGGGCCATAATAACAAGCTTGTAAAGCCAAGGAGTGTAGTCCACAGCAGGAAGAAAAGACTATAGAAGTGGATTGTTGGTGAGGAGTGATCTTTGGTATGAAGCTTGCAAGAGTCCTGTTTTCACCTGAAGACGTTCAAAGGAGTTTAGTTAGCTGAAACAAGCAGCAAGGCAGAACTGGATCATTCCTCTGGTCTCCCTCCCGTGATTAACATCGAATGCCATTTGAGCATGGCACAAATCCCTGATTCAGCCTTAGCAGCCAAAGGGACACAAAGGGATCAGGCCTCCTGTCTCCACTGTTGGCTGGCATGTTAAGCAAGTTCATAAGAATTCACTGAGGCATCTTCTGTTTGTGAAAAGACACAGGCTTCAGAGTTGCATGAGCAGACTGTTCTAGATATCTCCGAGTGAAAACATTCATTCCAGCATTAATGTTATTTTAAACAGAACAAAAAAAAATTAAAGCACTGTATCCATATAGAACATGGTAACATTCAGCACAGCCCCTGCTTCTGGTGGTTTAACCCCTCAAACATTTTTGCTTACTGACTTAGACAAGCTGTTTTAGAAAGGGACAGTCTCCATTCTCTCAGCTGTGCAAATAGTTACTGACTATTTAATCCATAAAGCTGGGCACGGAGTCAACTATGCATTGTGCTAAAAAAGAAACGAAAAGAAAGAAGTCCTTTTGCTTGCAAATACAAGCATAGGATCCAAAACTCTAATGACAGAACATTGTGCTGTAGTCTATTACCTGAACGTGAATTTTAACTCGTCATCCTTCTCCTTGAGTTTCAACCAGTATTCATTAGCGAGTTTATAAAATTCCATAAAAACCAAGGCTTTCAAATCAGGGTAGGGGCATTCCAAGGCCAGTAATTCTGGAGGTAAATCATGAAAGTGCATGGCTCTCTCTTCCCAGGCATGTGTTAATATCTATGATAAAAAACAGAGGACAGTGGAAGAATCCAAGATGTTGTGGCTCAAGAGTTCAAGCCAAAAAAGTGAACTTAATTAACTTGCTTGAGCCTGACCGACCCATCAACATCCACTGGTCCCCCCTCAGACACCCCCTCCAAGATCTGAAGCAGCCTGACCTCCCTAGGGGTTTTGTCTATGTTGTCATTCTATCTGAAGCCACTGTTAGACTATTGTTGATATCTTGTTTATGACTGTGTTATACATTTAGACTGTTCTATGTATTATCCCTGCAATATTTTATGCGAACCGCCCTGAGCTGTATGGGAGGGCGGCATAAAAATAAAATAAATAAACATTCTTACTTCCAATCTGAAATCTTCAAGATTTTTTTCCAAAACTGATCTTTCAAGTTGAAGCTTTTCCAAAATGGCTTTTTGTTGTTTCTTCACCGACTCGACCTGATTATATGACACATTGTTTTAAAGCATTAACAAATATGGCTGGGGTTTCCATAATTCAATCCCTGCTAGCACAGTTCTATCTACTCCCTTTATGTCTAAGAAGGAAATACATGTCTTAAGTGCCACTCAACGCTTAACACCCACTCAGGGTGGCTGTCCTGCTCTAAGTGTTTCCTCCTCTAACCAGCTTGCCTGTCTGTCCAGCAGCCAGCCAATCACCTTCCATCCCCCACCCCTAACCACCCCCTCCTCCTTCCACTTCCCTCTGAGACCTGGAGGCTGCAGATCCCTTCTGCATGAGAGCTGCCCCTACCAGTGAATTCCATAACAGCTGCCTGCAGCCCTTCTAGGTCCTGGGGGGGGAGGCCGTCTATAGAGTTCTTCCACTCCACCCCCCTAATCTAGTGCCTGTTGTACTCCTGAATGAAATGGGCTTGGCCTCTAGTATAAAGATAAGTGGAAAATCCCTATATGTACTCATCAAAACACTCTGGATAGGAAATTACAAGTTCTTCATCCTTGGGACTCAGATACAAGGCTTAGATCCTGTGATGCATTAGTAGAAAGTACTGGCAGTCATGTGACTTCCCATCGCTTCCTTCCCTCACAATGCAGACATTTTCAATAAGGGGAAAGAGAGCCAGTGTAGTGTGGTGGTTAAGAGCAGCAGTCTCTAATCTGGAGAACCAGGTTTGATTCCTCACTCCTCCACAAGAAGCCTGCCGGGTGATCTTGGGCCAGTAAAAGTTCTCTCAGACTCTCCTACTTCACAGAGTGTCTGCTGTGGGGAGAAGAAGGGAAGGTGATGGTAAACCACTTTGAGACTCCTTATGGTAGAGGGAACGGGAGGGATAAAAACAACCTCTTCTTTTTTATTCC
The DNA here is from genome assembly GCF_049243985.1 of Paroedura picta. Taxonomy (NCBI): domain Eukaryota; kingdom Metazoa; phylum Chordata; class Lepidosauria; order Squamata; family Gekkonidae; genus Paroedura; species Paroedura picta. Next base: position 44,420,842 of record NC_135370.1, on the reverse strand, counting down.
TGGGATTCCAAGATCCTGGAGTAATAGCCACATGGGATGGGCAGCTACAGTAGGGAGGAGAAAGGGAGCAAAATGGCATCCTTCTTCCTCTTGCATCATCTGCAGTAGGAAGTGAGAATTGGAAATGATTCATTCCAAGGGCAGGGTTTCCTTCACAGTCCTTCTGCTCTTTAACTTTCATAGCTAAATTTTGCCAGGATTAATAGAAGGATTAATCTTCTTCCTTACAAATCCTGAAACCAGAACTGGAATGGGAAATGGGAAAAGAAAACGTAGATGGGAGAAATTAATTGAGATGGGAGAGATCCATGTTACATAGCACTTGCATATAGGGATACCAACAGGCCTGGTGAAAATATCCTGTCCCTTTAACAGTTGCTGAATGTGTTGAAATGGGCAGCTGAAGCTTTTCATGGAAAAAATGTTTATTGAAAGAAAACCTTTATTGAAAGTACGAGCCATTTTTCTCCAGGCAGCTGGCAACTCATATGTTTCCAGATTATGTACAACCTGCCCTTATGCTCCCAATACACATAATGTAAGGGTGACATTAGCAACTATTAATAAAATAGAAGGGGGAGAATACTGGCCCAAATCTACATAAAGTGGAAAAATGGAGAAAGACAAGATTACTAACCTGTTGTAAGACGGCATCTGCATTTTCCAGGCAGGACTGCTGTTCACAGTTAGTCTCTATTTTGGACAATCTATACCTTAAATCCTCTCTTAGTTGCCAGATAGGTTCTACTGTATTCGCTTGAAATGTATCCAGGTCTTTTGATAACTTATACCCTAGGGAAGGAATAAATATAGACTGTCACTCTATTAGACAAAATATTTCAAAGTTTACCAGACACAAGAGGAAATTCATGTGGTAGTCTTATCTGTTTTCCATGGTATTAGTCTTAGTTGGTTGAAAGATGGCCTTTGAGGAGGACTATGGGAAGAGGAAGGAGGGGAACATATATCATAAGAACTCCAGGAAGAGCTTCTTATAAGTCATTATTTAGTATTGTTACTTCTTTGCTTGTTGGACAGCAACACTCATGGTGCTTGGGGGACAATGCGTAGTATGTGGCATTCTTCTGTTTATAGTTCTCCAAGATTTTCTTTGGTCTGACCTGTCCATCTGATCAAGAGGGATGTATTTATCACCATTCTACCTACCTTTCCTTACAACTGAAAACTCTATAAATGGTCTTGTAGGCTGACAGCATGGAAGTCTTTGTCCAACTGTCCAAGCCCACAGACATGGAACTCTTTTAACATGTTAATCTACTAGCCCCTTCCCCAGTAGATGAAGATTCCACTAAGATGTTGCTTGTTACACACCCACCCACTATGTAAGAGGTCAATACTCTTTGTATAGAAGAGCCTCATCTCATCATAGCCATATTGTTCTCCTGGCCAGGTAGGAATGATACACAAGGCAAACTGCAAGAGGCAGCAAATTGAACATGATGGATTCAGAAAGGTTGTGTGAATGTGATGCCCAATTAAAAACCAATCTGAGCATTTAACTGGCCTTGAGAATTGAACCAGTTTACTGCCTAGGTTGCAACTCTAATGCAAATCATTGTATGCCCAAAATATGAATGGTCAATATTATTGTATAATTTTATCATCATGCTCATATTTGTAATTAAGTAGCTTACATGAAGTTATATAGTGAGAGTACTTACGCAAATCCCACAAGTCCAAAAAACACTCATTTCCTTCATCAAAAAAAGTTTGTATTTCCAGTTCTAGTATGTGCCTGAAATGAAGAACTTCAGTTCAGACAAATTAAAACCATTCATTTCTAACCCAAGATGTAACAAAAAGCTTAAAGGCATCCAGTCATTCACTTAAATATGGCGACTTTTCTCAGTTTCATAAATTCATTTTATACTTTATGGTTTCCCCACCATTTACTTTCATAATATTCAAACACATTTTTCTGTTACAGCTGCACAGAGGACACAAGTCTTCACTGAGGGGTTCACAAGAATACATCGGAAACATTTTAACCTGCCTTTCTCCTTGTGGGGCTCATGACATCAATGTTGTTTAAAAGTACACCGAGTAAAACAATTAAAAACTCAACAACAAAATTGCTTCTTACAACCATATAGCACTCAAACAATACCCATCAGAACAGTTATTCATCAGGATAAAAACTTTTTTCTGTTTAGAGACTTCAATTGTTAATATTTCAATACTAACATCTCTCTTGTTTATTAAGAAGATGTTCTCCTTTTGCCTTATTCCCAGGCCAAAAGCTGACCCAAATCTACGCTCAAGTCTTATCACATGGTCATCCACTGCTAATGCTGTCTGTGCTTCCTTCTGTTATGACTCCCCATTCTGCTATCTCTGTCCTGGTCCAGAATTCTGACCACCATATCCTTTACTGCTCAACCTAAGCAGTTATTCCTAGATTCAAGTATCTTCATTTCCAGGATAAAGAGTAACACCAAATCAGCCCTGTTCTCTAAAAATGGCCTTAGATGAAGACTCGATCTACAGCCAGATCAATGAATTGTTATTGGACTAACAGACCTTATTTCTGTGCTGCTTCAGTCAGTCCCAAAATCCAGCCAAACCTGCACTTTAATTTATTTCAAAGGTGATCCAGCTCCTTCCAGAACATCACTTCTGTGGCAAAGTACTGGCCAAAAGAAAGTTGGGCTAGAACGGTGGCTAAGATTGAGCAAGATAGAGTTGTTAACTTCCTAGAGAAATACATCCTGTCTCTTTAATAGAAGCTTAATGGGATATTATTTAACTCCATGCCGCGATGTCTATTGCCACATGTTAAATCTCTATTAAAGAGATAATGAGATATTTCCCCGCAACCCTGCAGGCAACCCTAGTGCAGGGCTGCTGTAAAACTATGGAAACAAAACTCAAAAGGGCCTTGGGTCATTCCGGAAGCCAGCAGAGCTATGCAAGACATACCATTTACTCCCATATATCTGGTCTGGGTTTGGGTGCCATAAGGGAGGCTAGCAGGCACTTCTGCCTAGGATGGCCCTCAGCAGCTCTTTGACTATGGTAAAAATTTGAATTTTACCTCTGCCACAGACTCTAAGAGTCAGTTTGCTTAGCCACGGCCTCCGTCTGCAATATGGAGATAATAGAGCCACACTTCATAGGGCTGTCAAACACGCTGCCACAAGATAATGTACAGGAAGTACTTGGAAAACACTAAAGTATTATTACAGGAGGCATTGTCTCCGTACCCTCACACGGGCCAGCATCCATTTTGGATCAAATGTTGACAAGAGGACCCTACTTAATTCAGGCTTTCTACACATTCTTCCATCCATCTTTGTACGTGACTAACATTCACTTGTTTTCCATTACATGCTCAGCTATCAGAGTTCCCACATTTCTGTGATATTATCTCCTCATGAATATTTGCATGTAAATTAACACATTAATTTATGCCAGCCAAACTAGCTTTGTTCTGTCCATCCTTCTGTTATTTATCAAGCCTTCCTGATTCTTACCTGCTTTCATGAAGTCTTTTGTGCTCTTGCCTCCACACTTGGCAATGCTGTTTCAGAAGCATTTGTTCTTTATTCATTTTTGAGGCTTGCTCAGCCTTTTTGATCTAAGTAAAAGGGGGTAACACAAATGTATGTAAATGTCTCCTGCAGACGTACAAAATGACTCCCACAAAGAAATCTCTAATGTGGAGGTATGCTCCATTGCTCTCGTAGGTGAACCTCGAGAACAGACAGAACCACTGCCAAAATGAAAAGAAAAGTTATTCTACAAACATGTATATACTACCCAGTTCTGTCTCATAGTGTACCAGCTGGTCTCTCTGGCTTTCCATATTCAACTACCATTAGCGAATCAAATGCCATTTGATATTTGGAAGAATCGGTATTAAAGTAAGTGTATACAACCCAAAAAGCTGGAGGATGACTAATTCTCTTATTCAATGTTATAAAATGAACTCTGGTGCTGGAGAAGACTCTTGCGAGTCCCTTGGACTGCAAGGCGAACAAACCGGTCAGTCCTAGAGGAGATCAGCCCGGACTGCTCCTTAGAAGGCCAGATCCTAAAGATAAAACTCAAATACTTTGGCCACCTCATGAGAAGGAAGGACTCCCTGGAGAAGAGCCTAATGCTGGGAGCAATTGAGGGCAAAAAAAGAACAGAGAATGAGGTGGCTGGATGGAGTCACTGAAGCAGTAGGTGCAAACTTAAATGGACTCTGGGGAATAGTAGAGGACAGGAAGGCCTGGAGGATCATTGTCCTTGGGGTTGTGATGGGTCGGACACCTAACAACAACAACAACATGTTATAAAAACCTAAAATACACAAATAAAATAACGTTGTAGTGTAGTTGAGCATGTAGTGCAGATGAGCATTCAGAACACTATTTGAATGCTACACATTAAATATTTGCGAATACAGAAACTGAAACTGACTGTAACTAAAGCTGAGATACTTCCTAACATCAAAGCCTCAAGTTTTTTGGGGAAAGTTGCTGAACTTTCATGCCAAATTTTACAGTAAGTGTGCTTTTAGTGGTTGATTGTCGTATGGTGCGAGGTGCTCAACCTAAAAACACCTATGGATCCTGCTACTGATAAAGTTAAAGGTATCCCCTGTGCAAGCACCGGGTCATGTCTGATCTTTGGGTGACGCCCTCTAGTGTTTTCATGGCAGACTCAATACGGGGTGGTTTGCCAGTGCCTTCCCCAGTCATTACCGTTTAACCCCCAGCAAACTGGGTACTCATTTTACCGACCTCGGAAGGATAGAAGGCTGAGTCAACCTTGAGCCAGCTGCTGGGATTGAACTCCCTGCTACTGATGTACACTTTTAAATAAAATGTACCCACAGAGCTCCAAACATGATTAACACTAAGTTTAAGATAAGCAGCTTCTATACAAGGTAAGTGTTCACTCCCCATTGTATGGTTCAATATAGTTTTATTTTTTTGTCTTCCAGATCATGCAGTTTCCATATCAGTCGGAGATGCTCACAGCAGCATCTGGTGCTGTTGAGGAAACTCACAACAATCTTCTCAAAGATCCATATGGAATATCATACCAGACATTATGGCATGGCAAGGAGAACTATCACATAAATGTGGCCTCCACTGGAAAATGGCAGGGTGCAAAACCACCTTTATTCAACAAAAATTTATGCAAGGAAGAGGGTGAAATAGGGATTACAGTCCACTTTTGTAAGATGCGAGTACAGTAGCTCTGTTTTTTTTCCCAACCACACTTATTTATTATTGCATTTTTATACTGCCCTTCCAAAAAAAGCTCAGGGCAGCTTACAACCTGATAAAACCATGCAATCACAGAATTAGAATAAAACATAAACTTAATTTAACACAAAAGTCTAAAATCAACAAATATTTTTAAATAAACCGTCTCTTCTTCGTCAACAATGGGGGAGGGGGAAGAGAAAGTGTTAAACCTGATGTTTTAAGAATGATTTCGGCACTGCAAGATGTATACGTGAATGCATAGATTCGTTGGTGGATGTGGGGCCTCTTTCAGAGCATTTTATTTCCCACAATACTATTGGATCAACAAACGCAGCTTAAATATTAAGAGAACAAATTTACAAAACAACATAAAACATTGTTTCACTATACAATAGAAAGGCGGGAGGGAACATTTGCTGGATTGCAACACATTGGTGAAGCTGTTTTCAAGCCCCAGGGGTTGGGATTTCTGTATCATTGCAGCAATGCGGGCTTGTCTGGGCAAATGGCAAAACTTCATGGCTTCATCTTTGGAACAGTCAATGTCTTCTCACTCTTCACTGATTGTTTGCCTACCACGTATCCCCATTAGGGCTTTACAAAATAGTTTCTATGATTGGGCTGTACGGGAAGCTCTCTTCATCACCAAACAGCTTTACAGTGAATAGTTTTTACTGCTTCCTTGACGGAAAGAGACTCATGAAAAATGAAATACTGAAGAAAACGCAAGGCTGGAATTCAGTTTTAAAGCTTGAGCGAGCTGAATTCTGCTCTGCCAACCCATGGATAAATAATATCTGCCAACTCTTTTGACAAATTGTACCTGCGTCGTTAGGAGGAACTACAGGAAACAGCAATTCCAGCCCTTCGTTCACTGTACTTTTCCTCATGTACCTTTTCATTTTTCACAAGATCCTAGAACGCAAGTTTGGAGGGTGTGGGGAGGAACAGCATGTACTGAAAACCCTCTGAGTGCTACATGTATGCCTCAGCATGGATTCATATACGTATTTAGTCACTGTTTTAGGTTCTGCGCAGCCTCCCTAGCAGACAGAAAGACAGCATCACTGTCCATCAGTCCACTTCCATTGCAAGCCAGCTCTTTCCCCCTGCCGCATTATGCAGAAGCCCATTACTCTTAACTTCTAGGCCTTACACAGAGATGTCCGAAGACTTATCTACATGGCCACTTCCCACAGTGCCTATTTTGCACTCCACCAACTACAAGAAACACAATTAAATCCTAGGCTGGGGTCTTCTACCTCTTCTTCTGCTTGGTCCCTTGAGAAAAGCACAAGGATACCCTGGGCTAAGAATGTTGATTTCTTCAAGCCCACTGTGCATGAAGGGCAGATCAGCAAAGGCTTGCAGGAGAATAGCTTGCAGAGGAATGGGGACTGAGCAAGTTCTGGCAACTTTTGGGAGGAGCTTGCAAAGACTGTAAAAGCCCGTCCGTTCCTGGCGAGATACTAAAACACCCTACAGCTTCACAAGAACTCAGCGATTTTAGAATTTACACACAGGAGTTCCGAGAAGGACAGAAAGCAATGGTGCTATGCTCCCTATGCCTTGTTTTATGTACTGTTGTTGTTCTTATGTAAACTGCCCTGAGCCCCCGGGGAGGGCGGTATATAAATATAAAAAATAAATAAATAAATAGGCCAGGGGGTTGGGAAAGCCCGGGATTTCTTGATGGCCCTAGAAGGGTTTCCTGAATGGGTGGGAGTTAATTTTTAATGTATTTTTAAAATTTGTTAACCATTTGTTGAGTGATATGGTCATATGGATCTGCCCCCCCCTCCCCATAAAAATGGCCAATGATGGACCTGGAGGGGGTGGGAAAGGGAGGGACCTTGGGTGGGCATGTCCACAGCTACACTTTCCAACCGTATTTTGCACTATTGTGCCACATTTGGGGTTTCTCAAAGCCTGAAGACTGTTTCAGGGTTTTATCAACAGAAAAACATTGAGAAAGGCTGGCATAGGCGGACGTACATTTAGCGCTCTCAACCATATTTTAAAATACTGCTGCCTCACTGATCTTTACTTCCAAGGTTAGATCATCAGCTCAGAGCCACATTTGAATCTGTTGCATTTCCTAAACGTGTAGCAGGCAGGCAGAGTGGGTTGCTTTAAATATCTGGGCAAATTTAAGTCATGATATAAGTCACCAAGAAAGAAAAAGATGACATTTTCCATTACCCATTAGGTGCAGTGATGAGTCAGAAGAAGGAATTGATGGCTGTGGGCCACTCTCAGCTCTCCATTTCACATGGCAGCCATTTTAATTAATCTATTTATTATTCCAGTTTTTATACTGACCCTCTTGAACCAGTTGTCTTGGGGCAGTGTACAGTCTTTAACAGTCTTTGACCATCTTTAACCCTGAGAAAGTAAATTCCTGAGATCACAGGACCTGTATGGAGTAGCAGAGGGGATGAAGTAACCCCCTCTCCCTCCTCCATCAGCAAAGAGAGAACACATTGATTTTGCTCTCACCATACTGCCGCCTCCCAACCTGCAGCCTCCCAAAGGAGTTCCTGAAACTCCAAGAAACAACTGCTGAGGGGAGTAGAAGGGAAAGAGACATGATTTTGTGTAGTTCTTGGGCTGGACCCAACATATTATCTAGATACTTCCTAAACAAAATTGCCCGTGATTTGCTTGCTACATTTAAAACTGGAGCGAATCTTCAAACAACCTTTGAAATTTTTGAAAGTAATTAAATTCAATTGATATTTTAATCACTATACCACTTCAAAAAAAAAATGACAACCCATCGCTTATTTTAAGATAATTTACAGTATAATTCTAAATACGGTTACTCTCATTTAACTTGATTGATTCCAATGTGCCTCAAAGGGGGATAACTCTGCAAAGTCAGGTAAAGTGGTTCAGGAGCGGCAGAGAACCAGGTTTGATTTTCCACTCCTCCACATGCAGCCAGTTGGGTGACCTTGGTCTAGACACAATTCTTTTAGGACTGATTTCACAGAGCCGTTCTGTTAGAGTTCTACCTACTTCACAGGATGTCTGTTGTGTGGAGAGGAAGGGAAAGGTGTTTGTAAACCACTTTGGGACTTCTTCAGGTAGTGAAAAGAAGGGCATAAAAAACCCCAGCTTTTCTTCTTCTGACCTGAGTTGCCCAAGCTAGCCAGATCTCATTAGATATTGGAATCTAAGAAAGGGCGGTTCTGATCAGTATTCAGATGGGAGATTTGAAGAAATCCAGGGGTGCTTTCAAGAGGCAGGCAATGATAGGCCACCTCTGTTGATAGCCTTGGAATCTCTGTGGGGTCACCATAAATCAGCTGTGACCTGATGGCACCATCCACTACTACCCACTCTCCAAAGGACTGTTCTGTGAATTGCCACAGTTAGGGTCTCTTTGAACCCACAACCGTGACAGGATTCTGTAGACAAGGTGTTGGATGGATAATTAGTCTCTGAAAGTGTTTCTTCTTTCTAGTGGTCCTTTCTACTTTAGTCTCTCCATTCTCCTTTGTTGTAACTCCCACTTCTATTTCACAAAAGTAAGTACTTCAAACAGGTGTAAGACTTGGTTTATTGATTCATTTCTTTTCATTTCAGTCCATTCAATTCCATTCCTTATATTTATATACCACCCTCCCCTCACGGTTGAGGGCTGTTTACAGAAAACTTTGAAATCATAATACAGGTACAATATAGTTCAATAATAGCAGGACAACAACATTAGTAACAGTAGCAGTAGCAGTTAGTGATAACCTTTCCCCCCCCCCCTTAATTGTAACATTAACAGTAACATTTCCAAATAACTGAATCCCATAGGTTGGTCAGTCTAGGGTTGCCCTTTTGTTTGTTCCAAGGGCACATCAGTGTTAGGGGAGGGGTTCTGTGGGCCTAGTAGATGTTATTGCTTCTGTTGGACCTCAACCAAATACCTGGCAGAAGAGCTCCATTTTGCAGGCCCTGCAGAACTGTGGTAGCTCCGGCAGGGCCCGGATTCCTTCTTGGAGCTCATTCCACCAAGTGGGGGCCAGGATGGAGAAGGCTCTAGCCCTGACTGAGGTCAAACATGCTCCCTTGGGGCCAGGGATCACCAGCTTTTTGGAGGTGGCTGAGCGTAGAGCCCTTTGTAGGCTGCATACAGAGAAGTGGTCTCTCAGGTACACTGGGCCCAGCCCACGTGAAGCCTTAAAGGTGAGTATCAGGATCTTAACCTGATCCAGGATTTAATTGGTTGGGCAGATAAAGGGTACAAGATCACAGGCAACACCTTTGCCTCTCAGTATATGCCATAATGTACATACAAACAATTCATTAGTTTCTTAAATATTTAATGTATTTCATTCTAGCACTTGTGTTGTGCTGTACAGCAATCAATAAGGATGTTTTCCTTATAATTCTTTCCTTACAAAGAAGAGCAGGGCTTCCCCCCAGAAATTTAGGTCAGAGGTTGGGAACATATAGACTTAACAGAGTTATGCTTGTGCCAGATCTCATACCATGCCTAGCACCTTCCTCCCTATATATTACAGTGCCCACACACAGGTTAACTTAGCATAAGCAGGTACCATAAGATATAAATATATCCCCCTCTCCCTCGGCATTTCTGCTTGCACAAGAGCTCTAGTACAAATGGAAATTTTGTACTGAATACAACTTGGGATCATAGTTTAATAAATAAGAGATTTGAATGAAGTTCAAATTTCCCTTTAACCCAAGTTGTTTTGAGAAGAGAACCAATATAGTTGAAATCTCTCTATGTGTTTTGTTTTTAATGAATCCACCCTGCTGGCAGGCAAATATCACAAAGGCCAAAATGGTCTCAAGGAAATGCAGGCCACAAGGAATTGTAAAGGAATTGGCCAACAAGGTCATAAGAACAAAAGCAGGTGAGTATTGTCTAATTTGCATTGTGTCATTCCAATCCCCACCCCCACCCCACCCTGCAAATATATCCTATGGCCAAACGAAAGGGAAAGAAATAATAAACAAAGATGGAATGTGCCAGCCAGAAATTCTTAAGAAGCCTTTCCAAACAAAATGTCCCTTTAAAATATGCTTCTTACTCTTACAAAAATTTGGGAGGGGAGTTACTATGAAAGATTTGCAGTTCAGCAAACTAGCCCCTACTCGATTCCCTTAGAACAAAAATATTTTGTCCTTCATCCCTGGAAGCACAGAACCAGTAAAAATGAAACAGCAAATTAACTTTCCAGGTCTATTGGATATAGCACACTTCCAGAAAAACAATCAGTGTTGATGGGCTCAGTTTCATTTTGGGTCTCAGGAAGCTTTCGTTTTTGTATTAGCATATAACTTTACAAACAGGAGACCTGCAAGGAGTTTTTAAGCAGAGGCTAGATAGTCATCAGACAGAAATGCTGGTTTTATGAACTTAGGCAGACTGTAGTGGGTGGGCAAGAAGGGATGTGCCAATGTTTGTCTCTTGTGGTCCTTCCTTGCATACCTAGGGAATTGCTGATCGCCACTGTGGGATGGTGCGTGAATTTCCTCCAGGCCACGTTGGATTCTGGAGATTTCTGGTGTGTGTGTGTGGGGATCATTTGGGCATGAAATTGAGGTTACTGTGGGTAGGCATGTAGTTGTGAGCTCCTGCATTGTGCAGGGGGTTGGACTAGATGACCTTGGAGGTTCCTTCCAACTCTATGATTCTAGCTTGCAATGGGTATTGCATCTTCTGCTATGTCCTCATTCCCATCCTTGGCAGTTACCATAGCCTCCTCCCTGCTTCCTGCTTTTTTCCTGCTTCCTTTTCTCCTACACACCCGCAAGCCAATCTACTTCTATCTGCCCCCGTCTTCAACTTTTCCTCCTTCCCTTGCCCTGACAGGCTTTTCTAGAAATAGTCCACCCTAGTTGCATGATAGGGAACGTACAAGGACTCAATAGGGAGAACCTTAACTTCCTCTGTACCCCTTCTCCTGCCAGACCTCACATCTTCAACTTTCCCTGATTTTTTTTCTCTTTCTCATCCACTTTCCTTTTTATGCGCCCCCCCCTTCAGTTATTTTATTTATTTAATACCCTGCCGTTCTTCCCCAAATGGATACTCAAAGCAGCTTACATCTTTCACCCCGTATCCATTTTACCCTCACAAAACAGCCCTGTGAGGTAAGAGAGGCTGAGAATGTGTGACTGGCTAAAGGCAGAATAGGGATTCAAAGCCGAGTCTCCCAGATTCCAATATGAAATTCTAGCCAGCATACACACTGTTTTCATGGAGTGGCTGTTGATAAATACTAGCAAGCAGCAGAGCCTTGGTAAGCTGCATAGTAGCAAGTTTCCTCAAGTTGCTGCACTACCAGGTCTGGCACCAAGGAGTCTTCCTTTAAGGGCCAAATCAGCCTCAAATACCCTATAGCAGGCTTTCTCAACAGGGGTTTGAACCCTGGGGTCCCCCCCTCAAAATGGCCAATGATGGGCCTGGAGGGGGTGGGAAGGGGAGCAGCCCCGGGTGGGCATATACAAAGCTTTGCTTCCCAACCATATTCCGCATGATCGTGCCACTTCCTGAGTTCCTCGAAGCCTGAAGAATGTTTCAGGGGTTCCTCAACAGTAAAACATTGAGAAAGGCTGCCTAACAGGCATTTGAAGGCAAACAGGTAGAAATAGCTGTCTTATTCTGAAGCAATAAAAATAAGTTTCTTACTGACATTGAGTCTCTTGGGGAGCACAAAGCAGACGACAGCAGTAAAAGGTAAAGGTATCCCCTGGGCAAGCACCGAGTCATGTCTGACCCTTGGGCTGACGCCCTCTAGCATTTTCATGGCAGACTCAATACGGGGTGGTTTGCCAGTGCCTTCCCCAGTCATTACCGTTTACCCCCCAGCAAGCAAGCTGGGTCCTCATTTTACCGACCTCGGAAGGATGGAAGGCTGAGTCAACCTTGAGCCGGCTGCTGGGATCGAACTCCCAGCCTCATGGGCAAAGCTTTCAGATGGCTGCCTTACCACTCTGCGCCACAAGAGGCTCTGACAAGAGGCTCTGTCTGAAGACAGCAGTAATTTGTTACCCAAATTAGAATTGAGTTGGAAAATCCAGCTTATGAGAGGAATTAAAACAGGATCTTCCAACTGTGTATGCCACTGTCCTTCATTTAGAAACTCGCACAGAGGCCAGTTTGAAATAAAATGAAAATTATTTTTATTGGAAAACAAATCTGAAATAAAACTAGCCAACTTGCACATGAATAATAATAATGCTTTTATGTGTTTATTGAATTTTAATACTACATTTTATTGTTATTATATATAAATCGCCCTGAGCCTGCTCATGGGGAGTGGTAGTATAAAAGTTAAATCAATAATTTAAAAAATCAATTAATAATATCTTTTTTATTTGTATCCTGGTCTCCAGGATAAGTGGTATAGAAATTTAAGAAACTAAACGAAACTAATCCCGCCCTTCCCTGATTAGCTTAGGGGAGTTAATCACGGGTTTTAAAACAATCATACAGAAATTTAAGTACTGAAACATTTTAAAAAATTACTTCCTCTTGATAATTTAAACCTTTCTGAGGTGTTAGTCAGAGCTTGCAGGGACTTTATTGCTGGAGGGGTTTTCTCAGGCAGGGAGGCCAGAGTCTTTTTGGTGTCATTTCCTGGCTTCAACTTTAGGTGCAGTGGAACATCTCCATTTAACAGGCCTTCTGGAACTGGTTAAAGTCTCGTAGGGCCCTGATTTCAACAGGCAGAGCATTCCACCAGGCCAGGGCTGAATTAAACAAATCATACACCCAAGAGAAAAGCAGAAGTGAGACAGTATGACCGTTTACGCACTGGAGGTTTCATGCTGGGATGTAGGCTGGAGTTTTAGTTGTGGCAGGTTGCCCCACCTCTTCCTGTACCCACACGGGGGAGCATTTGGCCCAGTGCGCCTCAACTGCCCCCGATTTGTGCTCCTACATGGGAACTGGGGCAGTGAAGTTTCCAGTGCGTAAACGGTCTTTGATGCGTGAATATAAGAGGGAAAGGAAAACTATAGCTACCTTTGCGACGTACAGAGATCCAAGGAGAAAAAGCAAAAATTGCCGGAGCTTTGGGTGTTCGTGGGATAGCCAAAAGACAGACATACAGAGGGACTGTAAACACCCAGTTTTGTAGCCTGAGGCTAAGGTTGGTCCCTGTGGCCCCTACAACAATGGACTCTATGAGACTGCATGTGTAAAATAAAGAAATCTATCAGGCAAGATGATGTTCTTGTCCGGTGTGATAAAACATGGAGCAAGTTCCTGGAGGTTTCCCAGAACAGAGATAATACCTGTAATTGCCTTGGGTGGATCCTTTGATGAGTTTCACAGGTAAAAGCAAAGATGTGGTTATAGTGACTAAATTAAGGCAAAAATGCAAATAGTTCCTTGACAACCCTGTGATTAGAGGAAAGGAAATGGGTTTAAGGTGTGGTGCGTATGTTGATCATGACTAATAGAGTTCCATAGGTGTAGCCAGAAGGAAGAAGCACTTAAGAAGTGATAAGATTAGGAACATTCCTACGTGTGCCACTGACCTGCAAACGGGTATTGTTTCTAGACAGGGGAGAGAAAACTCAGCAGTTGAGTATCCCTGTGTTCCTTGAGGAATCCAGGCAGCTCTTGAAAATCATGGCATCTGGCTGGAGACTACATTCCCTGCTTTCTGCACTGGCGCAGATATTGTTGATCAGCCTTTGGTGAAACTAGCATATATTTGCACATTTCTATCACAGAGATGTGATTGTAGAGCAATATAACAGTATCAGTTTCAGTATCAAACTTTATTACAGTCGTTCAGACCAAGTTATATGAAGTTAATACATAAAAGACCAAAAGAATATGGTCATTTAATATAATACAATTTAAAACAGATAATAAAATAGAACTTAAAATTATGCACTGCCCCAAGGCATAACGTTGATGAAGGGTGTCTTGTGGGCAAACTTCCCTACTCAAAGCAAGGAATGGTCTGACTACTAACTACATTTTCAGCCACTTCCTTACTATGTACCAGTGCATACCCACTTACATCACCCCACCAGTATAATCTCCTCCACTGTGTTTGCTTTTTCGTAAAGTATGGGTTTAGGGCTTTTTTTTAAAAAAAAAAAGGTACTTGTATGATTTTGTAAGCTTTCTCAGTGGTAGAAGAGTGAACTTAAAAAGAAGATGTACAAGACCAAATTTATAAACATAAGTGTATTACGATTGTGATGCCCAACAACACACCATCATTGCAGGCTGATGGATTTGATGTGTACACCAAACACACCCCTTCAACAAATTCCATTGACAAACAATGCCAGTCTGTAGCAGTCTCCATGCACTTTGATCCTCATAGTAGTTATGATGTAAACCACCGCGAGACCATTCGGGGAACGGCGGTATATAAATTGAACAATAAATAAAATAAATAAAAATAATTAATTTTCAGCACTTTCCTTACTGATAGACTCTCTTCTTGCGCATATATTAACCACCAGATCAAAAAGCACCTTTTCCCTTTATTACTCATAGCACTCAGGTGTTGTCACTGAATCTGGAACACTTACCTTTAATAGAATGTCAGCAGATTGTAACTTCTTGGCCTGAGTAATTGCATGTAGCTGTTCATAATCAACAGGCTTATACTTCGAACTCTTTAGACCATTCTTCACACGAACAACTAGGTTCTCTAGGGCAGGCATTCAAAAAACTGAATAAGTGTATAAATCTAGCATTCAAATCTAGCATTCCTAGACATACAGCATTTTATATATAGCAGGAATAAAACCTTTTTGTTTCATTCTATTAGAGTTCTTAAACGCTAAAAACAACAATAGAATTGCTGGGTCCCTGAATAAGCAAACACAGCAAAGTATGGGAAACAACATACAAAAACCGAACGTGATATATACTACGGACAAAAAAATGGAAGTGATATTACACTATATCACTTTAGGTCTCAGAATAAAGCAGTAGTTTTTTGTCAGCATATATAAGTCTCATGCAACCCTGTTACTGTAAGATACTTTAAGAAGTGTCTTAAATTAGGCAAATACAGAAAATAGATCAAGCCCACTTAAAATGTCATCAGATGCACATGTTTTTAAGGGTCAATTCCACTGTATTCAATTGGACTTATACCTAGGTAAACAAACATAGTCTGAGGAAGAGTGCTTGCACTCGAAAGCTCACACCTTGAATAAATCTTTGTTGGTCTTAAAGGTGCCACTGGACTCTGATTTTGTTTTGTTGTGCTGCTTCAGACCAACACGGCTACCCACTTGAATCTAAACATAGGATTGGTTTTGCATAGCATTTGTTATCTACTTTATTATATTGTATCACACCTAAACTATACTTGCTTGGTATTTAATTGCTTGCAGCTGTGGGGAGGAGTGTATGTGCATCTAAGGACCATTTGCCTTAGACGACAGCTTATGCTATTGGTTTTCCAGACAGTGCTGTTTACTCTGACTGAGGAATATACAAACACACTCCTCAGTCCGACTTACCTGGAGCTATTACTAGCACAGGCAGTAATAAAAGCACTGCAAGCTGCCACAAGTGGCACAAAGGTGGCACAGGGGAGATAATTTACAAGAGGGAAGTTTGCAGTTCCTGCTTTTAAAAAAGGCTTAGATCCAGCAGAGCATTCCTGTCAGCAGAATTATTTTCTCGTCTCCCCTCTCCTGCTGCAGCCCCAAATGTGCCCCTGGGGTGCTGTTTCAAGTCCCCTGCCAACCAGTTTTGGCCTGCAGCGGTAAGGCGGAAGTGAGAAAATCCTGCTTTGCTAGTGGAAAGTCTTCCACCCATGGAAATGCCTCATTGGCAATGGCAGGACTTGTGCTATGCACAGCTCCAAGAAAGTGAAATATACTTGAAAGAGCACAAATCTGCCAGCACCCCTGGAATAGATGAATGAAAAAACTTAATCTACACCAATTTTGTGAAGGTTTGAAGCATTCTTAGCCACTGCTTGCCCATAAAGCACATCAACTAGACCTGGGGAATCCACTCAGGAGCCCCACCCTCACTTCCTAAAATGCCCCTTTGCATATTTTCCAAAGTAGGACAAAGATTACAATGATTGGGTTCCTACGAGCTGTAAATGGAGATGAGTTCACAGAAGGGATCTTTACAACCTTCCCCTTGAGCACCCCCTCCAAAAGCTGCTTGAGCTTTGTTGAAATTGAACAGTTACATATTAAATACCGTATGTAAACTACACTGAGAAAGACACAGAATATCATCAACTAGGGGAGTCAAATTGCATCACAAGTTAAATAGAAGCACTTTATTTAAAAAGCATACCTATGTCACTGCTCCGGTGAGTTGTGACAAATCCTGGAAAGTCCCTTCCGCTCATCTTACATCTGTTAAACCTGTTAAATATAATAAATATATTACAAATTAGACTAATACATAGTGCTATAGGGTTCGATCCAGACTAAAAAAATCCCACTAATTTAAGCAGAGGTGTAATTTCTGCCAATTTCTCCTTCCTGCTGTGCTCAGTTTGCCCCTCCCCCCGCTTTTCCTGTGGGTCCCCTGTCCCTCAGAAGCAATATTTCTGGGAGCTCAATAGTGGGAGGGGGAGGGGCAGGAAAGTTCTTTTCTGCTGATAGAAGTACCTTCTGTGAGGGGAAAACTTAGGCCAAATCCAATCAATTTCTGGATAAATTCATTTGGGTTTCTCTGTGCAGTTGGTTAATGATAGTTTGTAACAAGTCCTGGACAAAGTAGGTCAGACAATTATGGGATGAGCCCTATGTACATAACAGTAAATTGTTCCTCAAAACTCATACAGAGACCACCAATTATTTTGTAAAGCTGGACAGTAGTCCTCATTGACTGAATCATATATCAATTGCTGATCATATAAAAGAGTTTCCAAGGAATTTGTATACCAGTGGTAATCTAACGGCAATATTAGAAGACAGTATAATTTTGTGCTTTAAAAATAAGACAATAGTTCTATTTACTTTGACATAAGACACATGGAGTTAAACAGTGCTTACTTCCAGGTAGGTGTGTAAGTTCAGGTTTAAATCGTTCAAGAATAAAAATAGAGAACCACAGTGATCTGAAGCGAAGCTAGAATTCATCATCACTTACAAGCTATGATAAATGCCAGAAGTTACTAGCTTTCTCACGGAAGAAAACATAAAACCAAAGCGTCTCATATTTCACGTTACTATGACTAACACAACTGATTTTTGTACCACTGTCAAGGGACTCCTTTTTTATGGGGGATTTATGTTTTTAATAACCACACTGTTCTTGGCCAAAGTTTCTTCCACAAGAGTTTCTGTGGACTCATATTTCAGAGGTTGGCTATCAACACAACTTTGCAGCCTGCCAAACACAGGGGTTGCCTGATGAGGGTCCAAGATGGTCTAAAAAAATGCTGCAATATATCCACAATACATTCAAATATGTATTATGGGGGAGTGGGAATTCTATTTTCCAGGCTGGGCTGGGCATGCAGACAGATTTCTACCCCATCTACTACATATTTCTTTCTTTACCTTTCAATGTGCACATCTGTCTACAACCACATATTAGTTCACCAGTGCATATTATGTACCAATTGGCTCATTTGACCATCCGTCAAGCACTCCATAATAAGCAGCCTGTTTAGATATTGATGTTAAAACATCATGAATCAAGTTTCACACTTTTTTTTTGGGGGGGGGGGGTGGAATCTGAGGACTGAATTAATACATTTAGTACTATGTAATCAAAATGGATCTCATACTGTTTTTCTCCACTTAACTAATGGCCTTGCTCTGGTGAATCAGATTTTCTTAATGAACTAAAACAATTAATATATGATTACACTTAATTTCACTTGATTTCTTTATATATCAGAATACAGTATTCTGCAAGGAGGTTCTATAATTGCCTTCCCATCAGCAGTGTTGTCATTTCTTCAGATAAAAACGTGACTGTTCCAATTTGTTAATTTATACAAGTGAATGCGTACTTTTTATTGAAAAATTGCTTCAAAATTAACTTCACAGTAAATTCCTGATGGCCACACCAATGTAGAGAAATTAATTAGCAGGATACAAAGAAACAATCTTGAGTCAGGCAAGTTTAAAGCGGGCTGTATTGCCAGACCAAATAACTGTGCCATTATGATTCCAAAAGTTTAAAGGTGGAGCCAGAGAAACAGAGACTTAAGAGCCTATACAATATGCAGTGCGTTGCCTTTACATTGTAAGTGTGACCAACGAAAAATCTGTGCAATAACTATTCTTAAATGTACTGAAAGAATCTTTAAATCGCATTTGTATGGGGGAACAGCACAAAGGCATGAAGAGAATAGGCATCCGAATTCCTTAAAAAGGATTAGATCAGGTACTTGTCACGCTCCATCTTTGGGTGCTTTCTCTTTCTTTCTTGACTAGCTGTTAAGCACCCGCCTAAAAGGAAACAATGAAGAGAGGATGGTTTGCTGCTGGTTTCTGCATATACACAGAGTCCAGCTTTCTTTGCAACAAAGAGCAGAACTCCTAGTATTTCCTCTCCCCCACCCCCTTTTTCATGGAATCATAGAATCATAGAGTTGGAAGGGACCTCATGGGTCATCTAGTCCAACCCCCTGCACTATGCAGGACACTCACATCCCTATCGCTCATCTACTGTAACCTGCCACCCCTTTGCCTTCACAAAATCAGCACAGGAATCTTTCACAAGGGCATACAATGAATTCCAATGCATTTATTTTCTAAAAAAATTAAAAATTCTAGGAAATACTTGGATGTTCTCCACAGCACCAGTTGTAAGGGTTTTCACCTTCAGAGGCAAGACTGGTGATCACTAAAAGGGGCCTTCTCTATGGCTGCAACCTGACTCTGGAACCCCCTACTACATTTGATGGCTGGCAAGTATTGAGTTTCTGGTGAAGCACCAAAAGTCTGAGAATCATTTTAAGTTTGTTTTCACCTTTATAGGTTTACTTTTTTGCCATTGACTTAAGAAAATGAATTTTGGGGTATCCTTGCTTTTCATAGTTCTATTGTTTGCTGGCATCTTTAAAAATTATTTTTAGGGTTTTTTCAAACTGCTTTTGCATTCTGTTTTAGTAACTGGTTGCTAATGATTTTTTTCTGTCATTTCAAACAAACCTGTTTTAGTAACTGGCAGAATTTATTTATCTGTTCAGACAAATCCGCTTGGATCGGGTCAGCAAAGTACGGTTGAATGCTTTCTTCTGGTTTCCACCTCTTCCTTGTGTCGCTAAATCACCGGGTTTGCTGCATAAAATGTCCACAGCATTTCTTTTAATTCCACTTCCCTCCTGCACTTTTTTGCTTTGTTAATTGCCTTGGAGGCCTCTTTGTTTTTTTGAACCTTCTAAGCTGAGCTTATAGAATCAACTGACCACCTCTTATAAGCTTGTCAATTGATCCCAATGATGCCACTATAGCATTGTAGTGCTATAGCGCTATAGTACTCAGCTTGAAATGTTAAAAAGGAAAAAGCCCTCCGAGGCAGATCACATAGCAAAAAAAGGGCAGGGGCACTGTTTGAAATGGCCATAGCCCTTCAGAGACAACTCATTCATGGAAGGAATCGCTATGTGGAACTCCCCTCTCTGTTTTGCTTTACGTGAAATCGGGCCAACAATGAATAACATCCCATTTAGAACAGTAATGTGAAAAATCCATTAAAGATTTTGTTTCATTGGAAGGTACTTTGACAGCCTGTACAATGAGAACTGTAGCTTACAAATACTTTAATATATAATACTGAGGGACTCTATTTATAGCAGCTCAATGATGGAACTGTGATCCAACATTTTAGAAAGCAGGGAAATTTTTTCTATTGTCATCCTAATGCTATCCTTATGGTCGTAAATCAAGTAATGGAGGGAACCCAATAATTTAATCTGGTTTTACAAATATATATGCTCTGTTAACTGTTGATGTCACTTCTTTTAAGAAGTCCCCATTATTCCATCAATGTATACCAAGCCCCAATGTTGTATCTGCTACCTAAATATCAGTCTGCTATCCCAGGAGGTAACATTTGGTTAGGCAATCACATTACAAATGTCATCACAGCCGAATTTCCCTGCTCCTGCAAACTGTATCCACTGAAATCAACCACAGCAGAGGAAATTGCAGTATGATGACATCATAGGCTTGCTCATCAGAGCAAAGTCTTCTGAATGTGTCACCAGGAAAAGAAATCCGTCAAATCAGCAATTGCTCATTCATGCATCATGAGATGGTCTGCCTGAGGCCATTGTTCCCAATGCCATACTTGTAGAGGGAAGCAAGGTTGGGCCTGGGAATCTTCCAGAAATCTGTAGATTACAGAGATCAATTCTCCTGGAGAAAATGGATGCTGTGGAGGGTGGACTCTCTGGCATTGTAACCCACTGAGGTGTAACCCACCCAGGCTCCACCCCACAAATCTCTGGGGGTTTCCCAACCTGGATTTGGAAACCCTATGATGTTAGATACAAATGTTGTTATTGTTCCAATGAAAGGCAATATCTGCAATAAGCAATTTATATCAGACTTAATTGATAATGGTAGCACTCTTTTTTAATGCTTGACGAGATTAATCCAAAAGTTTAGATCTGAATTTTTAATTAGCTATGACAACCTTAAATATCACCCATGTATGTCTGTCTGGAAGTCCCAACAGGGTGCCGAGATGTACATGTGTCAGTCATCCACTTCTGTGTGCAGTCTTAGTACAACACTGGTGTACCTAAGCATACATGGCGGCCACAACAGAATTATGATGCCCTTAGATTGTCAGCAACTCACCCACCAGTTAATCATCATAAATCACTTCACAATGACAAACTCACCCCCCAAGACTCCAAAAATAGCAAAAATCAGCACTATCCTAATTGTAGTGATAGTAGTATTTTCAAAAAGTGATTTGTTATCATGGGCTGATAATTATAAATGACTTCTGTCCCTTATAGACTTTTTAATTGATTTCAATCTTCAAAGACACAATCTGTAACATAAATAAAATGGGATAGAGGTGGTGGAGGAGTTTGACTCATCACGTACCTGATTGGCTGTCCGTCCAAAAAATGACCAATCAGGTAGGCTGTCCAACCCCTGACTGCTTCCCCCTGCAGTGCCAGCCTGCTCTACTCGATTGACTGCAAAAGGTAAGGCACCAGAGAGCACAAGCTGGGAGGGAGGGGGGCTGGGACCATGGTCTGTGATTTCCAGAAGGTCACCCAGCCGGTGACTGGGGCCTGGGAGGGGAGCCTTGGCTTTGCGGGTATATGGGGGCAGCAGGGAAGACTGCAATCCCTGCCAGTGCTGCTGCTGCCTTTAAAAGGCCCGCTGTGGCCTTTCCAGGTCAGGGGGGGAGGGAAGGAGGGAGTCCTCAGGTTCTCCCTCCTCAACCTGGACAGGCTCACTGAGGCCTGGAGAGGCAACAGCCGGCCTTTTCAGGATGGGGGGAGGGAAGGGAGGAGTCCCCACCAGCACTCCTCTCCCTGACCTGGGCAGGCTCAAGAAGACCTGAAAAGGCCATGACGGGCCTTTTCAGGGTGGATGGGAAGGAGTCCCCAACAGAATTTCCCCCACCCCAAAAAGTCTTGTTGCATCCTCTCCAGGCCTCAGTGAGCCTGCCTAGGTCGGGGGGGGGGGAGGAAGTTCCCCCCCAGCTCCAAAAACGCCTATTGTGGCCTCTCTGGGCCTTGGTGAGCCTGCCCAGGTTGGGGGGGGGGAAGGCTAGTGCCCATTGTATTTTTTTTTTTTACAACACGCTTTTCTGCTAGTTCTATACATAATGCTTGATTTAATTGGGAGGACTAGATCTATCTAGAGTGAGAGACACAGCATAGGTAAACCATTTTAAAAACAAACCCATACTCTGTATCTTAAGGCCTAACATTCTCTGTATTAGACTCAGCTCATACTTTTCAAGCCCCTTTGGGCTACTTTGTTCTTAAACTGTCCTTATCTTTTTATTTGCAAGGCACACTTCAAAGGTTATTTTGCTCACAGTCGTCATAATCTCTTCATTTTGCTACTGGCACAGTTTGTAGGTGAATCCTTAAGCCACATCAAATTTCACTACAAGAAATGCTTCAGAGGGGTTTTGGTCTGAAACTGTAGCTATGTAAAAGGAGACATACAGAATTCACTAGCCATAATAACGAGTCTAAAATCATTCTGTTTGTCCCACCGATCAAACTCTAAATGGATTCTTCTCTCATACTTACTTTATTCCTTCTTAGGTTAATCAGTGCAAAAACAACTGGATCAAATTATGATAAAAAACTTTTTAAAAAGGGGAAATCACAGCTTGGGGGTAAAAGGATTGATGGTAGCCTACTGACATAAAATCTCTCCCACTGTTATGACGTTTTAAACTCAGAACTCTACGGTACAATTATATATGAAACCACTGGATTCTAGAGTTTCTTGCCTATTAATTGTATTTCCAATAGTAACCTAGGGGTCCATCATAAAGATTATTTAATTCAAGTCAGCTGTCCTAGCAACATGGAACCAGCCCGTTGTACAATGCAAGGAAAAGGAAGCTTTTCAATTTGCACACTTATGAACAATTGGAAAAGGAAGCTTTTCAATGCACACAATTTGCTACCCCTCAACCCCCTGACCCTCCAGTTCATAGGCTAGTTTTCTAAACTCCAAATAATTGCCTTCAGCCGCTTCAGAGAAAGCTCTTCCACCCATTGACCCTGAGAACACTGTCAGGGAATAAGAGAAATGTCTTGCATGAAAACCACACATTTTATAGGCTCTTCATATAAAACACATACAGAGAGAGAAACACACACACACACACAAACCAACTTATGGGCTTTCCAGGGCTGATGAGATCATTGGCATATTATCCCCCACTTTAGGCATGTTGAATATGAGAATAAGGAACATGGGCTTCTTGAAGGTATTGAGTATTGTGGGTGCTTGTGACATCTCACATTTGTTTCTAAACTGAGTATGTTTCCTAATCTAGCACTCCTACAGATATACATTGACAATCCAGAAAGTGACTTGCACAGGAGAGGAGGGAGAGAGAGAAATCAGCAAAGGATCAATGAAGGAAAAAAGTCCCAGTAAACAGTCTGGGATGACTTGGAATAAATTACAGACTACAGGGGTCGCTCCTATGTCCCAGGCACATATCACAAGGACAACAGGCATACCCATATTTAAGTCTGTTCGACTATCAGTTGCAATCTGATTGTATCAGGTTCTACCAAACATATTTTATTTACACTCGGAAGGGACACTGAGTATCTTGCCACACTTCTACTATTCCCTCTGGGTCTGCACCGGTGCAATCCACTTCGATGTAGCATCAAATAACTGTGTCTGCTGGTGCACTGGCAATAAGTCACACCATTTTGTCACATCAGGATCCTAGTCTGACTCGAGAAGTTGGAACTATGGCACCAACAGTAACGATGCAATCAGTCTAGCAGACTTTAACCTCAGTGTTATTTGCTGGTAATGCAAGGCAAGACCATCTGGTGTTTAATTTTAAAAAAATCACCTTAAAAGAGAACTTATATTGGCCCGTTCTTTTTCTCCCCGTGTATTTTAATTTCCACAGAACTTCACTAAAGACTGTGCAATTAAGCAGCTACAGGTCTAAAAATGGTAAACTCAGGAGTATGCGTAGCTATTCAATTCCATTAGGAAATATATGTACAGGGATGGCATGGCTGTAATTACTACTCCCCCCCACCCAACCAAAAAAATGACAGTTATAAAAGCATAGGGCAAGACACTGAGGCATGCATTGTCATTCTTGCATAATTACTGCAAGCTCATAAGCAGAGTACGATATTATATTGACACACTGTAGTGCACATGAGTAACTTTGCATGTGTGACTAAGTCTAATTAGCTGCAGGAAGATGCTCTTTACAGGGCTGGGCCCTCTTGAGCGAAGGAGACAAGTTGAGAGACAAGCATGCTGCCTCAAAATCCCTGGGCTTCAGTCTCCAGGCAATAAAGATATAACATTGGAAGATTAAAAACTCTCATTCACAGCTCGGCACATGCAAAGTGCAGCATCTGTGAGACAAAAATGAAAAAGTGAGGCCGCTCATGTAGGCTCAGGCCCACCGACCTGAAATGAAACAGAAAGAAATGGATTTACAAGGCGGTCTTAAAGAGAATTACACTTTTTAAAGCCCATTGGCTTCAATGGATTTAGAAAGACATAACTTGTGTTAGGTTTTCATGGTTAGATGCACAGAAATGGCCAATGGTTTATCAATACAAATTTGCAAGCAGAAGTAGCTGTCTCCCATCTCACCATCACAATAAAACCTGAAAAGTGGCTGGGGGGAAAAAAAAAAGTAGACTGGCTTCAGGCAAGGGTTGACAATGTCAACTTGACATGGAAACCACCTTGGTTGCCTTGATGGATGATCTGTATTGGGAGAGGAACAACGCAACCCTGTTGGTTCTTCTCATTCTTTCAACATAATTGGCCATGGTATCCTACAGGGGCAATTTTGGGGATTGGGACTTGTTCTACAGTGGTTTGCTTTCTATCTTCAGAGCAGATTCCAGAAAGTAGCTATGTGGAACTTTTGCTCAATACTCTGGGAGCTTTCATGGGAAGTGCCCTAACTAAAGCAGAGGTCCCCAACCTTTTTATCACCGGGGACCACTCAACGCTTGACAATTTTACTGAGGCCCAGTGGGGGGGTAGTTTACTCCTCTACTCTCAACCACTGCCCTAACGCTCTCTGATCGCTAGGGTAATGTTTAAACATCCCTTCAAAATAAGATACAGACACGCCACAATAATGAACATAAGGAACATTTTATTTTCATGGAGATTTTAACTCATGACAATGACAAATCAATGGGAACCCTGAGCTTGTTTCTCTGCAACGAGATAGTCCCATCTGGGAGTGATGGGAGACAATGACACCCGAAGTGTGTTGTAAAGGGCCGGGGGGGGGGGGAAGGCATCCTTCGCGGACCACCTCCAATTAGTCAACGAACCACATGTGGTCCTCGGCCCACAGGTTGGGGATTGCTACCCTACAGGGCGGTTCTGTCTCCTGTGCTCCTGGGACATTCCTGGGACAGGTCATCAGGAATTTTGGAGTGTGATGCCATTAGTAAGCTGAGAACACTCTTTGTTTCTTATAAGCCAGGTGAAGGAGTTGAGAGGCTTGATTGCTGCCTAGACAATCAATAAATTAAAGCTGAATCCAAACAAGTTGGAGGTTCTGTGTGTCAAGATGTCCCAAGTCCAGGAAGTTAAAGGGCACGCAGTTGGGGGGGGGGGCTGTTCTGCCCCAGAAAGAATAGCTATGTAATCTGCATGTTCTCCTGGACTCATTTCTGTCTTTTGGGACTCGTGTGATGTAGTAGTCAGGAGCTACTACGTCCATCTCTGGATGGTTTGCCATCTGCAGCCTTTCCTGGAGAGGGATAACTTGGCTACTGTGATCCATACCCTTTTAACCTCCAGACCTCCTGACTACTGTAATTCACTGTACAAGAGACTATCCTTGAAGACAGTTCAGAAGCTGGAGCTGATGCAAAATGTAGCACCTTGACTACTGAAGGAAGTCTCTGGTTGGATGCACAACATGCCTGTCTTGAAAGATCTGCACTGGCTCCCTATTTGCTACTCTGCCAATTTCAAGGAATTGATATCCTTATCTATGGTTCCTCTATATATTTTAGAGACTGCTCAGGGGGTTGAGTTTGTCTGGCCCCTGAACAGTGTCTGAGCTCAAAGCTGGCCGCACCCTGATAGCGCCAACCCTTACACAACCCGCCCTCCCTGACTGCCCACTCGCCTCTCCATCAGCCTGGCCACAGATGCGCCAGGCTGCCAGAGCTCACGCATCTCTGCTGCCCCACCTGCGGTGGGAAGCAGTAGCCAACACTGGTGCTAACCACGACTGTCTGCAGCAGAATGGGAGCCGCTGCTGCCGCTGAAAAGGAGGCAGCAGGAAACAAGAGCTGCCAGCTACAACTAAACGGGGCCGGAGACAGAGAGCGGTGGCAGAAAGGAGCCCATGGATGTGCAGATGGAGGGCAACAAGAGCTGGAGGCGGAGAGCCCTGGCTGCCAGCAGAGCCAGAAAGCAGCCCATAGA
Source organism: Paroedura picta (assembly GCF_049243985.1). Classification (NCBI taxonomy): domain Eukaryota; kingdom Metazoa; phylum Chordata; class Lepidosauria; order Squamata; family Gekkonidae; genus Paroedura; species Paroedura picta. The sequence goes on along the minus strand of NC_135370.1, from coordinate 44,394,554 downwards.
CATGCCTGTGCCATCGCCAACCATGCACCCAAGACCACTGCGCTGCCGCCACCACACCAACACTACAAAGTAGATGCCGCCAGCACAGGGCCCAAACCAGCACACCAGCAGCAGCATGCGGGAGGCCTCTCCACACCTCCTCAGGTCTCCCCCCTGCCTTCCTACTGCTAGAGCCCACTGCATTTCTTTGTGCGGCGGGCTTAACTGCTAGTTAATATATAATGCCTTAAATGGTTTGGGCCCTGGTTATTTGAAGGAGTGCTGCCTCCCATACAGACCTTCTCAAACACTGAGATCTTTTTGCAGTCCTGTGTGCAGTTCTGGAGGCCTCACTTCAAGAAGGACGTGGATAAAATTGAAAGGGTACAGAGGAGAGTGACGAGGATGATCTGGGGCCAAGGGACCAAGCCCTATGAAGATAGGTGGAGGGACTTGGGAATGTTCAGCTGGGAGAAAAGGAGGTTGAAAGGGGACATGATAGCCCTCTAAGTATTTGAAAGGTTGGAGGAGGGCAGGATGCTGTTCCCATTGGCTGCAGAGGAAAGGACGCGCAGTAATGGGTTTAAACTATAAGTACAACGATATAGGCTAGATATCAGGGGGAAAAAATTCAGAGTAGTTCAGCAGTGGAATAGGCTGCCTAAGGAAGTGGTGAGCTCCCCCTCACTGGCAGTCTTCAAGCAAAGGTTGGATACACACTTTTCTTGGATGCTTTAGGATGCTTTGGGCTGAACCTGCATTGAGCACGGGGTTGGACTAGATGGCCTGTATTGCCCCTTCCAACTGTTTCTATGATTCTGATTCTCTCAGAGGTTCAGTGAGCAGTAACAGGCATGGCAGCCTTCTTTGTGGTTGCCCCTTCTAATGATTCTCTAGGCACCTACATTATATGGTTTTCAGAACCTGGTGAAAGTACACCTCTTCATCCAGGCTTTTGACATCTAGTTTCATCTGTTTGCTGTCCTTCCAGGGTTGGTGGGAGGGAGGAGTCTAAGTATTTCTATGTATTTTAGATTATTTTGGTTTTAATTCTGAACCACTGTAACCTGCCCTGGGACCTTCGGTTGTAGGTGAGGATATAAATCCACATATATAAATATGCAGAACCCTTCATGAGATTCCCAAGGAGAGTCCTTTAATCAGATCATGACTCCAAGATTACCACCACGGAATCTAAAAAGAATGAGAACTAACCGCAAACTGATTCCTAAGTTTCTTTGCCTTTCCCTCTGGTTTTGATGGATAAGGCATTTTGAATAACCAACGGGAGCATTGACTGCTATCAAGAGACAGGCATAAT